>NW_024412430.1:12740441-12775346 GCF_014898765.1 Herpailurus yagouaroundi | reverse complement strand
GGGGGGGTGGGGGTGGGGGTGGGTGGGGGGGCATGACATCATGCACCAGTGACAGGGTGAAAAAAACACCACTTCTGAGTAAGAAAACATGACATATTTTCTACACATTCTACCACACGGAGCCACTCTTTAATAGGAGCAAAACGCACCAAAGGTTTCTGAAATAACATGTCCTGGTGGACTTTTAAATGGCCAAAACTTTGGTATTATTAGTTTATCTATTAGGAGACAAGGACTTCTTTGTGCCAATGTCACTGCTGCACACGCTCAGCCCGATTACCGACTGACGAACCCCACCTTGAGAAATAATTACACCCATGTGCCACCCTTCCACACATTTTATGGAGTTTTCTTCACCAGATACTCTAACGTGACGATTGAAAATGAAGAACTTTGCTAATTCTGGTAACTGTACTGTCTCTCCTCCCACAAAGCATGAAGGCTTTGTCCAAAGAGCTGAGTCAGTCCCCGAAAAGCACATAATTATCCTGGATTCCCATGTTTAAAAGCAGCAGAGGGGCGCCTGGGTGGCTCAGTCGGTTAAGCGTCCGACTCTTGGTTTCAGCTCAGGTCATGATCTCACAGTTCGAGAGTTCAAGTTCCCCATCAGGCTCTGTGCTGGCAACCGGGAGCCTGCTTGGGATTCTCTCTCTCTCTCTCTCTCTCTCTCTCTCTCTCTCTCTCTCTCTCGGCCCCTCCCTTGCTCATGCTCTCCCTCTCAAAAACAAACTAAAAAAAAAAAAAAAAAGCAAGCAGAGTTGCAAGCATCCTATTGTTAGAAGCAGTAAAAAGATTCCACGTCAGCCAAGGCTGAGAGGCAGGAAAGAAAACCAGTAGGACGAACTCAGGGAGGGGTGGGGGGCGGTGGGGGAAGTTCTAGCTAAGTTAATTACTCCTAGCATGAGAGCGACTGAGTTCCAAGTCAACTTTCCTAGGCTCGCATCAGCGGGACAGAGAAGAGAGCAAAGTGGAACAGATCCTTCTGGACGGGTTTAACCGGAAAGTTCTCCCGATGACATTGTTGGCATCAAAACTTTCAGACCCCAGGACCTTCCCTGTACCAAATCCACAAGAAACACTATTGGCAGAGAGAACACAATACAAAGGAGAACAACGTAAGTGTTCCTCATTCTGCTTTAAAATAACGTGTGACAGATGAGATTTCCTCTTGTTCTTTCATTCCCCCAGAGTTACTTTGACACCAACGCCTTGTCCCTCCCAGTTAACAAACCTATCCGTCCTTCCATTCGCACGACGACGAGGACCTGCTAGGAGTCAGAACCTGTTTTTTTTTTTTTTAATTTTTTTTTCTACGTTTATTTTTATTTTGGGGACAGAGAGAGACAGAGCATGAACGGGGGAGGGGCAGAGAGAGAGGGAGACACAGAATCGGAAACAGGCTCCAGGCTCCGAGCCATCAGCCCAGAGCCCGACGCGGGGCCCGAACCCACCGACCGCGAGATCGTGACCTGGCTGAAGTCGGACGCTTAACCGACTGCGCCACCCAGGCGCCCCAGAACCTGTTTTGTCAAGCCCAAGTTCCTGTTCCGGGGACCTGCCTGCCTCCGCCCTGCCTTCTCCAGGTTGCAGCTGTTCTGAACAGCCACCCCAAGGCTTCGGGCACACGGGAAATGACAACGGTAAAGAAAGCGAAAGTGTTAAGCCACAAGTTCACAGGAAATCCCAGGCCAAGTGAGCTGCGGTACAATGAACTGCAAGTGTACAAATTATACAGGCTTGGCTGGGTGAGAGGGCTAGGTTGTGAGATGGTGTGGTTTCTCGTGTCCGTAACTCTTTGCAACTCCTGTTGGCTTCTCCCTCTGAACGTTTAGACTTCCTCTCGCAGCCAATCTCATCTCTGCTTTTTTAACCTGTGCCCGCGGACACATCTTCCACGGTCTCCCATCACCACCGCTTTCCATCCCGGCTCCATAATCCCACACCCCATCAAGGGCAGGCTGATCGAGAGCAAATGCAACGACCAGACTGAAAGAAGGATTTTATGCTTCCGTTTGGCGAATATTTATCAAGTACCTACGATGGGCCAAACCCATGAGCTAAGCACGTTAGACACAGAGCCCGTTTGGGTCAACCTGGGAAGCACCGGCGGAGACGGAAGAGACCGGGGGAGGAGTGTGGCACGAGAACACCAAGGACAGAGCGGGGACCCCACCAGGAGGGAGTCTGGAGCGTTCCACCACAGTGCTGTGCTGAGGACCCCGTGCAGGGTGTGTGTCTGCAGGGTGGAGGGGAAGGGGGTGGGAGAAACTCTAGATAAAGAAACCGCACACCCACAACCTGCCACTTTCAGGCACTGAACAGAGGGGCTCTGCCCCAAGTGAGGCAGAGAGGGGACTGCGCCCCAGCCGTGCAGGGCCCTGGGAGGCACTCTTTTCCCAAGTGCCCTGGGAAGCTATAGAAGGGTTCTCAACAAGGGAGCGAACTGCTCAGATCTGCATTTTAGTAAGACTGCTCCGGCCACATGCTGGAGTATGGATCGCAATTCCCTTCAGCATCCTGCATCAGGTTTCCGTGGGTGGCTCCCAAGGCCCCGTGAATTTTTCTCTCAGTATCACACGTTCCCTTGCACGGTGTGAGTTTTATTTTTTTTATTTTTATTTTTTTGCACGGTGTGAGTTTTATTTTTTTTATTTTATTAAAAAAAATTTTTTTTTTCAACGTTTATTTATTTTTGGGACAGAGAGAGACAGAGCATGAACGGGGGAGGGGCAGAGAGAGAGGGAGACACAGAATCGGAAACAGGCTCCAGGCTCCGAGCCATCAGCCCAGAGCCTGACGCGGGGCTCGAACTCCCGGACCGCGAGATCGTGACCTGGCTGAAGTCGGACGCTTAACCGACTGCGCCACCCAGGCGCCCCGCACGGTGTGAGTTTTAAAACAACTCGATGTAAGTGCTCGCCACAGTGTTAAAACCACGAGAACCTACAACGTGCGTGTGGGGACCTGCGGCCTACACCTTCCCCAGAAATCCTGAGGAGGGAACGGAGAGGGCCTGGCAAATCTCAGCCACTCTGGGCTGGGCTGGACTGGGCTGGAGACCAGGGTCGGCTCTCGGGGACTCGTCCCCTGGAGCTCTATCCATGACCTCATTATGCTGCTCAAAAAGAAAATATTTTTCTTCAAAGCAGCGGATGACTCACTGTGGAGAAAAATGATAGGATTTCCTTTTCTGAAAGTCAGTAAAACATGATAAATCTAACTTGGGGGGACAGGGGTGGCACGGGGGAGGGTCCGACTTAACTGGCTCTGAGATGCAGGGTACAAACTTGGTGTGTCCTTGAAAATCTAGGACAGGAGCAGCAGGGACTTCAACGTGACTGTGAAGCGAAGACAGCACTGCCCCTGACACCAAGCAAGCGTCTCTGTGCAGGAGGGAGAGCGAGACAGGAGACAGGACAGCGCGTTATCACCTCCCCTTAGTGCTCCCGTCCCAGCCGATACTTTACCCACGCCTGGCCAGGGGCCGGCTCACCTAACAGGGAAGGCCAACGACAGAGAGGACAGAGTCTGGGAGAACGTAAGCAATGCTCTCCAAAAATCCAAGACCTCCACTCACTAAGCTGGTGTCCGACCAGCTCAACTTCAGGTCCCTTGAATCACCTGTCATAGCCTGCCTGCCCGACAGGGATCTCGCTGCAGGTGGCCCCTCCCTGTGGCCTGAGGTGCGTACAACATCTAGAACTCAGAGAACACGTGCCACCTATCAGTTATTCTCAAATGTCGGTGCACCTCAGATCAGCTATTCATTTATTTATTTTTTATTAAAAAAAATTTTTTTTTAACGTTTATTTTTGAGAGAGACAGAGACAGAGTGCCAGCTGGGGAGGGGCAGAGAGAGAGAGAGAGAGGGAGACACACAATCAGAAGCAGGGTCCAGGCTCTGAGCTGTCAGCCCCGGCCCAACGGGGGACTCGAACCCACGAACTGCAAGATCATGACCTGAGCCGAAGTCAGATGCTTAACTGACTGAGCCACCCAGGCGCCCCAGTTATTTATTTATTTTTATTTTTTTAATGTTTATTTATTCATTTGAGAGAGAGACAGAGAAGAGGCTCAGAGGGAGAGGGAGGCAGAGAATCTCAAGCAGGTTCTGTGCAGTCAGCACAGGGCCTGATACGAGGTTCAAACTCACCAACTGTGAGATCATGACCTGAACTGATATCAAGAGTTGAATGACTGAGCCACCCAGGTGGCCCTCAGATCAGCAGTTTACAGACAGCACCCACCTGGCTCAGAAGGTTTTTTTCTGGCTTCTCACTGTCCCACTCAGGGAGAATTTCAGCATCAAAATACTGTGATTGATGATATAGCAGATTACACCCTGATGAATAAACCAGGGACCTCCGAGGCCACGGTGTTCTAACAAATACACTTGAGTGCCAACTAACGAATAATGGAATTATGAAAACAAAATCATCACTTAACAGCCACTATAACAGTGGCTGATTTGGGAAGGAATCCTCACCACTGGACATGAAGCTTACGAGCAGAGACTCTGTGCTGAAGAACAGGGTATTGGAATGGCGTCTGACTACCTTCCCAGAAATCACAAAGGGAAACAATGGTCAGTCTGCGGTGCGGGAAGCTCACAGACAACCTCATGGACCAGGCGGTCAAGGCTGACGTCACGTGACCCTGAGGGCATGCTCTTTCTCCGGTGTTCCTGCCTAGAAGGCATGGCATGAGTCTGGAAACGTGGATGGATCCTACTTGAAAGGCATCCTGCAGAACAGAAGGTCTTTCTTTAAAACCGTCAAGGTCATGCAAGAAAGGAAAAGGCCAAGAACTCTTTTAGGTTGAAGGAGACTTACAGAGACAAGGTATACGCATGACAGACATGGAAAGAGACGGAGCAAATGTGGTAAAAGGCGAACCACTGGGGAATCTGAATCTGGGCTGAAGGAGGAGTAAAAATTTCTTTGTAAATTTTCCATAAGCGTGAAGTCCTTTCAAAGTCAATCACACATATACGTGGCTGTATACGCGGAGTCTAGAGAGGACAGTAAACTCTCTTCGCTTGTGTCTTTAGGGACATGAGTACAGACAGCCAGTCACCAGGGAGCAAAGCCAAGAGTCTGCTCACAGATGCGAATGAGGCAGCTTGCTTTTTTTGTTATGGTTTGGTTTGAGTTTTTTGTTTTTTTGTTTTTTTTTAAATCGGGGCCTGATGCCTCTGCTGTTCTGTATGACATATCCTTTGACCAATTTTACATCTGCTTGAGGTATCCCTGGCAATGCAGAGGGCTTCTCAATGATTAACCTTGCAGACTGATATGTCAAGAGCCCCATTAGAGGGAAAAATGTCTAAAAGCTCCTTTCTGTGGCACTGAAGAGTCTTCAACAGTTTGGCCCCAAACCACCACCTCCCAGGCTCCTTCCCACCCTGAACCACCCATGGAACAGCCTTCAAGCCTAACCACCATCGCTCGTTCTGTTCCCTCCACCCGCCCCTGCCCTTCTCATCTGTCAGAATTAGCTGCGCTGTCCTGGCCCAACCCAAACAGCCCATCCTTTGTCGAAGCTCTGCTTATCCCCAACTGCTCGGTCCTGGGAGGAACTGGTCACTTTCTTCCTTCTGTTCTAAAACACTTGGCCTACACATGCGGATGAGCAGGCGGGTCTTCCCCAACCAGGCGGTGTCTCGGGCCGTGGAGGGTGGGCGGTGGACAGGAACGCAGAATTTCTTTGTTTTTTTATCCCTGAGTGCTTGGCACACAGTGTGATCCATATATGTCGAAATGAAAAACTCCACATCTAGGCATCTACAGATTAATGAGGACCGGTGGAGGAAGAGACGTCATGATTAAGAGCAGGCACTCTGGGGCCAGACTGCCTGGGATTGAATCCTAGTCCTGCCACTTTGCAGCTGTTGGCAAGTTAGATCCTATTTCGGCCATATAATTGGGAAGATAACAGACCTGCTTCACAATGCTGTTGCAGACTGTTTAGATCGATGCCTGCGGTCTGTTATTATTTACTATGACTGATCACCCTCTGTGGCTGGGTGAAGCATCCCAGATGATCCAGAACGCCTCCCCTTCACCCTGCTTCTTCTCTCACACTCCATGAAGCTAGGGTTTGAGGTGTTTAGCCAATGAGTTTGCTAAAACTTTGAGGTCCATGTTGGATCTGGCTTCCGAGAGTGGATAGGGGAGATGTTGGCTGGGTCGTGCAGGGGATGTGCGTGTGGGAGCACAGGGACACGGGGGGCATGGAGAGCAGGGACCAGTTAAGGGGGAGAAGTCCTGGGCCAACACCAGTTATGCAGGAAGGAGGTAACATAAAACAGGAGCAAAAGTAGACGAACACCCCCAATCTTCAAAAGTAAATTATGGCCAGGGGCACCCGGGTGGTTCAGCTGGATAAGCGTCTGACTTCGGCTCAGGTCCATGAGTTCGAGCCCCACGTCGGGCTCTGAGCTGACAGCTGAGAGCCCGGATCCTGCTTCAGATTCTGTGTCTCCCTCTCTCTCTGCCCCTCCCCTGCTCACGCACGCTCTCTCCCTCTAAAATTAATGTTAAAAAATAAAAAAAAACAAATAAATTATGGCCAAATTAAAACATTCCTTCCTCCTAAGAAGGGGACATGAGTAGGCACTAATTTTTTTGAACCATCTCGTGCTTCCAGCTCTACAGCAGCCCTAAGAGTAAAGCCCTCTTTAACACGCTGTGCGGAGACGTGTGCTTTCGGACCACGGGACACATCTCTGTGACGGTCTAGGCTGGCTTGCCTAAATTGGGGAAGGTATGCTTTTCAATAAAGAGGAACAGGAGCTATAAATATTTCCCAGGTCACTAACAAGCAATGGGCAGCAGGGGCCGGGGACCGCACAGGGCAGAGACAAGCGTTGTATGCGTGAAACGAGAGGGCTGGTAGGACTCTGAGACTCCACGGAAGTTTCTTCCAGACTATGACCCTGTGACCGTACTGCACTCACAATGTCACGACACCACACGCAAGGTGCTCAGGTGAAGAAAGCGGTTAATGGTGGCAGGTGTCAGACCAGATGAGCCCAGACAGACGGTGCCCGTGGCCTCTTTCTTTGCCCCTTTCATCCCGTAGCACCTTCCCTGACGTGTCACATCACCCGGCATGGCCCAACCGGCCCTGAACGCGGCCCCCCTTTGCTGCATCATCAGGTCTGGCCCGGGCATGTCGCCAGAGTCCAGAAGCCAGGCTACAGGTGAGCGGCTGGGAGGGAAGAAAGCGAAAAGGGTTACGTTCCTGGGAACGGAATGGGCTGTGTCTTAATGAAAGGCACTTTGTGTGAAGGGGGCACGTGACACTGCAGGGGCCCTGAGGTTTACACAACGGCCCTCTTCTCCAGTGCTCCGTGCCAGCGCTCAGAGGCGACGACTCGACTCCAAATGGGTCTCGAAGTAGGGCCCTTCACCCACGGAGGCACTGCTCTCTAATGTTCACCACCTAACGTGATGAGATGTTGCTGAAATACAGCCTGAAATATCTGTCACGCATGCACAGGAGAGAAGGAGCCTGGGGACTAAGGGCCGTTTCTTCAGAACTTTCTTCAGAAACAAGCATGTCGTGCTAAGTGTAAATATAGGAAATGTGGCAGTTCAAAGGGTAATTCTGTGGAAAGCAGAGGAGTCACACAAGCCCAAATACTGGGCTTTTCTAACAAAACAGCATGGGTTTGGGGCGTGGGGTGGCGGGGGGACAGAACTGAGGTAAACTATGAATCACAGCCCTTACTTTGTTTTATAGTGTTTATATAAGAACAAGAAGCCAGCTTTAAGGCACCCAGAACGGTTCCCCATTCGAAACACAGAGCTGAAAATAAATGACCAAAAATGGATTTAGCAACAAAAAAGGAAATTCTGGAATTGAAATACACCATCAATGCAGAAACACAAACTGTAGCGTCTACGTACAACCTTTCACTCCCACGACAATGACATCTTTATGTCGAAGCCACAGCTAAAGCTGAAATGATCAATGAACCTAAAACCAAGTACCAAGTTTTCATTTCCAGCTTGTAATAAAAGCAAATATTTGTCATAACCTCTAGCGCTCCCCCCACCCCCCAAACTTCACCCTCTCCTCTTTTTTTCTTCTTTTGGGCTTTCTTACTTACCTACCCAGGAACAAAATAACTATGATTTTCAGCAAGCAGGAAGCCAAGCCTCCAGCATACTTCCCTCGTCATTAAAGGAACTATACACATTAGCAGGCAGACAGCCCAGGAGCTGCTGGAGAGAATTTATTTATACCCATTTGGAATTTCCTGACCAACTAACAGCCTGCTGGCTGCGGGGTTTAATTCCAGCACTCCAGGCGTCAGTGAGACAGCAAAAACCACCACCCAACAAAATCGCCAGCGAGGATCTTAACAACAAATAAAGAGGTGGAGACAGACCTCTCCTGTGCCCCTTTCTATTTTTCAAACACGCTATCCTCATGTTCTTTAAACATGTGAAATGCTAACCTAGAAGTATAGCTGCAAATCAACTAATTCTAGGAAGAAGTCAGAGAAGCAGCAAATGTTTTCTGTGCACCACCCCCCACCACCCTAACTTATTCCCTCCCCAAAGCCTCGCTGCTAGAAGAACTTTGAGCTATGGCTCAGTAGCCGTCTGCTGAAGGAAATGATTCAGTCGAATGCTGAGCCCAGGCTGGGCTGGAAGCGATTGGTTCCCCCGCTTGGTTTATTCTTCTGTAATGCAACATGTAATTTGAAGGCTAAAAACACCCCCGGTTGTAAACCACAGACCCAAGCTCTTTTTTCAAATCGCTTTAAACATTTTTATCCAAAACCAATCATGTGACTTTCAAAGACACAGACTTAGTTCCCAAACAAGTGCACTCTGTCTTAGGATGGTAACATCTCTCAGCAACCTTTTGTTTCTGTTTTAAAACCTAAGAATGATGTGCTCCTCTAATGGAACATTATTTCTGAGAGAGAGAGAGAGAGCACGAGTGCGTGAGCGAGCAGGGGAGGGACAGAGAGAGAGCGAGACACAGAATCCAAAGCAGGCTCCAGGCTCTGAGCTGCCAGCACAGAGCCCGATGCAGAACTTGAACCCATGAACTGTGAGATCATGACCTGAGTCCAAGTTGGATGTTTAACTGAATGAGCCACCCAGGCACCCCAAGAAAAGGTACTTTAAAACCTGCTCTTCATTTGTTCCTAACAGCACTGGATAAAAGTGACTCTAGTAGGGGGCGCCTGGACATCTCAGTCAGTTAAGTGTCTGATTCTTCATTTCAGTCAGGTCATGATCTCATGGTTCGCAGATTCGAGCCCCACGTCAGGCTCCACGCTGACAGAGCAGACCCTGCTTGGGATTCTCTCCCTCCCTTTCTTTGTGCCTCTCCTCTGTTCTCTCACTCTCTCACAATAAATAAATACGTTAAAAAAAAATAGTGACTCTAGTAGAACAAGATTTACTGAACTCTGTCTACGGGGCAAACAAGCAAAACCCGTTCTAAACAAAAAAGAGAGATTAACAAAGATTAGGGTGACTCCAAATCACCTGGTTTGCAAAATTCGTAACAGCAGACAGCTATGCACAGAAAAGCCAAATTTTTTCAAGAATCCACTGAACTCGCCTCGTGCGACTGGTCCACCTGAGTGCCTGTACACGTCCTGAGTCTCACTCCATTTACCTTCTTGTTCCATCCTCCTGGCACACCGCTGGTGGCTGGATGCTTATCTTTGGGACATACACCTTTCTGTGTGAAGCTACAAGGACTCAACTTTTTAAAGAGGGTGTGGGACTCATTTGGGCTTGTTTTACGACAAATGAAAAAACGGATTAAAAAAAATGAAGAACAAAGCTTCGAGTGCCAGACAGTCTGAAATGTAGGGTCCAAATAATTCCAAATTATTTTATCCAAAAACAGCTACATTAGATGAAAGATTTGAGTTACGAGGCACTGGGGTGGCTCTGTCGGTTAAGCATCTGATTCTTGGTTTCTGTTCAGGTCATGACCTTACCATTTCATGGGTTCGAGCCCCACATCAGGCTCTGCACTGACAGTGAGGAGCCTGCTTGGGATTCTCTGTCTCCCTCTCTCTCCGTCCCTCCCCCACTCACGTGTACACGCGCACGCTCTCTCAAAATAAACTTAAAAAAAAATTCTTCCTCTGGTGAGCTTCAAAATGAGCTTATTGAGATATTTACATACCATAAAATTTACTGATTTTTAAAAGCGTATATATAGTTTGGTGAGTTTTAGTAAACGTATACAGTGTGGCATCCACACCCACAATCCAGTTTTAGGAAATGTCTATCATCCTAAAAATTCCCTCGGGCTTGTTTTAGCCTTGGCTTTTAACAGAGAAACATTTTTCTCCGGACTTAGGAGAAAATTCTGGTATTATTCAGTCACACTATTATATTCCAAACTAGGTATTATGATCAAAAGCCTTGTTCTTAAGAACTAAAGGGATGAATCTGAACGTACTGTTTCTTAATCCTGTGAAAGAGGATTCTGCTCCATTTTTATTCTGTAAACATTGTGTTCTGGTTAAGAATATAGCTTATTCTAGAAGCAGCTGAAGAAGGGAGCCTGGGTGGCTCCGTTGGTTAAGCCTTCGACTTCATCTCAAGGTTCTTGAGTTCAAGCCCCACACCCGCTTCAGATCCTCTGTCCCCCACTCTCTCTTTGCCCCTCCCCCGCTTGCGCTCTCTCAAAAGTCAATAGCTGAAAGCAATTATTTCCTATGTGTGTTTCCATTAAGCAGAAAAGTCATAGTATACAGATACATGTCTAGTCCTTTATGACGGATGACAGAGGATGGAAACGGTGAACAATAAAAACAGGAATGCCTTCTGCCTGGAAAGTGCCAGTCACACAGGTTCCCTCTGCCAGGAGAGAAACACACCTGTTGGCCTTCACTCTCTTTTAATTTATGTACAAAAGAAGCATCCAAGCGAACCCTGGGAGAACGGGGATGTACTTTCCTCTGATAGGTGGAAAGCAGCCGGAAAGGCTGATGGCCAGCGTGAAGGGAAAGAGACTGTAGACAAAAGCCTTCTGTGACACCGGGCAGGCCGAGGGCACTGACGGTCTTTGTCCCCTGGGTGGCCGCTGCGGGGCACGGAGGCTGCAGTCAAGCATGTCTGGACCCACAGTTCTAATGCTTACTTAGCAGGATTACTGCATCGAGACTTTTACCTCTGGGGGGGGCCTGACCCCCAGTCTAGAGATAAAACCCAAGTTAAATAAGGTAGGGAGTGGTAATAGGGAATTACACTTTGGACATTTTAAGATGCAGATTTCCTGACACACCCCGAGTGTACCTTCCTCCCCCAGTACGTTCCCCTTCTCTCGGTGACTGATTACTAACGCGCTCCCGGCCTCACAGACACGGCACTGCGCCCCCATCTATCCCGACCGTCCAGTGCACACGATTCTTCTGGACCACACTGTTCGAGGCACTTCATACAAGTGCGAATGCATTTCAACTTCACCACCACCCTGTGAGCTAAGTATGGTTACTGGTATTTTACAGATGCAGCTTACGTCATCTATATTGCTCACTCCTCCACGGCTGTGTGAGTACTACCCAGTACTGAAAAGCCACTTACAAAGTATAGTCTTTTCTATACCTCAGAGGGCAGAGAAAGATGGGGGCGGGAGAAGGGAGCGGGAAACTCTGAAGGGCAGGGAGAAGGAACATGCTTTGGCTTGGACTGTTCCTTCCCCTTCTGTATTTACATTTAAAAACTATATCCCCCCCCCTTTTTTTTTTTAATACTTTTAACGTTTATTTCTTTTTGAGAGAGAGACAGACGGACAGACAGACCAGACAGGGAAGGAGCAGAGAGAGACGGGGAGACACAGAATCCCAAGCAGGCTCCAGGCTCCGAGATGCCGGCACAGAGCCAGAGTGGGGCTCGAACTCACAAACGGAGATCATGACCTGAGCCGAAGTCAGATGCTTAACTGACTGAGCCACCCAGGCGTCCCTGGACTGTTCCTTCCCCTTTGATGTGTTTTCCCAGCCTCTCAGACAAAGTTCTCCTAGGCTGCACAGACCAGCTGAAGTTACCAGTTTTGTCTGAAGGTGGCCCTTACCCTCCAGCCATGTCCTCTCTGCAGGCTTGCAGAAGGCCTGTGCCTCCCTCTGTCCCTACTCCTGCACACACCTCACACCTCGACAAACTTAGGGGAGCCATGTCCTCTAAATCTCCATGAAGCGCGTGTCCCCAGAAGGGCAGGCGCCCAGAGCCCAGCAGGCTAATTTTAATCCTTCCAGAGGAGCCCAACTCTGCGTGTTACTCTTTCCTTTTAAACAGATGTGCGCACCTGTCAGAGATTGAGCCCATGCCCTCATCTTACAGCTGAGTCAGGACTCTGGGCTGGAGCGGCCGCAGCGCTAACATCACTTTTAGCTTTCGGGGCAGAAGTACCAACACTGGGACGTCCCAGACCAGCACCCTCCGTGCCAGAAGTTTTCAACCCCACTGCACAATTAAACTGCCTGGGGCTGTTTTCAAAAAACGCTGAGCTGCCCGCCCCCCACCCCAGTGAATCAGAATCTCCTGGAGCAGAGCCAGAGGCATCAGCATTTTTAGAGGTTCCCCAGATGAGTCTATACTGAAGCCAGAAATAAGGTCCTCCGCTTTAAGCCAAACAAGGTCTGCGTCTCAAAGTGTGTCTGGCTGAGGGCCAAATTGGGGGCAGCCCCTTAACCATACAATTATCCTCAGGGTCCAGATGACAAGTTCAAACACCCTCAGAGTCCAGGCCAGTCACTGAAAGGAGGGGTCCAGGGCAGCTGGGGGTGGGGGTGGAGGGGGGGGGGACCAGCGAGCACCTGTTCCCTCCAGCTCACTTGGCCTGGGGAAGAACAACATCCAGCAGACACCTTTGACCTTTCAAGAGAAGCTGAAGAAATGAGTGTTTTTATATGAAATCACCGCATTTTTAAAATCTTGGCAATTAAATTAAAACAAAACCCTGGGTTGGCCAAACAGAACTCACTCCCAGGCCTCAGTGTGACCCAGCACGGGCTTCATGGTATCCATCCGGGATCCAATTTCATCCCTGGTCCCATTCCTTTTCTTTTCCCATTTTCCAGGTGACCACCTATTTTTCTTTCCCATTTGATTATTTGTGAAAGATTTTATTTTTAAGCAACCTCCATACCCAACGTGGGGCTCGAACTCACAACCCTGAGATCAAGAGTCGCACGCTCCACCAAATGAGGCAGCCAGGCGCCCCTTCTTCCCTTAAAAAAAAATTTTTTTTTTTACATTTATTTATTTTTGAGAAACAGAGTGAGACAAAGTGTGAGCGGGGAAGGGGCAGAGAGAGAAGGAGACACAGAATCCGAAGCAGGCTCCAGGCTCTGAGCTGTCAGCACGGAGCCGGACGCGGGGCTCGAACCCACAAACTGTGAGATCATGACCTGAGCCGAAGTCAGACGCTCAACTGAGCCACTCAGGCGCCCCCTTCTTCCCTTTTTAAATTAACAAGAGTCCTTATTGGAGCAAACCATAAAACAGATTAGAAAAACAATGTTAATTGTGCTGCATATTAATTTAATCACTTTATGTTTCACTTAGCTCTGTTACTATTACGATGTTTCATTAAAAAAAAAAAAGATACAGGAGTATATGGGGGGCTCAGTGCACTGAGCATCTGACTTCAGCTCAGGTCATGATCTCACAGATCATGGGTTTGAGCCCCATGTCGGGCCCTGTGCTGACAGCTCAGAGCCTGGAGCCTATTTAAGATTCTGGGTCTCTGGCTCTCTCTGCCCGTCCCCTGCTCACATTGTGTCTCTCTCTCAAAAATAAACACACACACACACACACACACACACACACACACACGATGAAGACAACAGCCTGGGATCCTTACCACCATTCCTCATGAAGGTAAACTTAAGGTGCAGGAGTGCTACGTATAAGAATTCATCTTAAAAAGAGACAGACTGAAATCAGGATGCTGTGCTATCACTCTTGAGGAAGGCCGGGGTTATTTCTTGCGATACTGTAGATGTGCCTCCCTCCCAATCCCTACAGAATTCAAACTCCTTACCATGCTTCTTCACCCTTCCTGGGCTCTCAGAACGGAGATGGACTGACACACAAGCTGATGTCTAGGCTGACTCCAGGGAGGGAGAGCCGTGGGAGGAGCTCCCTTCCACATCCCTGCCAGCTCCTTCTCCACCCACCTCTGCCACAGCCCTTGAAGGGGATTACAGGACAGGTCCAGCAAGGGCTTCTAGCTCTTTCTAGTCCTGTTAGGTGTGTGCAGCATTGGGGATTGCAGGAGGGTTCCTCCTTTACATGCCTGGATTTGAAGGATGTGCTCTTTCTAAAACTTACGTGTTTTAGAAAGGGGAGATTTTCCAAAGAGAGGCCACAGTCACCAGGAGGAGGGTGTGCCCAGCAGAAGTGTGGCATTCTAGCCAGGAGAGTGATATTAGGACAAGGACACTGTGGGTGATGGGCCTATGCAAAAAGGCCCGAAACAAAAAAAAAAACAAAAAAGCAAAAAAACAAAAAAACCAATCTTCTGTCTTTGTTATACCTTACTCAACAAAGTGCATTTCCTCGAACACATGTAAGTCTTAACGCCAGAGTCAGAATGATTTTCTACACGACAGGCTTTCTTCACGGTCTGGGGTGCCCCGTGATTACTACTTTCCTCAAACTTATACAAGAGACTGTCTCACGATATACTTTCACCTAGGTCTTGAAATCAGCTTTGAAAACAGCCCATGACAAAATGGATTGAGAGGCGTGAAAATAAATAAGGAGATTAAGACTTTAAAATAGATTACCACAAAGACCATAACCACCTCAAACAAGAACAGTCTATTTAACATTCATTTATAATTAAAATTTATAGTTGATAATGATGATAATTTATTAATTATAATTTATTTAATAATTATTTACTATAATTAAAGAACCGTTTATTTCCTGCCACCTAAAAGGGGTCAGAGATCTGTAGACACCTCCCCAAGAGCACCGTGGGAAGAAGGCGGGCCGAATGACCAGCCATACTCCCAACCTGAGAGGCCACCAACTCGGTTTCCCAACCATGGTTCCAACCAGCCTGCCAAACCAGACTAGGTAACAAGCCCGGGGCAAAAGGAAGTGACTGGAGCTTAACATCCTCTCTCTGGCTGGATCCTCTCTCTGGCTGGGTCGCTGACAAGAAAGAGGCCATGGAAGCTAGAAAGAACTTTCCAATGGCCTTTGACAATAATCTTCCCTGGACGACCACATTATATCTGCTCACCTTGCCCCGGAACCCAAGGCACTTAACAGACAATATCATTTCACACCGACCTTAGAGCACGTGATGGGGAGAAAGGAGATACGAGAACTTGCACTCAGTGGTGAGGTAAGAGGAGGAAGCCTGTAAGCGAGTGTATGCCACAGACTGAAAAATACCCAGGGGCCCAGGCTGGGAGAAAACCGTAAAAGGTGTAACGATGTAAGACGGGCACACGGCAGGGCTCAGTTCAATCGCACAGAGACGCAAGCAGGCCCTGTGCCTGTGTCTTGCTCTGGATTCGAGGCCCAGTGTTATGCCAGCACAAAACAGGTGCGCTGCAAACAGGTGCTGCTTGAACGTGGAGCCTGAGCAAGCCACAATGGGCACACCTAGTTGCAGATGACGTGGCTCTTGCCTCTGGAGGCCTGCATCCTGACAGACGGGTGAGGCCCACAGCCCTAACTCTTTTTTTTTTTTTTTTTTTTTTTTTAACGTTTATTTATTTTTTTGAGACAGAGAGAGACAGAGCATGAACGGGGGAGGGGCAGAGAGAGAGGGAGACACAGAATCGGAAACAGGCTCCAGGCTCCGAGCCACCAGCCCAGAGCCCGACGCGGGGCTCGAACTCACGGACCGCGAGATCATGACCTGGCTGAAGTCGGACGCTCAACCGACTGCGCCACCCAGGCGCCCCGCACAGCCCTAACTCTTAATGAAAAGACAGGGCTCTCCAGGAATAAAGAAGAGGAAGGGGTGAGGTCCTCCTGGGAGCAACTGAGAACACCTGTTAGAAGAAATAAGTGAGGAAGGTCTTGAGGGAGGAGGAGTAGGTATGGGAAAGAAAGGCACAGCAAGAGGACAGTGCTTTGAGCAAGCCCCTAGGAAGCGAACAGACCAGGTGGGCAGGGGAGCAGCAGCGGGGACGGTGCAGAAGCCCCAGCCTGTTCCACAACTCTGCCCAGAACTGGTCTCTGGCTGCCTGGGGCCCTGGAGGGCTGGGAAGGCGCCCCAGGATTTTCCCAGGCATCAGGACCGAAGAAACAGAAACAGATCCTGATTTCTATCCAAGGAAGGCCAAAAACAAAAGCCCAGAGTTAAGAGGAGGGAAGAGAGATTAAAGTTCGTGAAAGCTAACATGTTTGGAGAGACAGAAAGAATAATAGAAGTATAGAAAATCCAATGATCCTTAATCTTGCCAGCCATCCTTAACAAAACAAAATCACAAAGAAGGGAGAGTAAGGCAAAGAAAGACCAACTTTCACAGGACCTCAGGGCTGGTCCAGGTCACCAAAAAAGGGAAACAGCCGTCCCTCTGCCAAACGAATTTCTGTGTAGTCATTTAAAAGGGAGCTACTGGTGGGGCGCCTGGGTGGCGCAGTCGGTTAAGCGTCCGACTTCAGCCAGGTCACGATCTCGCGGTCCGGGAGTTCGAGCCCCGCGTCAGGCTCTGGGCTGATGGCTCAGAGCCTGGAGCCTGTTTCCGATTCTGTGTCTCCCTCTCTCTCTGCCCCTCCCCCATTCATGCTCTGTCTCTCTCTGTCCCAAAAATAAATAAACGTTGGAAAAAAAAAAATTTAAAAAAAATAAAAAAATAAAAAAAAATAATAAAAGGGAGCTACTGGGGGTGCCTGGGTGGCTCAGTCGGTTAAGCCTCTAACTGCGGCTCAGGTCATGATCTCGCGGCTCGCAGGTTCACGCCCCGCCTCGGGCTCTGTGCCGACAGCTCGGAGCCTGGAGCCTGCTTCGGATTCTGTGTCTCCCTCTCTCTCTCTCTCTGCCCCTACCTTGCTCATGCTCTCTTTCTCTCTCAAAAATAAACATTAAAACAATTTTTTTTTTTAAGTAAAAAAAATAAAAGTTCGTTCGACTGAATGAACGAACTCATGGAAGTATTTTTACTGAGTTTTCTATCATTCCTTCTGGTTGTTCCAAAACTGCACCCTCATTTATATTCACCACTGTCTGCGAAGTATTTTTTTTTCATATGAAAGTGGCCAGAGGACAGAAGAGCAAAGAATAATGCCCCAGAGGGGAAACCCCAGCTTTGAGGCCCCTTTACCTTTACGGAAGATTTCCTGTCTGGGGTTTCTTCATTGAAAATCAGTCGGCTGAGGGGCCGTAAGTTCGAGGAGCTGTTTTCTAGTGCCCCAACAACGTCCAAGCAGCCCTGTTCAGGGAACCCACAGCTGCTGCATGTGTGAGTGATGCATGAGACTGTGGAAGAAGGTGCCCAGGAACTGGTGGGATTCCTTCCCACACGGGGTGACAGGGAGCCAACCACAGAAGCTTAGGATGTGAGGTGACTGCTTCCCCTTCACACTGCCAAGCTGCTGTCCCTGGGACGGACTTGGAACCCGTGTAAAGCGTGGTGCTAATGGAAAAAGTTGGCGGTACAGGGCATCGGTGTTTTGCAATTTTTTTCCTGTAAGCTACATTGTTGGAATGGTTTGACACGCAAACCTCTCCCTCCACCCCTACCGGCCCACAGACTTCCAGGTCTCCACCCTGGTACGCGACAACAATCAGCACATCATCGGGCTGACTCACCACCTACAGGGGCGGGGTCCCGGCTGGGGTCCCCGCGGCATAAAGCCCACAGGTACCGATGCCTCCTTGGCCAGCTCGTGGGAAGACAAATCAGTCTTTGTTCTCCCAGCTGGACGGGAACACGCCAGAATGTGCTGCCTCCAAAAACATCTCCGCGGCGTGTTCCTGAGATGTGTTAATACATCCCAGTCAATCAATTTGGAATGCTGGTGGAAAAGGAAATCAATCAGCCATACGGGGTGGGCGCACGGACGTAGCCGAGGAGGACACTGACAGCAGAGGAAGAAGGAACATTTTCGGCTTTAATCAGAAGAAAGGGAGAGGGGACGCGTGTAACTAAGGGTGTAAAGATATTATGCAGCTGGGCTAATCAATGGTCAGAAACATCATCTCTCTCTCTTATATTTCGAGTCCGGGAACATCCTTTTCCTCTTCTTCCAGGAGACCTGGTGTGCCTGCCGAACAGCAACACTTAAAATGCCTTCACTTTGTGGGCAGTTAATCTGAGAGAAAAAAGGCACTCAGAAGCGGGCAGGGATGGGAAAATCTGACAGCACAAGCTGAACCAATGTTTTCACAAAATGCTTTGCAAAGCTGATGGGATTTATTGACTGAACCAAATATTGTGAGACTAAATTCAGAAAAATCACATGATGACCTCTTGATTCTACCTAAAAGAGAGCATGTCCAAAATACAGAAGATCCCTCTGGGGAGGCAACTTGTTCACTTAGATAAGATCATGAAAAAAGACCTAAAATACACACTGTACTTGTAACTCTTCATAGAAAATTGCTTCCATAAACATCATGCTAAGTAGCACCTCCTTTATTTTTTTTAATGTTTGTTCATATTGGGGGAGAGGGGCAGGGAGAGAGAGGGAGAGAGAGAATCCCAAGTCCCAACCCCAAACTGGGTCTCGAACTCACAAACCGTGAGATTATGATCTGAGCTGAAATCAACAGCCAGACACTTAACCCACTGAGCCACCCAGGTGCCCCTAAGCACCGCCTCTGTTAAATAAGGGCTCACGGGGGCACCGGTTAAGTGTCTGACTTAGGCTCAGGTCATGATCTCAGGGTCCGTGGGTTCGAGCCCCACCTTGGGCTCTGTGCTGACAGCTCAGAGCCTGGAGCCTCCTTCAGATCCTTTGTTCCCCTCTCTCTTGGCCCCTCCCCCACTCATGCTCTCCCTCCCTCTGTCTCAAAAATAAATACACGTTAAAAAAAATTAAAAATAAATGAATAAATAAGAACTCACAAGGTGAAACTTTACCATGCCTACAACCTCCAACCCAGCTGGGAGAAAAGTTATGGGTCCCTCAAACCTGGCCTGTCACAAACAAGACGGAGTAAGTGCACACAGATTCAACTTCTGGGATAAGAATGCTTCCTATCAATCCCATAATCTGTCCAATGACCCAGTTTTCATTCATGGTTATAATCTGCTTTTCTTATCCGTTGGTCAGAAAGGCCTTCTGAATATTACAGAATGTTATTTAACCTCATTCCAAGAGCTGCTAAGATTAGAAATCTGGTCAGTATTAAAAAAAGAACCCTCACGAGAGCGGAATACTTATTTTTAAGTAGTGAGATCACTTGTGCACTTAGAACTACCAGCTGAGATCATGAGGAGACACACATGGGCTGCATGTTTAAACATTTCTTGTTGCCAGGATTTACGGCGAACTGCAACCCAAACCAGAACCAGGCTTAGCCTCTAAAACTGCACACTGGGGCACCGCGGTGGCTCAGTCGGTTAAGCGTCCAACTTCAGTTCGGTGGTGATCTTGCGGTTTTTGAGTTCGAGCCCCGCGTTGCGCTGTGTGCAGACAGAGCTTCAGATTCTGTATCTCCCTTTCCCTCTTGTATTCTCCCTCCCCTACTTGTGCTCTCTCGCTCTCAAAAATAAACATTTATATATATATAACATGAGCATACTTTTCCTAAAGCATATGGAAATGAGTAAATCAGCTGCAGCTCATTCCAAAAATATCCGGCAGAGAAGCCAAGAGAGGAAAAACAGAATCAACCAACATTTTTTCCAAGTGAGAATTTCTACAAGGGTTTGAATGAATCCTATCAAATCTGATTTCCCGGTTGGGTCTCCTAGGAGGTTTTGATGAGAAAAGTCTACTCAATGCAATTTTTAGGTATGTTGCCAGGAAACAGCAAGAATTTATAACCTCTGTGAATTCGAGAACTATGCTGATATTCTTTGTGCCAGAGCAAATCAAACAGCCCTGTACAGAGAAGGACCCCAAAGCAGCAACTGCGAGCTGAAGTCGCTCATTTTCCAAGCCCACACAAACCCTTCTCGGGAGCTGCACAAAGGAGATGAACTGGAATTATCTGGGGCACAGAAGGCAAACCTGTGGAAAAGAGGCTCATTTAATGAGCTAGACTCTGGATGGGGTTGGCTAGCCCACCCAAGCTCTTCGAGAAAGAGGGAAGTGCAGAACCAGAAATAAACGCCAATACTCACGATGGGAAGTCTGGGGGGTAAGCAAGGCACAGAATATTCAAATCCTGTAGGAAAGGCTGTTTTAATCCTTTGCCTCACTCTGCAGCTTTAGAAAGAGAGCAGGAGCTCAAGTTTTTAATGTAGCGCATCTCCCGGCTGGGCTTTTATTTTGTGTGTGTGTGTGTGTGTGTGTGTGTGTGTGTGTGTGTGTTTCCTTTCTTCTTGGCACCCAGAGAGCATCTGGGCAGAAATCTCCAAATGGAGGGTGTATTTGTGCCTGATGCCGGGAAGAGCCGGGATCTACCCTTCCCACATCCACGTGGGCTGTCTCTCGCTGCAAGATAAGGCATCTTTCCTTGGCCTAACCAGAGTTTAATCACCTGTCTGAAACCTGAATGATGCTTAACCCATTCTGACTTGCTTGAGGTCTGGAACCACAACGACCATAAGGTGAAGCTGGCTGCGGGTTAAAACAGAAGTCTTACGAGGTGAAACAAGCTAGCCCTGAGGAGGGAGGGACCCTTCAGAAGCTCTCTGGGGGCCGGATGAATTCTGCGGTTCTGATTTAACCAGACAGGTGGAACTCTGAAAGGCAAGGCCTCCTATTTGTAGTGGTCTCAGCATTTTATTTATCTTTTCATGTTTATTTAATTATTCTGAGAGAGAGAGACAGAGCAGGAGCAGGGGAGGGGCGGAGAGAGAGGGAGACAGACAATCCCAAGCAGGCTCCGTGCCGCCACGCACAGCCCGATGCAGGGCTCGAACTCACCAACCGTGAGATCTTGACCTGAGCCGAAACCAAAGGTCAGACCCTTAACCAACTGAACCACCCAGGTGCCCCTCGGCATTTTAAAAATTAGGAAGTTCGAGGGTAACTACTACTTTCTTAAAAAAAAAAATCTTCTGAAACACCATCACTGTGTAGGAAAATACATTATTTCATTTATAAACTCCAGGGTGAAATTAGCTTTTTATAAGCTAAAAACTAAGTTTCATTTAAAGTTGAAATGTTGGGGCACCTGGGTGGCGCAGTCAGTTAAGCGTCCGACTTCAGCCAGGTCACGATCTCGCGGTCCGTGAGTTCGAGCCCCGCGTCAGGCTCTGGGCTGATGGCTCGGAGCCTGGAGCCTGTTTCCGATTCTGTGTCTCCCTCTCTCTCTGCCCCTCCCCCGTTCATGCTCTGTCTCTCTCTGTCCCAAAAATAAATAAACGTTGAAAAAAAAATTTAAAGTTGAAATGTATAATTAAGATCCAATTATTAAACACACCAGAGGAATGGTGCTGCATGCTATACTAAATACGAATATGCCTGTTACTTTGGCTCTTAATTCACACTAAGAAAAAATACCTTTTCACCATAACCTCTATCAGGGAGGACAATTTACTGGTGACTGGCCTACTTTTGGGTTTCATGTAGTTTTCTCAACTATATACCTTCCCCTTGATCTGTTTAATCAGAACATCACAGACTCTACGCTTCTGATTTTTTAATGCCAACAGAATGCGGGGAACAAGGAAAACCGCTCTCTGTGTTCCGCTTCTGGCTTAGCCATTAACTAACGGTGTGAGTTGGGCAACTTGTGTTCTGTGGTCTGAAAGTGGGGACAAGTGGAATCAAAAAGATCCCCGTTGGCCCTCACCTATGCTTTTATGTCAGACAACTTTGTTTCTTCCCTTTGTTCTTCTGATACACCACTCACAGGAGACCCCAAAGGACTGATCAGAACACGCACTTAATCCTTGTGCCGACTTTTCCAGGACACCCTGAAAGGTCATGGAGGGCAGCCCGAGCCTCTCATCAGCTTCCGTTCTGCCCTCGGAGAACAGGACTAAGACCCAACACCATAGACACACACAACGGGTCTCGCGCTTGACCATCAGCAGGCAATTTCGCTATCGGGTTCACCGCAGTGGGCTCAGAGTTCTGTTTGAGAAATGCTGCTGCCCAGGAAAAATATTTACACAATCGAGTGGGCTGCACGGCACGGCGGTGTTCGACCTGCTCAGCCAGGAGCCTGTCTTATCAGCGGCCTTTGTACCTCATTTAACATCCACATGGCGACAAAACCTGGAGCCAGGTAACTGACCAGAAGATCAAGGTCTTATGAAATTGACTGTATGAATTTAAAATGACCACCAAATTTTTAACGCAGTTCGGTAAGTATTGTAAATAAGCAAATATATAGTTATCTGGAAAAAATAAAAAACTAACAAAGGCAAATATTAGCAAAAATAAGGCTGGGTGATGGGAGGCATAAAATGCTACTCTCTAATACTCATCTGTTGCTTTCATTTATTTAGCTTTCATTAACAGTAATATGTCTAGCCTTAAAATCACCGTATCTATGCACCCCAATGTTTAGAGCAGCACTATCAACAATAGCCAAATTATGGAAAGAGCCCAAATGTCCATCAAGTGATGAATGGATAAAGAAGATGTGGTTTATATATACAATGGAATACTACTTGGCGATGAAAAACAATCTTGCCATTTGCAACAACGCGGATGGCACTGGAGGGTATTATGGTAAGTGAAGTCAGTCAGTCAGAAAAAGACAGGTATCGTCTGTTTTCACTCATATGTGCAATTTGAGAAACTGTTTAACAGATGACCACAGGGGAGGGGAAGGGAAGGAAAAAAATGAGATAAAAACAGAGAAGGAGGCAAACCATAAGAGACTCTTAAATACAGAGAACAAACTGAGGGTTGATGGGATGGGGGGTAGGGGAGAGTGGCTGATGGGCATTGAGGCAGGCACTTGTTGGGATGAGCACCGGGTGTTGTATGTGAGTGATGAATCATGGGAATCCACTCCTGAAGCCAAGACTACCCTGTATGTTAGCTGATGTGATAAATAACACACACACACACACACACACACACACACACACACACACAGAGAGAGAGAGAGAGAGAGAGAGAGAGAGAGAACAGGAGAATACCTCTGATTATAGGAAAAAAAAAAGGGAAAAAAAATCACCGTATCTGATGGGACCTTGTACAGTGGCACCTGAACAGGTGCCTTTCGGACCAGGAACTCACAAGAGAGTCAGCAGATCAAGAAGGGCAGTGATTTCCCCTGACATCCAACCAGCATTTTATACCGTAAAAAAAGTGTTTTTATGGCTATTATTTTATCTCTCCTTCACAACACACCTGTGAAAAAGGTAGGGCAGGTATTCTTATCTTCATCTGACAAATAAGCCACCTGTCATTTAGCTTCTGAAGAGATGCTAAGCTCTAATTAAAGTTTTACAACAGCAATTAGTGTTTACAGAGGTAAACAGTGCGTCCAGTTTACAACATGATTTCAGAAACCTGAGAAAGAGCAGACTGTCCCCATCCCCAAAGTGCAGAGACACAGCCATCCTCCTAACCAACGGCCCTCACTTCCTTCGTAGCTGGCCCCAAGAAAAGGGGACAGTCACGAGCAATCTATAAAAGCTTGTACCTCGTCACGCTGACAGGTGGCCTTAGGGTGTTCTCTGGAATACCATAATAAAGGGGTTTTCGTTAATGAAATCACAACTGGACCAGTCAACAGAAGTAGGACAGAGATCGTGTGGAAAAGAGGTCACACAGAAACAAATGACTGATATGGACAGGGTGGCCTGGAGGAAGATGAATCTGGAAGGGGTACCCAGGCGAGACTGTCCTGTGTAGCAAGTAAGAACAGAGGACACCCGGCTAAATTTGAATTTCAGATGCACAGTGCATACTTTTTTTAGGGTGAGTCAGTCCTCTACTTTATCCAGAGGCTCTGTCCACAGGAACCCTCAGCTTCCACTAGACGAAAGGTCTTCGAAAGCAGGAGGTGCGTCGACCGAAGGCCTGTTTTGTTCCCTGCTGCATCCGAGTCCCCAGAACAGAGCCTGACCCGCTGGACGCCCTCCATAATCTTTGCCATGAACTTGTAAAGTTTATTTCTGAAGCCAGGTGCTATGTATGCAGGTGCCTGTCATATCACCTTTATACATTTTGTATGCCTGGGATTTATTATAATAAATTTACAAATTATAGCATCAACTAACTGCTCTTGTTTTAAAATCAATATCTTTTGGGGTGCTGGGCGGCTTAGTTGGTTAAGGGCCTCTTGATGTTGGCTCAGGTGGTGATCTCACAGTGCGTGAGTTCGAGCCCAGTGTCGGGGTCCGTGCTGACAGCTCAGAGCCTGCTTGGGATTCTGTCTCTTCCTCTCTCTGCCCTCCCTGCTTGCACCCTCTCTCCCATTCTCTCTCCTCCCCTCTCTCTCAATATAAATAAACTTAAGAAACAAAATAAAATAAAATCAGCTTTTATTCTAGCTAACTGAAGGACTCAGTGGGGAAGTCCAAGTGTAAAAGGACTCTGAATAGTCCCTTACTCAGTTTCAAGTCTCAAACAAGGACACGATATGTGATGTCAGACCTCAGATGTGCTGGCAGGCCAAGGGCACTGCTTGGCCAAGTGGTGTTTTTCTCAGCTGGCTTCTTCTGCTTCTGCTTTGTTCCTCAGACCATGAAAAGCATTTCTCGTGCCAATGCTCTGACTCCAACCGCATATGGGACTTTTCCTCAGGTTTTATGGAAGCCCAAAGCCTTGATTTTTCAGGGGAAGGGGTGGGCCAGACTCCTTTTGGGGCCATAAAGCCCTCTTTAACCCATCTTAATCTGCAGTCTGTAAATGTTTTTATGTTAATTACATTTCAAAACAGTATATTTATAAATAGCATATACTTCTGCATGTTTGAGTTTGGCTTTTTTTTTTTTTTAAACAAGGGGCAGGCATTTCTTTTGCAATACAGAGCAGGAAAACAAAAGGTGAAAATAGTGATTTTTATAAGCATTATCTCAACTGCGTGAAATATTTAAAATTTAAAGACCATACCAAAGGGGCGCCTGGGTGGCTCAGTTAAGCGTCCGACTTCGGCTCAGGTCATGATCCTGTGGTTCCTGAGTTCGAGCTCCACGTCAGGCTCTGTGCTGACAGCTCAGAGCCTGGAGCCTGCTTTGGATTCTGTGTCTCCCTCTCTCTCTGCCCCTCCCCTGCTTGTGCTCTCTCTCTCTCTCTCTCTCAAAATCATAAATAACATTAAAATGGATTTTTTAAAAACTTTAAAAAATAAAAATAAAGACCATACAGAAAAGGAGCACAACATGTATTTCTGGGTGGGGGCATTACCAGTAATTCTTGCTCTATTTTTTAAGAAAACGTTAAACTTTTATATCTTAGAATTTTCTAAAATGGGCCTTATATGTATATATGCATGCATATACGTGTGTGTGTGTGTGTGTGTGTGTGTGTGTGTGTGTGTGTGTAACTATAGTAATTATGTATGGCTGAGCCTCTAATCAGATTGCTTACAGAGGTCATGGCGACTAGAAAAAACAAAACTGTCCCTTGCCTGATGCAGACACCTGTCTGCAGTGACTAATCATACCCTGATACCCCAGAAGTCACAAATCATAGAGCTTCCCTTTGTTTCTGGACTCAGTGCCCAGACCTGCTAGGCAGGGGGAAAGGTTACAGCTGGGTCATCAGACTTTAAGAACCAAAGGAAAAGAGACACTCCAGAAGAGTCAGGCTGGAGAAGGAACTGAGGGCAAATGGGGTAGGTATCTAAACCCTTGAAGACAGGAATGTGCTAGACACGCCAGTGGGTCAAGGTCTAGAGGCACCACTAACTCCAGCCCCCCTTCCTCTGAACGTGTGGGAAGTGGGGGCAGGAGAGGGAAGGGAGGAGCATCACAGGAGATTGAAACTCACTCACAACACTCAAGACATTTCATGTTTCAATCTCCTCCCTCAGCAAATATTTGACTCGACACGAGGAATGATCCTGACTTTTCTTACTTAGGTTAAGGGACTGAGGTTCTCTGCCATCACACAGGGCTCATAGCGATGGTGAAGGGGACAGTGTCATCTCACAGGATTACGTACGAATGGGAGTAGAGATAGAGCAGCTTTGGCATCATGGTATGCCGTGAGTGTTCATTTAAAGGCTAGATTTGTGTCGTCTGTATTTTATCTTTAAGCTTATTTATTTTGAGAGAGCAAGCAGGGGAAGGGCAGAGAGAGAGGGAGAGAGAGAGAATCACAAGCAGGCCTCGCAGTGGCGGCACGGAGCCCGACGCGGGACTTGAACTCATCAACCGTGAGATCATGACCTGAGCCGAAGTTAAGAGTCAGACGCTTAACTGACTGAGCCACCCGGGCGCCCCCAGTTTTCCTTGCCGACAGCAGTCCTGAGCAGAATCTCTACAAGTCCCTGGCAGCTGGCAAGTAGAAGGGACCAACCGAAGAATAAACAGAGAAAGATCGGTCGTCCCAGAATAAACGGAGTTTGGCTGGGTTTGGCCTGGGGCAAGAAAGCTACCAAGTTCTTGTCAGAGGGGATGCTTGCAGCCAGGACTACTAGAAGGAAGAGTCACACGGGTGGGCTGGGGACACCCCCCGCAGAAGGCTCCTCCTGCCGCAGTCCTTACCAGAGCTTGCGGCTTACCTGGCACTTTTAAGTCCGCTTCTGGTGCCCGCGTGGGTCTCAACCCTGCAGGCAGACACGTTTACTGATACCGCACACACGGAACAGTCCTGTCCCCTATTTCATGGTTAGTGCTGGAGCTGGGACTCCAATTCAGGGGTCCTGATTCCAACTCCACATTCCTTCCATGACCCAGTGTTCAGAGCAGCAGAGCCCCGACCCCTTTTCAGACACCACGCGACAGTTCCTGCATACATACACGGTCACCGTTCTCGCACATTGTGCTCTTTGGCTGATCGCTCAAGAGAGGGACGGACGCTCGGCGTACCGTTGGGGGCAGGTGGTCGTCTCTCAGGAGGACTTCCTCTGCATTTGTCCTATAAATTTCTCCCACATCTTATATAGGCAATACCGGGCGAGCTATGCAACCTGTGTAGGTCTCTAACGTAACTAGAGTAACAGCGACAACACAAATCTTTATGATTCGTGATATGGCTTGTTGATTATTCCTCTCTGGGAAAGTTGCTCTAGCAAGTAAGCTCTTCCCTAGCCACACTGTCCCTTTGTGCAGCAACACGAAACAAACCCTGCTTGGGACCAGACACTAGGAACTGGTTTTAGGCATCCAAACCTATCTCCTCTCGCATCGCTCAATCCCTCATAAAGAAGGGCAAGAGGAATGCCCATTATCCTTGGATCAGCACTCGGGATTTTACGTTGATCTTTCAACACTTCAACAGTATTGACTTGGGTAATAATTTACCTAACTGATTTCTGCACATAAAGACTCTAAAGATAAAAGCAAATTCTCTAAGAGATTTTGGAAAAAACAAAAACAAAAACAAAAAAATTAAAAAAAACCAACGCAGCTTTGATGGATAGAAAATTGCTTTCAAAGTCCAGTTACCTAGGCAACCTGCTATTATCTACCCATTACTGAAAAAGACATAAGAAATCAGTTTGAGCAAAGGCATTCTCTCTCTCTCTCTCTCTCTCCAGAGTTGAGTTACCTGAGGCACAGCCGTTAACCTTTGTGGCGTGAGCCATGCTGGCTGGAGTCCAACGACAGATCCAGAAAGGAGTGAGGAATCATGCAAATTTTATGCATCAAGTTCCCAAACGCGATCAACCTGAAACAATGAAGACAGCCTCATCAAAATGGATCATTTAAAAATGTGTACAACACTAAATCTTAGACGTCTGTTTACAAAGATGGCTGCTAATGGAGAGAGCAAATCGAGAGTCGGGGAGAGATGGCCTGTGGATGGGGGTGATGACGGCCTGGCCCTGCCACTCGGTGCTGAGATTCACGTACCTGCAGATGTGCCTGTGGACGGGCACCCAGAGCAGGGCTCTAGACATGATACTCTTATCGGAGATGGAAATGGTTCTCCAGAAACGTGACATTTTTAGGAAGGTGGCCTTCAAATACCAAGGGCCTCCTCAGGGGCATCATTCCCTAGCCTACCACAAATCCACTACAAACCATTTTTGGTACTTTACAGAACAATTTATTTATTTTTGAGAGAGAGACAGAGAGAGAGCGAGTGCACAAGCAGGGAAGGGGCAGAGAATCCAAAGCAGGCTCCAGGCTCTGAGCTATCAGTATAGAGCTTGATGCGGGGCTTGAACATGCAAACCTAGAGATCATGACGTGAGCTGACGTCGGATGCTTAACCGACTGAGCCACCCAGATGCCCTGACCATTTGTGGTTCTTAAACGTAACGTCTTTTCCAGATGCTGGCTCAACACCTTCAAGGTAGTTGCTGTTGTAGCAAGCCTTCACATTTTTAAAGGACTGATTCACGGGAACCCTTCTGAGGTATCTCGAAGTCTTTTGCCTACTCGGTCTTTTAAAACATAAATCTGAGCCAGTCAGCTCCCCTCTTAAAAAAGTCTTCAATATCTCCCACTGTCCTGTCAGATAACCTTCAAATGACAGTATGGCACAGCACATGGTTCGGAAACATTAGGGGTCACGACAGGCACCATATTTCTTACTTTATATTGATCCTCTACTTAAAAATTAACTGAGATTACTACTATAAGACATAGTAGAAACACAAAATTTAAAACAAAAAAGAAACAAGAATAGTAACAGGAAGGGAACATTGCTCTAACCTCTGCTTTTTCAAAACGCCTTTTGAAAAATGCTGGTAAGGAAAGTGAACAATGGTATAGAGGAAAACAGTCCATTTCCACTGTGCCCAGATCCTAACTCTAGACCCACAAAACCCGAAGAAACTGATCTAACAAATTCCAAGTTGGGAATTCAAGTGTCGGTTCAGAAACCCGCAGTGACCTCCCTAAAAGAACAAAATGCTGGGGCGTCTGCGTGGCTCAGGGGGTTAAGCGTCCGACGTCGGCTCAGGTCACGATCTCACGGTTTGTGGGTCCGAGCCCCGCGTCGGGCTCTGTGCTGACAGCTAGGAGCCTGCTTTGGTTTCTGTCTCCTGCTCCCTCTGTCCCTCCCCACGTGTGCTCTGTTTCTCTGTCTCTCAAAAATAAATAAATGTAAAAAATAAAATAAAATAAAGAACAAAATGCTAATACATACGCATATACACGTCTAATGCAGCCAGTGAAATCACTTAAGAGCTTTCAATAATGTAGTAAAATACTCAGAGAACATCGATAAAAATTGTATTGTCATAAACCCAATTTTGTGAAAAATATGTACATATTTACACATTGATTTAAAACCCCAAGAAATAAATACACCAAAATGTTCCTTATGGTTGCCCCTGGCTGATGCAATTAGGGAGGAACTTAGCTCCTTTGTTAGATTTGTAATAGTAACTATTAAAAAAAAAAATAAAGATTGGAGACTTCCCGTCTCTGGTTTTATTTGCTTTCAAGTGCACGGGAGAGAGAAGAAAGAATTTTCAAAACGCAACGTGAAAGGGAACTATGAGGCCACGGTCATGGAGAGTGTAAGAAGTGAGAAATCCAAGTACATAGAAGGCAGGCACAGGAAATGGCTGATCTCTGTGATCACACAGTGACAGTCACTAGCTGAAGAGCTAGTGAAATTGTCTTCGCTGCCTGAATGGGTTTTCGCTTGTAGTTCAAAGCGAACTATTTACTGTTCCCTTGCTTGGCTTTTCCAGCTTTGGGGACTGCCACTCCGCCGGCAGAGAGCGGATTCTCAGCCTCCCCCGAGAAGCTCCCTGCTGGTCCCCACTTGGTGTGTGACAGCACACCAGGAGGAAAGGATGGCTCTAATCTCTCTGCAGTCACCTGACATTCTGTTGGAAACAGGCACCGGTCCGGGTCCATGGCATTGAGCTTGGGAAGCAGTAACCTCCGTGCGGGCAGAGCTGGCTTTAGGGATACAATGAGCATTACCTTTAAGAATAGGAATGACTACACAGGTCTGGCAAATGTAGCTTGGTTAAAAAAAAAAATGTGGGGACTGGTAGAGAAGAAGGAAGAGAGGGAACAGGGAGATAAGGGGACAGAGGACTTCCTGGCCAGCTTCTGAAATTCTTCAACTGATTACACTTTTGAAAGCCAACAAAAGCAAATCTAAGCTGATTCGTGACCCCTTTCTAGATTGGTGCGCTGGGCTGGTGCTCTTGCTTCAGAATGGCTTGTAAATACCACCCCTTAAACTCGTGAGGGCAAACAGAAGGCAAGAAGAAACAGGCTGCATGTGTTATGGGTGCATGAAGTAGGTGTCAAGGTATTTGGATGGAGATATGCCCAGAATCTCCTGAGTGAAGCTTCATAAACTTTGGTCCAAGGTCCCCTCCTGTTAGTGAACACCCTTCGCCTGGCAGAAAATCTTTATGTCCGATCCAAACTGGTCTCTCCCACCCTCCCCCAAACCGAACGATAAAATCAAAAGGAAGGAGAAACTTCAAAAAGGGAACAAGCATGCCACTGGTAATATAATATGTGTCACCGGGTGTGGATCCGGGTAGTGTCTATGCAAAAACAACAGTTTCATATGGTGTATTGATTTTTCCCAGTTATTGTTCATGCCTGACAGGTGGCCTCAAACTGTGAGGACTTAGTCTTCTTAATGATATGCAGATTCTTATGTCAGTGCATTATATAAACCAGAAAAGGGTTGGCCATGTTCCATTCTCTGTTACAGATCAATAAACTGCTTCTTTTCTTCCCCAGAGAAGGCTGCAAACCAGTAAATCTTAAGCGGTACAATGGTGGCTTAGTTGAGCTCACTAAGAAAAAGCACTCCTTTGAAAGCCTCTAGGGAAATACATCAATACAGAAAATAAAGAATTTGTCGTCTTCTCTATTTCAAGCGACAAATCTGAAGAACATTTTAGTAGCTCCCCGAGCACAGCGCAGAGAATAATGTAGACGTTGCATGAATTTATCCCGTAAACGCATGACATTAGTTCAATACGAAACCAACGGGAGGAACAGCCCACCGGGTCTTCTCTAAGAAAGCATTAGTGAAAACAGATAGATGAACTTGAGATTTGACATATACCCTAGACTGGCTCTGGCAACCAACCAAATGCCACTGCCTTGGTTAGAGCCCAGATAATGACGACGAGGACACTGCTGATGACCAAGCAGATGACAGCTGGTATTCACTGAGCTCTTACTCTTATCAGTTATTGAGATACAAATGGTATCCATTCTATGGTGCACCATTACTTTAAGTAGCACTGATTAAAAACTAATGTTGCTAATTAAACAGTCTTAAAATGCTTATTAAGATTATATTAATTGCAGGATATATCCTCATCTCAGAAATGTTAGAATGTGAAAAATGTGCATCTTAGAATTTGTGAACTTATGTTACAGTCAGGGCATTTAGGTTTTTTAAAAATTTATTTGGGGGGGCATGAGTGGGAGAGGGACAGAGAGAGAGAGAGAGAGAGAGAGAGAGAGAGAGAGAGAGAGAATCCCAAGCAGGCTCTGCACTGTCATCACAGAATCCTATGTGGGGCTTGATCTCATGAACCACGAGACCATGACCTGAATTGAAATCAAGAGTTGGATGCTTAACCAACTGAGCCACCCAGGCGCCCCACATTCAAGGCATTTGTTAAAGCACCTAACAGTTATCACCTCATTCAAACTTCACAATAACCCTGCGAGCTACTAAAAATTCTCTCTCCCCATTTTACAAACAGGAAGCTCAGGCATAGGGAGGTCAGAACACGCCTGGCTAGGGGTGCCTGAGTGGCTCAGTCGGTTGAGCGTCCGACTTTGGCTCAGGTCATGATCTCGTGGTCCATGAGTTCAAGCCCCGCATCGGGCTCTGTGCTGACAGCCTGGAGCCTGAAGCCTGTTTCCGATGCTGTGTCTCCCTCTCTGTCTGCCACTCTATCGCTCATGCTCTGTTTCTGTCAAATATAAATAAACATTAAAAACAAACAAAAAAAACATGCCTGGCTCACAGAACTAGGACGTGCCAGAGTCAAGTGTAGGGGTGAGCAATCCAGCCCTAGAGCCCGCACTCCAGCCCTCATGGGTAAGGGCCCTGTTGCTTTCACAAGTAAAAATTTATGCACCTAAATAAGGGGAACCTTTCAAGGCCCTCACCTGAGGGATGTATACGCTTACTGAAAGGATACTTAAATTCCTTTTAGAAAGAAAGCTATGTTTCAGAATTTTAGGGCATTTGTTTTTGAAGCAACTGTATTTCCCGTCTTAGTCCTTGAGATGACATGTTTAAGAGCCTGAGGAGGGACTTACATGACACATAGGAAAGGCCATCATATGCGCCCATCACACTTTGAACGGGACCCCCCAGGATACTCGTCCATGTGGCTATCTGCCTTGTTCCTTAGACTGTACTACGGATGTCATTTGACTCAATACGTTAAGTACTTTTTCACCTGACCAACATGCTCCCCCACTCAGGGTTAGGTGGGAGGCTCCCAATGGAATCATAGTAATTTCAAAAATGGACAGACTCAGGGCAGTCAAATTGGAATAAGAACCTTCCTGTTCAAATGACAAGTGTTAAGAGGGGAAACCACCGTTTTGATGTACACGTTCTGGAATCTCTTCTACAACATGTCATAGTATTGTTTCTTTTGCTTCACAAAATTAACAACATAGTTATACCTAAAATCTGGAAAAGACAGAAAAAATAGTCACTCATAATCTCTCAGTGCTGACGTGGCCATCATGACCAGCTGAGGCTCGCTCTTTTTTTTTTTTTTAAGGTTTATTTATTTTTCAGAGAGAGAGAGAGAATGAGAGAATACGAGCAAGCAGGGGAGGGACAGAGAGAGAGGGAGACACAGAATCAGAAGCAGGCTCAGGCTCTGAGCTGTCAGCACAGAGTCCGATGTGGGGCTCGAACTCACAAACTGCAAGATCGTGACCCGAGCTGAAGTCTGACACTCAACCGACTGAGCCACTCAGGCGCCCCCCTGAGGTTCTTTCTCTTCAATGTGTGAGGACTCTATGTGTATTTTTGTCACTTCAACACGTTTTGAAGACCTGCAACTCTTAGAATTGGTACCAGCCACTCTTCCTTTCCTACTTGGAGGCAGCAGATAAACGAAAGCTCCGCATCATTCTCAGAGGCTGACACACTACTGCTGGAGGCAGACAGACACACAGTCAAAGGACAAAGCACTCGAAAAGCAGTGTACACGCAGTTAATTCTAATCCACAGCAAGATGGTCTTACCTTGCCCAAACAGGCTGTGAATGGCCAAAAATGTATTCATAAGAGACCACGTGGCCAAAGTCTTAAAGGATGAATGAATGTTTTCCAGGGTGACAAAGAAGGGCATTCTCGACAGAAGGAATGGAGTATGCAAAGCCAGGAGATAAGGAAGTACATGGTGGGGTGCCTGCCTGGCTCAGTCGGTAGAGCATGCAACTCTTAGTCTTGGGGTTGTGACTTTGAGCCCCACGGTGGGTGTAGAGATTACTTAAAAATTTTGGGGGCACCTGGGCGGCTCAGTCAGTTAAGTGTACAACTCTTGGCTTCAGCTCAGGTCATGATCTCACAACTTGTGAGTTCGAGCCCCGCTCGGGGCTCTGTGCTGACAGCTCCGAGCCTGCTTGGGATGTTCTGTCTCCCTCTTGCTCTGCCCCTCCCCTGCTCTCCCACGCTCTCAAAAATAAATAAATAAAATAAAATAAAACCTTGAAAAAAAAAAAAAAGAATAGAGTACATGACAAGTAGGGCTGTGGCTAGAGCAATGTCTGTTTCCATAGGGGCTCAGTTATGGTAAAACAAAGAGGACTAAGGCCTGAGTGCTCAAGAGAAAGCTAAAAAGAATACAGTCTACAAGCCAAAGTCCACACACACACACACACACACACACACACACACCCCTTTACCCTAATAAAACATGCAAAGCTCATTTATTTCTTTAAATAAGTCAGTCTTTCAAACAACCATCCAAAAACCTGTCTAACTTATTATACACCCTCGATGACTGCCCAGATACTTCTGTCCAGAGTTTAATTAAAAGTAACTTAATTAAAAGTACGTTTGAGTGCAAACTTTGGCCATCGTTCATTATCAGATTATCTTCTGGGGGTTTCTAGTATTGGCTCCTACCACAAGAATTGTGGCGGTAATGTTAACCAGCTCTTGGTCACTTTCCAACCAAATTACCTAATTATGACCCAACCCCATTTACCCTTCTCAAATACAGGGGATAATTTTCTTGGTATGGGGTTGGGAGTGGGGGGAGGGTTTGCCGGAAGGAAATCTCAATTATCAATCAAGATCTAAATCAGAGTCCTGGATGCTGGTTTCATTTATAACATAGAAAGGCAATTGCGTTCTCCCCATTATAAAAATTTTATGCTACGCTTGTTCAAACAGTTATATTTACAATCTTATTCTCTGGGGTGATATTTAAGAGGCCAGAAGAAGTGTTTCTGTCTCAGGAAAAAGTTGAAATGCAGACATTAAAGAGAATGTATGGAGGAAGCAATAGTAAACACATTCATTTATTCATTTAACAAGTGCCCTGTCATGTGCCAGGCACTGTTGTTGGCACAAAGGATACAGCAAGGAGCAAACAAGACACCCACCTGCCCCCATGCCCCAAACAGTCTAACTGGATCTGTGCTTTGGGTTGAAAGAGACTTTAGATTTCAGAGTATGTTTAACAGATGAGCTGTACTAACAGCCAATTTCTGACTCCTCTTTTCCGCATTATTTGAAAAGAATTCCCGTGTTAAGACCTGCCTCCTTGTGCCCCAAAGTGGGTATAGGCGTGTCCAGCCCTCGCCCAGACCCCCCCC
>NW_024412430.1:12626572-12740341 GCF_014898765.1 Herpailurus yagouaroundi | reverse complement strand
GCCCATCCACATCCACTTTCTGCGGGTGTGTTTACGAACAATGCTCCTCCAACAGGTTAAAGGCACCTCAGAGCCTGCAGACGCTCAGAGCCCAGCCTGGCTCTGCTCCAGCCGGGTTGCTGGAATCCACACAGCTTCCTGAACACTTGAAGAAAATGAAGGTAAATTTTCTTTCCAGGAAATTTTCAGTGATCAGAGTTTATCAGATCATAACCACCTAGGCTGAAAACTAGCTGTTTTTCTATGCAAAACAACGGGGCAACGGACGGGCAGACAAATCAGAATCAGAAGTGTTGAAGCTGTTTTTTGGTTTTTTAATTTTTTTTTTAATGTTTTATTTATTTTTGAGACAGAGAGAGACAGAGCATGAACGGGGGAGGGGCAGAGAGAGAGGGAGACACAGAATCGGAAGCAGGCTCCAGGCTCCGAGCCATCAGCCCAGAGCCCGACGCGGGGCTCGAACTCCCGGACCGCGAGATCGTGACCTGAGCTGAAGTCGGACGCTTAACCGACTGAGCCACCCAGGCGCCCCGAAGCTGTCTTTTTAAAGCTTATCACCTTTATGTTTTTTGTTGACTTCAGAGGAAACTGCTTTTATGACTCCGCATAGGCACACGAAATAGAACTTAACCGATTTGCTGTGGTTCATCTCTAAAAGGTGTAGGGAAAACAGACCACAGCAGAGACCTAACCCTTTCATTTATAAATTTGTTCTCATCAGTGAAATCTTGGTCTTACTTAGCAAGCATCTCCATTGCTACCAGTTTTGAGTCAAAATGTCAGTGCTTTTGCTGATTCAAATATTAAAGGACCCACATGTGATGGCCACAGCTGTAAGAGAATTAGTTTACTGTCAATCAAAAGGATTTTGTTCATTTCCTATTTTAATTTTTTTTAATGTGAAATTCTCATTTATTTACTGCTGTAGCAGGCATTTTGCCTCGAACTCCTCTGGAATTGGATTCTTACAGGACATTCTCTGTGATTACTCTGAAACTGATCAAAAGTAATTGGAGAGTTTAAGGGTGCCTGGGACTGTCACTAAGCCAACGGGGATAACGCATCTTTAGTTGCTTCATCTTCAAGCAAAAGGCTCTCAAAGTGTGGTTCCTTGGCAGCAGGATTAGCTTGGATGTTCTGGGAACTTCTTGGAAATGCATCCCAGACCTACCGAATCACAATCTTTGGTGGGGTCTGCATCTTAACCAGTCCTCCAGGTGATTCTGTTTCAGGCCTAAGGTTCTCAAAACCACTGCCTTAAAAGGTGGGTTAAGGGGCGCCTGGGTGGCGCAGTCGGTTAAGCGTCCGACTTCAGCCGGGTCACGATCTCGCGGTCCGTGAGTTCGAGCCCTGCGTCGGGCTCTGGGCGGATGGCTCGGAGCCTGGAGCCTGTTTCCGATTCTGTGTCTCCCTCTCTCTCTGCCCCTCCCCTGTTCATGCGCTGTCTCTGTCTGTCCCAAAAATAAATAAACGTTGGAAAAAATAAATAAATAAATAAAAGGTGGGTTAACTGAGGAAAAATAAATCCTAAGGCTCCAAGAGCCAGGAATGTCCACTGATTTAATTTTTTAATTTTATTTATTTTGAGAGAGGAAGAGTGCAAGAGCAGGGGAGGGGCAAAGAGGGAGGACAGAGTGAATCCCAAGAGAGCTTCATGCTGTCAGTGCAGAGCCTGATGTGGGGCTCAAATCCACAAACCGCGAGATCATGACCCGACCCAAGATCAAGAGAGAGACGCTCAACTGACTAAGCCACCCAGGCGCCCCAAGAATGTCCACTGGTTTTAAGAAAATGGCACCGTCTGACTTAGAAAACATCCCCCAAGGGGCACCTAGATGACTTAGTCGGTTAAGCATCCGACTTCGGCTCAGGTCGTGATCTCATGATTGCTGAGTTCAAGCGCCACATCGGGCTCTCTGCTGTCAGCACAGAGCCCGCTTCGGATCCTCTGTCTCCCTCTCTCTGCCCCTCTCCCACTTGTGCCCTCTCAAAATAAACATTAATAAAAATAAAAATAAAACATCCCCAAGAGGCCTAACTTTTTGCCATTCATTTACCCCAAAAATAACGATTGGATGCTCAGCATGGAAGAGGCACACTGCTGGAAATTGAGGGGTCAACAAAATAAACCCAGTTCCTGCCTTCTTGGGGCTTCGAGGCAGGAATTTCACACACAGTGACACACACACACACACACACACACACACACACACACACACACACGAGAAAATTATTAACATTACGCTAAATACCACAAGGGAGGAAAAAAGTAGGTGTTGAGTGAGAATACGAAGGCCAACGTTTTTAGGGTTGAAGATGAGGACAATGGAGCCGGGTGGGAGGGGAGGTCCTCAGAAGCATCTCTAGGGAAACGTCACTGAAGGTGAGGAGTGAACAACAGGTAAGGGCCAGCTGGGGGAGTATGGGAAATGAGGGCGGGGCCCAGAAGCAGCCAGACACATCAATGCTCCCACCAAGTCCCATGATGGCGTATCAAACAACTCCATAAAGGAAGGAAAATCTTTTCAAAGAACAGCAAATGGCCACTTAGAGGCAAAACAAAAAACCCTGACCTCAAAAGTTTCACCTCCCACAAAAATCAATTTGATAGGACCCATAGTCTTGAATGTAAAACAAAAAATACCTTCTAAAACCTTTAGAAGAAAACTCTGAAGATCTTCAAGACCTAGGGCTTGGAGAGGAGTTTCCAGAGGACGATGAAAAATCCACAAAAGTAAAAACTGATGAAGTGATCTTCATTAAAATTAAAATCCCCCCCCCCTTTTTTTCCCTGTAAAAGCATGGTCCAAAGGCACTTGGGGAAAGAAAAAGCTCTATAGATTTGAGCAATTGAGTTTATTTAAGAAAGGTAAAGAGCAGAGAGGTGAACAGAGGCTAAATGAGAGGACATTTGTTGGGCCTTGCTGGACATGGGAAGGAGAAGACGTTTTATTTTTTTCAAAGTTTTCTTTTGAAAGAGTGCGCGCGCACACACACACACACACACACACACACACACACACATTCACACAGACATAAGTGGGGGAGGGGCAGAGAGGGAGAAAGAGAATCCCAAGCAGGCTCTGCATTGTCAGTCCAGAGTCTGATTCAAGGCTTCATCTTAAAAACCGTGAGACCTGAGCCAAAACCAAGAGATGAACATTTAACCGACTGAGCCACACAGGCGCCCCAAAGTCACTGAGCATTTTAATCCCAATGAGTAACACAAAATAAATGATCTTACTTTCAAGTATTTTGCTTAGGCTTCTTACCATTTTAAGGAATGGTAGGTTGGGTCTTCTATTATTCTTATTCTTATTCTTATTATTACTACTACTATTGAGAGAAGACAAGAGATGTTCCAGGAATGGTTTTTTCAGACTTCACAGAAAATTTCCCCTCTGAGTATACTTTGACTTTGAAAATTTTTACTTCAGACTCTTTCACAGAGAGGCACAGCCATGCCAAGCAGACAGTTCCCAGAAGTTCTTGCGTCTTCTCCAGAACATACAAGTTCCTACTTATTTTAGAGAAACTTAAAAGATGACAAGTACACAGCCCACAATGGTACATTGTGTTATCAATAGAGCCTATACACTTCAATTAAATTTTTTTTTTCAATGTTTATTTATTTTTGGAACAGAGAGAGACAGAGTATGAATGGGGGAGGGGCAGAGAGAGAGGGAGATGCAGAATCGGAAACAGGCTCCAGGCTCCGAGCCATCAGCCCAGAGCCCGACGCGGGGCTCGAACTCACGGACCGCGAGATCGTAATTAAAAATGGTTACAGGAAAAGCTGGAACCAGAAACTAAACCTAGAGACTTGGGAAAAACCAGGTTCTGCTGTGCCCCCGGACACCCTCAAAGTTGCCCTTATATGTCCTACAAACTGTTCCGGCAAGTCTTAGATGTTGTTTTCTTTAGCTGAAACAAACCTCACTTAAGCTTTTCCCTTTTGAATGCAGGAGACTCAAAACATTCACTGCTTTTTTTAATCATCTCAGGCTTTCATGCCGGGACAAGCACACTGCTTTCGTGACTCTGCAAAGGTCCTGCTCACGTTCATCTACCCATGGTAGGTGAGTAAACACCAGGGTGTAGGGTGGGGGCGCTGGCACTGGCTGAAGCGGAGAATGGAAATGCTTGGATCTAGCCAGCATCTCATTCCACTGAGGGATGCTTTGGATAGGAGCAACAGAGTGAAAGCCTGACCAATGACAGGCCACACCTGAGCCTTGTCTCCTGGTCATCAAGGGAAGGGCAGACCCCTGGCGTCATTCCCACCAATTTCAAATGGTCAGAGGGCACAGACACGTCCTCTGGGGGCCCATTCGAATGCCATCGATCACTCAACCTGTTCAGCTGGGAAAGGCAACAGGCCTGGGGAAGGCGACTCAGCAGCGGGACTTCAATCCCTGCCTCCTCGTGCACAGGTCCTGCCTCCTCCAGGCCCTGCCTCTCTGTTCCTTCTTCTAGAAGGCTCTGATAGCAACGGCTCAACTCTCCCACACCTGGAAAAGTGCGAGAGGAGGGAGCCTGTCTGAGACAGGCTTCACCCCTAACCCAGGACAAAAATGTGGGGCTTGAGTCAGAAACACAGGCTGAAGTCATGTCCCCAGAAGGGTGGCTTCTGAGGATGAGAGTGGACATCTGCTCCCCTGGGGGCCTTACTGAACATTTAGCCTCCTGGGTATTAACACCTCGTGGGTAGGAGCAGAGACAGCCGGGAGGCGAGAAGGCAAGGTCCCAAACTCAGAAAGGCAGCGAACACTGAGATCCAGCTACAGGGGGGTAGAAAAGTCTGTTAGGGCATGTGTATCACACTGAAGCAAAATTAATTCACAAACATTTTCGTGAACCTACAGGAAGGGGGTAGGGAGAAGCCCAAACAAGAATTTCTAGCCATCAAGGGAAGATAAATGTTCATTAATGGCAAAGTATCTATTATTTCTAATTTAAGACGTCTAACATCTCAGGGACATGTTTTTATTAGGGTTATGCTGTTTAATAAAATAAATATAGGGGTATCTGGGTGGTTCGGATGGCTGAGGGTCCAATTTGGGCTCAGATCATGATCTCACAGTTCATGATTTCGAGCCCCACATCGGGCTCTGTGCTGACAGTGTAGAGCCTGCTTGAGATTCTCGCCCTCTCCTCTCTTCTGTGCCTGTCTCCTGCTCATGATTTCTCTCTCAAATAAATACACTTAGAAATAAATAAATATAAATTACAGGTTGATAGGCAGTTACAGGTGTTGGCTAACAGCTTCTAAGCCCCCGTGCTGTTCCAGCATGTTCCGGGTCTATATTGCTTGTAACACAGTAAACACAACACCAAAAACTACGCATCCGAAGTCTCTCTGCACACAACTGATGTGTTTTCAGGAAGTTTGAAATTAACATGACAATTTTCACTGTTCACTAGGGGATTCTCTGCCTATTCTTCAATCTTGGCTCAAGGTAACTCAGGTTTTATAAACTCAGTTCCTATATAGGGTATTAATGTTGTCGCTGGGGGTAAATTTATCAAAAATGTTTCATTCTTTCATCCGGAGGTCCAGGAAAGAGAAATCCTTGATTGACTTACAGTGGCTCATTACCTACTACGTTATTAAGAGGCTTGATGTGTAACTGACTGGTCAGAACTGAGATGGGAGTAAATTCTAGATTCCTGTCCTAAGACTGAAGAAGTCGCTGTAGTCAAGTATGTACACTTGGACCCTACGTACCTTCTGGAATAGGCTCTCAATTATCCTTTTAAGGAGGTGTCTAATGCACATGTCCACACCCAGAATGAGCAGATGGTTCGAGAAAGTGCTGGTAAACCACAGAAGAAAATTTAGCTATTGCTGCCCTTGTGAGGTCAGAATCTTTAAGTTAGTCTCATGGAAGGGGAATTTAATACAGTCAACTATGAATTCCATAAAATTTTTTTGAAGCTATGAAACAAAGATGTTTTGATGTGTTTTGTTTTTTCTTATTTTGGAAAGAGGGGCAGAGGAAGAGAGAGAAAAAGAAGGAGAGACTCCCAAGCAGACTCCACGCTTAGGGAGGAGCCCAACATGGGGCTCAATCCCACAACCCTGGGACAGTGGCCTGGGCTGAAATCAGGAGTCAGACACTCAATTAACTGAGTCACCCAGGTGCTCCCAAAGGTTTTTTCTTTTTTTTTAAAGAGAGCCAAGACCGCAGGCAAAAACAGAAAATATATATGTTGACACTCGAACATATTTTGGAGGTGCCCTTATAGAAATAAAACCACACACAGCAAGTGAAAACATGTGAATAGATTACATATATAATGCTGTGTGACCACGAAATTCTTGGTTGCTGTGGCTTAACAACCGAAAGGGCTCTGAAGATCACCTACATTAAGATCCTGTTTGCTTTTGTAGAGGAGAACGTTCTGTGAAGTAACAGAGGCGAAGAGGCAGAATACAGTCGGAGAAACCAGTGAACGGTGGCCCCGTGTCCTTACGGGTAAAGAGAGGAACAGCTTCTCTCCTAGAATGGAAGCAAGAGGGGATGGAACTTTCCTTTCTGAACTTCCTCTAGTTTCCTATTCATTTCCTTAGACTTCTGTCCTCCCAGCCCTCCACTGATGTAAAAGGAGCCTGTGTCTGGAATTCCAAGCCCACAAAATGTGCATGTCTGTATTTTATTGGCAGGAACACCGGGCCTCTCTACAGGACATGTTATTTAAGAGTTTTGAAGACAGTGGGAACCAGAGGTAAGGTGCCACTGGACGGTTCTTCCTGCTCTAGCCTCTGCAAAGCACAGCAGCTCGTGACAGTCCAGGGTCCCCCCGCCCCGTGTCACTCTAACTTGCCTGCGGCGCAACAGCGACATCCAGAGTCAGAACCAGCTGCAGCACCCATGTCCTGACTCCCTGCGGCGCTGGTCAGAAAGCAGTCTGGGGCTCCCCGTCCCACCCCGAGGACATCGGAATCTGCATCTCCACAAGAGCCCATGTTCAAGTGTGAGCAACACTGGTTTGTTTTTTTTTTTTTTAACGTTTATTTATTTTGGAGACAGAGAGAGACAGAGCATGAACGGGGGAGGGTCAGAGAGAGAGAGGGAGACACAGAATCTGAAACAGGCTCCAGGCTCTGAGCGGGTCAGCACAGAGCCCGACGCGGGGCTCAAGCCCACAGACCGTGAGATCATGACCTGAGCCGAAGTCGGCCGCTCAACCGACTGAGCCACCCAGGCGCCCCAACACTGGTTTTAACAGAGATCTTTATACCACGTCTGACCTCTCTGAAGAGTGGGCTCTCTGGGGAGAGCACCACATTGACTGTCCCATCGGTTCTTCTTTCTTTTCTGACCTTGTGCTTTATTATTCCTTATTTATATATTTTTTATGTTTATATTTATTATATTATATTTATATAAATATTTTATATTTATATATTCCTTATTTATATATCCCTTAATTCCTACGTATTTCTTTAGGGCTCAGGAGCAAAGAGGCCAAGCCCAAACTCCAGTACAGCTGTCAACGGAGAAGGGCGGTTATGCATTGCTTTTAACCAACCACAACGTGCACTGAACTTTTCGGTCAAGTGCTCTGCTATGAAAATACTAGGATCACAGATAATAAGATAGTAGGGGAGCCTCTTGACCTTTTAACAAATTCCACATGACTGCTGGTTGGTAGGAAGGGACAATTTCACTCTGTTACAGTGAGGGTCGCAGGGGGGGGATGCAGAAAGTGGCACCCACCCCCTTGCACAACTTTCTCTTTAGGCTACTGCACCTTACGGTCCTACCTTCTCATTCGGAGGGAGGAGCAGGAGGATGTGGGGGAGACGCTGCCTTGCAGGCCCACCCCTGGGAGCCGCCTCCTACTCACACCCACCCCCTGGAGTTATGCAGGCACTAGACCTGCTTCCTACCCTCTCCCCCCCCCCCCCCCCCCCCCGCTGGCTGCCATGGGTGAACAATGGTCAAAACTAAGATGGAAACGGGGGCTCCCTCCTGGCTCAGGCGGTAGAACGCGAGACTGCTGATCTCACTCATGGTCCTGAGTTCAAGCCCCACAGTGGGTGCAGACGTAACTTAAAAAATACCAAGATGAATACCATCTTAATGCAAATCCTCACATCAATGAACACCTGGGGGAGGCCTTTAAGAAGGAATGTGAGCCTGGGGTGCCTGGGTGGCTTCACGGTTTGTGAGTTCAAGCCCCGTGTCAGGCTCTGTGCTGTCAGCTCAGAGCCTGGAGCCTGCTTTGCCTTCTGTATGTGGGTGTCTCTCTCTCTCTCTCTCTCTGCCCCTCCTTCCCTCCCCCTCTCTCTCAAAAATAAACATTAAAAAATTTAAAAAAACAAGAAAAGAAGGAATGTGAGCCTTCAAGCTCCAACAAGCCAAGCTAGTATGGAAACTGACTCGGAGGGTGTCAAGGCTACCGTTCTGAGCCACGGGGCACAAACACACGTTCTTTTCTGAACAGCTCTCAGTAGGGAACCTGCTGCGGTGTGTGTGCAGGACCAGGCTCTCCAGACTTTCACCTGCAAACTGCATTCCAGGACGTTATGGGACCAAATCCACACTCCCGGTCAGTGCAGTGACTGAGGTCAGTTCTCACAGATCTTTACAATTCCACTAATTTCATTTTTTTTAATGCCTTGAACCAAGGCATTGAAATTTCCTCCAAATTTCATATTTCTTTTTTCTTTCTTTCCTTCCTTCCTTCCTTCCTTCCTTCCTTCCATGCCTTGAACCATATACAGCTTACGGCCCAACTCAGGGCACTTTTGAGAGTGCGAACACATCGGGTAGATGGGGTGTTGGGAACAACAGACATAAACTAGGATGGTCCCGGGCAAACTGAGACATGTAATCTCCAGGCCTTTAAAGAACTAAAAGAAGGAGAAGGAGGGGAATACCAATACGTAGAAACACTGAGAGACTGCTATAAAGACCCTAGAACCCAAACATAAAACAGGCACCTTGTTCAGATCCCAGGGTTGCGAGGCTCTGTACGTTCTTATCTGTGGGTAGAGTGAAAATACACCGTGGGTGCCGAGAAAGGCCGACGGCAGCCAGTGATATCCAACAAAGCCGCACTGTTCTTGCCGTCCTCACCACTGGGCCTTACGTCGATGATATGATTTTCTAGAGTGAGCGGCTCTGAATAATACAACCTCTAATGTTCTCCGGGGAACTGCACTCGACACTGATGTGCATTGTTTCCCCTTAACTCACAATCTCAGAGCTGGATTATCTAAATGGTGTCAGGACAGAAAGTCTCCCACCTTCTATTTTAAACCACACCTGACAACAGATGGGGTCCACGCCGTACAATTTTACAAGGTTTTCACATGCGTTATCTTAGCCGAGCTGCAAAACAGCTTCGTGAGATTTGTTCCCCTCCCACACTCCCCGTAACAGATAAGGAGACTGGGTTCAGAGAAGCGAGCTCCCCTTGGCGCCTGCCCCCGCAAGGGCACTTGCCAGCAGGATGCTCACGGTCAGGGTCCTGCTGCTCCTCCCCACTGGGCTGTAAGCTTTCCAAGTGCCATGATTAAATCGTTCATGTTTTCTGAGTATCTAGCACTCAGAGCCTAGGACAGCCAATGTCCCAAATTATTCTTAATTAGCTAATTAAAAATTATTTTTTGAGGTAATGAATCAATTGCATAGGAAAACGAATTGGTACATTTCGATTCTTGTGTCTGTGTTCTCATTTTATGACCTAGAGAAGGCAAATACTGTATACATACAATATTTTTTTAAGTTTATTGATTTGAGGGGGGGGGGGGAGAGAGAGAGAGTGGGAAGGGGCAGAGAGAGAGGGGAAGGGAGAGAGAATCCCAAGCAGGGTCTGCACTATGAGCACAGAGCTTGACACAGGGCTCAAACTCACGAACCGTGGGATTGTGACCTGAACTGAAATCAAGAGTTGTATGCTTAACTGACTGAGCCACCCAGGCGCCTCTATAGGTAGAATATTTTTAAAGAAATACGGAGATGATCCTGTTAAAGAGAAAAGAGGGGTGCCTGGGTGGCTCAGTTAAGTGTCTGACTTCAGCCGAGGTCATGATCTCACAGTTTGTGAGTTTGAGCCCCGCGTCGGGCTCTGTGCTGACAGCTCAGAGCCTGGAGTCTGCTTCAGATTCTGTGTCTCCCTCTCTCTCTCTCTCTGCCAATCCCCTGCTGTCTCCCTCTCTCTCTCTCTCTCTCTCTCTCTCTCTCTCTGCCACTGCCCCACTCATGCTCTCTCAAAAAAGAATAAACATTAAAAAAATTAAAGGAAAAGAAAGAAAACACAGGACTTACTACTATGTAGTTAACATGGTTTACAGGAGAAGGAGCGTCGGAAATGGCACCTGGAAGCAGAAGGCTGAAATGTCTTAGATCAATCAGATCCTTTAGCTCTGCCCTGATTTCCATGGACTTCAACAACAGTCCCATGTAAAACACTTTTCCCAAGCTGCCCACTGAAGGTTTTGGATCGGGGCTGCTGTTTCCGGTCTCTGCTATAATAAGTATGGGCCAGAAGAAAACCTGAGGTCATTCAGTGCCTTCTTTAGTGTTTGTTCTGAGTCAACAAGGAAAAAATAGTGTGGAACACTTTAGGAGATTATGGCGAGATCCTAACATTGCCCGTTTCAGGGCTTCTCCTTAGCTGACACCAGGGGTGCCCACGACTGTATTAAGAGCTTTTTCTGCAATACCACTCCCATAAAGCAAACTGGAATGATTTAAGAAAGAAAGAAAGGAAGGAAGGAAGGAAGGAAGGAAGGAAGGAAGGAAGGACAAACAACCCCCAAACAAGACATAGAGTGGGGATTAAACACACATTTAATGGAGAAAGCGTGTGGACGCTAAAAACCTACACTTGTTTTCTGTAGTTTTAGCTACGTTGAGACCTGACCAGTGCCAAAATCAATATGTACAATGGATTAAGTTTCATGGAATGTCAGAGAAAAACACACAGATGTCAAAGTGACAGTCCTCTTATATTTAAGCTTCTGTAAACTGCTTGTCATATTTCATCAATATAGTGAGAGTACATTACAACATCTGTGTGTAGGACACCACGAAATATTGTAAAGCATCCTTATGTGATAATGACATACCTACCCAGAATTTAGGTGTCTGCTTGGAACCCTAATGAGAATAGAAAATAATCAAATAAACAATAAAAAATAAATCGATGAACTTTGCTTACACCGAAACCTTAAACCCATGGCCAATTTACTCTTTTTCACGGGGGAGTCTATTAAATTTGGCTGTGTGCCCTCCTTCCCCCACAGCCCAGATCAGATTACAAATTTGGGGGATTGCTTCAGAAAGTCATAGTAACTCAAAGGCAAATCCCAACAGCAAGGGAAGAGATGGTAAAATGATGCTGAGAAAAAGCAGAGGAGCGCCTGGGTGGCTCAGCTGGTTAAGCATCGACTTTGGCTCAGGTCATGATTTCGTGGTTGGTGAGCTGGAGCCCCGTGTCAGACTCCGTGCTGACAGCTCCGAGCCTGGAGCCTGCTTCAGATTCTGTGTCTCCCTCTCTCTCTGTCTCAAAAATAAATGAACATTAAAAAATATGAAGAGGAAGAAAAAAAAAAAGAAAAAGCAGAAATTCTGGCACAAAGCCCTGTAAGCTGTATGGTCCCCAGTGACGTTGCTATTATCACAGCACAACATACTAATTATGACTTATGGCAACAGACCTAACTTACTAACAGAAGCTTAAATCACGCTCAACAGATTGCTAAAGAATGTGTCTAAACAGGTCATCAATTTCAGAAAGTTTTCAAACCGTAACGGTCCGAGTGAGAGAAGACACCATCACAGGGACAAATTCTGAGCCATTTGGAAAAGCTCAGCTACCCAGAACAGCTTCTGCTCTGGAGAAACAGAACCCGTATTTGACTACAATTTACTTTTAAGCATAAAAAAGTATTTCCTGAGGCGCCTGGGTGGCTCAGTCCGTTAGGCGTCCGACTCTTGATTTCGGCTCAGGTCATGATCTCAGTTCCTGGGTTCGAGCCCGGCGTCCTGCTCTGAGCTGATGGCACAGAGCCCGCTTGGGATCCTCTCTCTCCCTCTCTCCCTGCCCCGCCCCTGCTCATATTCCTCTCTTTCTCAAAATAAATAAACTTAAAAAACAATTTCCTGGGGTGCCCAGTGACATTCACGTTTTCCCAAGGGACGTATGACTGGTAAAATAGCCATCCCAAGCGAATGGAGAAAACCATGAAAGTAAAACAAAGCATGAAGCGATGGCATTATTAGGCTACTGTCGTGCCCTGAATTGTTAGCCCCAGGGGATCTACCACGATGCTTCAGTCTTCTTCACTCCTGCAGTGGTAGTCTGGCTGGGGCTCAGCACCTGGTAAGGGTTCAGTAACTGGCTGTTGAAATCCCTATCGTAATTCTGTAGCCAAATCAGATCATTAAGGCCAAAAATGTAATCTGTGGTCAAATCATGAAATGCTCTCTTTAAAAACAACAACACAGGGGCGCCTGGGTGGCGCAGTCGGTTAAGCGTCTGACTTCAGCTCAGGTCACGATCTCACGGTCCGTGAGTTCGAGCCCCGCGTCGGGCTCTGGGCTGATGGCCCAGAGCCTGGAGCCTGCTTCCGATTCTGTGTCTCCCTCTCTCTCTGCTCCTCCCCCGTTCATGCTCTGTCTCTCTCTGTCTCAAAAATAAATAAACTTTAAAAAAAAAAATTAAAAAACAACAACAACAACACAAAACCTTCTTAACCCTTTACCTTTTCTTTTTGTTGCCAAGACCAGGTGCACGTATGAGTTTTTAAACAATGGAGATTCCATTTCTTAAAAATGGGACCTCTTTTATTTCTCTGATTAACTTAAGACCTAATTCTTAAGCTCCTAAAAATGCCAGAGGAGAACTCAATTCCTTTTTACCCAGGTTAATGGGTAACTGAGGCTTGTTCTCAAAACAGCAGCACACACACAAAACTCACAGGTACCTATCACCTTGAGTGAAACCACAGTGACCACATAGATTTTAAAATAAAATCTGTGCGTCCTTGAACTGCTTTCCCAGAAGACAATACAACCTAGTCTCCAGACCCACCAGGCCAGGATCCTCTCTAGTACATTATCAAGGTTAAGAAAGCCTGGTTTTACCACAGACACTGCATGGACAGGCACAATACAATTGTGGTAAAGAACATTCCATGGTCTACAGAGCATGCATCACAGACTGCCCTTAAATACCCATTTTCCCACATGCAAAACACATCAAATCCAAGTCTCATCCATTTCTATTAAAACCCCTTGCTTTAAAAAAAAACACACTCATGGGAGAAGCCCCCTAGAACGCAGATTAAAATTTTAAGTGGACAGTAAATTAAACCAAAGATGAATATATTGCAAAAAAGGATTTTATTCTGCAAAGGAAGCATTTAGAGTTAACTAATATCGGAAGTCGTTTTTTTTAACAGCGAAGAGCAGATCTCAAAACAAATACGTTAAAAACTTATCGTCAAAAAGGTATTTTAAAGCAGTGGCTTTGAAAAGCTTATGAAAATTACAGACCTTATCACCAGAAAGTGCAGATATGCGTACACACACCCACATACACACACACGCGCGCGTGCATGAGATTTCAAAGGAAGATGGAGACAGAACATGCAAGACTGTCACCCTCACCCTCAATGAATTCACGGTTCCAAACTTTGGTTCCAAAGTAGGAGATCTTCCCAAATTGAGAGCTAAGCAGACACTTAAAAATGACCTTCCCTTCACTCTTTGTTTCTAGAGAGGCTCTCCTCTCCTCTTTTTCTGTTTTGTTTATAAAGAGGTTCTTAACATATTAAATATGGGACTGTAAAGTAGGACAAAGAAGATAAATTTACTCGGGCATAAACTGCATCAAAAAAATCTTCTACAACACCGGAACACTTACCCGCACCATCATTTCGACACTGGCTTACGGACAGGAAAGTCTGCCAATCGGAGGCACAAAAATAAAACTTTCAAAATACCACAAGGAAGCACTAACTTTCTTCCGTCTACAGAAACTTACCAGATGAAAGAGAAAAAACCAGAAAGGTAACGAGTACCTATTTACTTTGAAGGACGTACAAAGAAACAAATTTGTCTTCAGAAATTCAAATAAATTTCAAATAATAATTACCTGCCATAAAAGTTCTTGTCTAGCTTGAATTTTTCTCCCCCGCAAAGAAGGTGAACTCTATCAGTTGGACCTTCATGGAAATACAAACCACTGCTCAGTTCGGGTGGGTGAGTATGTCCATGATCCCAGAATTTGGGGTATGAAATGGACAAAAGCAAGTCTGTGCATTGCTGGGATTAGCAAAATCAAACACGTGTTCAAAACCAGACCTGCCCCTCAACACCACTCTCCTCAGTTTTTGTTTGGCCAAATGTAAATTAATTCAGAGAAGTGGCTGGAAAAATAATGTCTGTTGTTTTAAGGGCAGAGAAGAGAAGCAAATGGGTCTTTACATGTTACCCTCCAAGAGAAAGGCCATTCTCCCCCCCCTACCTTTGTGAAACACAAACGGAGGGGCCCGAGGACGCCTCTGTTCCAAGTTCTTTCAGTGTGGCGCCATGGGCGTCAAAAATCTTTGTAATCCCAATGCTTGAATAGCATGAACACTGCTCCATTCACGCTTATGATGGTGGTGGTGATGATCTCATTAGTCATTTCATGGACTAAACCCATCGCTTGGTAAGGATACAGAGGGTACCAAGGAAAAAGGGTTACCAGGATGGATGTCCTCCTTTACTTCCAAAAACCAAAGCAAACACGTGACAAGGTGGATCCTAACACAGGAAATAATTTACTTAAGTAAAAGACTTTCATTTGTTTATCTGATAAAGACAGAGTAGATACATACATGCCCAGACTACCTCTAGACATACTGTGCACGTCTAATTGCATTAATTATCACTTCCGTGGGGAACCTGGTTTCTTACAGCTCAAATCCTCACTCTGGCAAGGCTTTTCCCCACGCAGAGCTACATTTGCAGGCTTGAAGCATCACTGGTTGTAAATGGGAAATTGGTTTAGGCAATCAATACGGCTCTCGACAACATCTATTTAAAAAATGACATCAGGGGCGCCTGGGTGGCGCAGTCAGTTAAGCGTCCGACTTCAGCCAGGTCACGATCTCACGGTCTGTGAGTTCGAGCCCCGCGTCAGGCTCTGGGCTGATGGCTCAGAGCCTGGAGCCTGTTTCCAATTCTGTGTCTCCCTCTCTCTATGCCCCTCCCCCGTTCATGCTCTGTCTCTCTCTGTCCCAAAAAATAAATAAACGTTGGAAAAAAAAAAAAAGTAAAAAATGACATCAAAATTGAGCACACCCTTCTACAAAATATCATTATAGCCCAGGCAGACATTTTTAAATGCTGGTGCGTATCCCAAAAAGGAACTTCCATTCAAGCAGACTGCACCTGCCTGAGTAGTTAGGATGAAGGTGAGTGGCCGAGAGTCGTGCATTTCACAAAGCACAGGACTGGGGAGGAGAGTCTTTGGGTCCTTAACTCGGGTGTAGAATGAATTCTAAAGTGGAGCTGTGTGCAATGAGATCTAGAGACCTTACTACAGCCTGAAACAGACACACACACACACACACACACACACACACACACACTCTCTCTCTCTCTCTCTCTCTCTCTCTCTCTCTCTCTCCCCCTCTCTCAAGAAAAGCAGAAGGGTGTGGCACTGTGTGGTAAAATCATCCAAGATCAAATCTCCAAATGGAAAGAAGGTGGGTTCTTGAGAAACTGGACACGGCCAAAGATATGAATGAGAGAAAATTAAAAGGGAGGTATATATTCAACTAAAATGGAGAGAATGTAATCTTAAAGTAAAATGACAGCTAGAAGAGAGCTGGTGGAGGCTGGTGAAGCCAAGTGTTTAACATCACGTCTGTGGGGGAAAAGTGCATCCTAAGAAGGCTTTTATGAGGCTCCGTAAGGAAGGCAGAACTTCTATCGAGATACGGTTTTGTTTTGTTTTGTTTTTAACATACCATGCACTTTTATGAAGCTTCTAAATCATTAACCTTTGATTTTATTAAATTTAAATAATTAAATTATTTAAATTATATAAATTATATAAATTAAATTAAATAATTAAATAATAAATTAAATAATATTAAAATATTAAATTTTATTAAATTGAATTTATTAAATTTATTAACCTTTGATAAACCTAAACCTTGTTTAGATGAATGTTTTAAAACACACAAAAATAGGCACACCTGGGTGGCTCAGCCGGTTATGGGTCCGACTTCGGCTCAGGTCATGATCTCACCGTGCGTGAGTTCGAGCCGCTCCAGGATCTGTACCCTCTCTCCCTCTCTCTCTGCCCCTTCCTCACTCATGCTCTCTCTCAAAAATGAATGAATGAATGAATGACACAAAAATAAATGTAGTCAAATCTACTTGCTCAGCCTCGGGTTAAAAGAAGCAAGCTGTCTCTGAAGTGCGGACATCATTATGCCCCCTTTTTTTTTTTTTAATTTTTTTTTATTAATGTTTTTTATTTATTTTTGAGACAGAGAGAGACAGAGCATGAACTCTGAGAGGCAGAGAGAGAGGGAGACACAGAATCGGAAACAGGCTCCAGGCTCTGAGCCATCCGCCCAGAGCCCAACGCGGGGCTCGAACTCACGGACCGTGAGATCGTGACCTGAGCCTAAGTCGGATGCTCAACCGACTGAGCCACCCAGGCGCCCCTCATTATGCCCCTTTTTACACCTGTTCCTGCCAGCGGCACGAGGTGAATGGCAGTGGAGAAATCAGAAGAGGAAATTTCACGACTCTCGTCGGTTTGGGGAGCAGAGAAACCTACAGAGGAGAATTACAAGAAACCAAGGGCTCCCTCAATGACAGACGTCCAATTCATCAAGTTTACAGAGGACAACAAAGTCAATCAAGTTTGAAAGGACAGACAGCTGCCAGTCTGCCCAGTGGCATAGACGGCCCCCCACTATGCTTGCCAAGTATTCTGCCTCTACCTGACAAGACACCCTGGGGACGCTTCGTGGAGCTGGTGGCAACAAGGTAATCTGAGCCCCAACGGTTAGGAAATATTTATGTGAGGCTCTGTTTACCCGCACATCCTAAGTAAAACCAGCACAGCCCCGACACAGCAGAGGGGCCCCATCACAGCTACCTTCGTGAAGTGCCAGACTGTGGCCGAGGGAGGACAACCTCAGGAAAGGTGCAGGAGAGGAGAAAACAGAAGTGGCTTCTAGGGTACAAGATTTGAGCCGTGGAGGCTCTAGCGGCACCACAGGTAGGGAAGGCAGCAGGAGCAGGGGGCTTCTGAGCAAGGTTCCCATTTGGTCAAGTCCTGTTTGCAACTAGCCTCTGGCACAGAGGGCGGCTTCGTCTGCAGTTTCCTGCTGTCATTTTGGACAAGCCAGGGTTCCAGGCAGTGACAGAAGCCTGGTGTCTTTCTTCGTGATACTGGTCTTCCCAAAGAATCACTGGAACCGGAAAATTCTACAATATACCTTGAAAGTACAGAGATGTTTAAGAAAAGCCTCAAATCATTACAGTGCGGGGGGAGAAAGAACCACAAGGGTATACTTCTTGAACGACCAATGTCTCCATCTGCCACTGATGATGGAGAGCACAGAGCTAAATTAATGTGGCCCTCGGGATGCCTGGGTGGCTCAGTCCGTTGAGCGTCCGACTTCGGCTCAGGTCATGATCTCACGGTCTGTTGAGTTCGAGCCCCGCGTCGGGCTCTGTGCTGACAGCTCGGAGCCTGGAGCCTGCTTCGGGTTCTGTGTCTCCCTCTCTATCTGACCCTCCCTCATTCATGCTCTGTCTCTGTCTCCAAAATAAACAAACGTTAAAAAATTAAAAAATAAAATAAAAAAATAAATTAACTCGGCCCTCAGTGACTGCTGTGCTCGTACCTTAATCACAATACTTGATAAGAACCCCTGGATCTTCCATTTCAGTTTCCCCAACAGTTACCACCGCTACATACATCAGCTAGGCTACAGAATAGTGTGTATCTGGGTATGATCTGGATGTGATGCTCGGCACTTCTGCAGCCGTTCTGCCACCATGCAGAGCAAGCCTGAGGACCAGGAGCACGTGGTAGAAAGCAGAGTGGAATGACAGTAAGAACCTGGGTCTTTGCTGGTATCACCGAATCCCATGTGAAAACAGACGGTCCTCAACTTATGATGGTTCGGCTTGTGATTTTTCAACTTCACGCTGGTACGAAAATGATACGCATTCAGGAGAAGCCACATTTCGAACTTTTAGTTTTCATCTTTTTCTAGGCTAGCCACGTGTGGTACAATATTGTGGGGTTTTTTTTTTAATGTGTATTTATTTTTGAGAGAGAGAGAGAGAGAGACATAGCATGAACGGGGGAGGGTCAGAGAGAGAGGGAGACACAGAATCAGAAACAGGCTCCAGGCTCTGAGCCACCAGCCCAGAGCCCGACGCGGGGCTTGAACCCACGGACCGTGGGATCGTGACCTGAACTGAAGTCGGACGCTTAACCGACTGAGCCACCCAGGCGCCCCACAATATTGTCTTTTGACTCTGGGCAGCAGCGGCAAAAGCCACCCACCCAGGCAGCCATGTGATCATTGGGGGAAACAGCTGATATACTGACACCTGCCTGTACCCTCCCACCATTCTGCACGTTATTCAATAAATTACAGGAGATACTCCACACTTCATTACAAAATGGCTTTGTGTGAGATGATTTTGCCCAACTGTAGGCTAATGTAAGTTTTCTGAGTACGTGTAAGTGGGCTGGGCTAAGTGGTGATGTTTGGTAGATTAAATGTACTACATGCGTTTTTGAATTACAGTATCTTCAACTTACGATGGGTTTATCAGAACATAACCCCATTTCAAGTCAAGGAAGACCTGCCCACTTATTCCTGGCTTATTTCTTGGTCCCACAGGACAGTGATTCTCAAAGTATGGTCCCCAGAGAAGTAAAAGAACCACCACTGGGGAATCTGATACAAATGCCAATTTTCAAGCCTCACCCCAGACTTACTGATCCACAAGCCTGAGGGTAGGGCCCACCAATCTGTGTGTCAATAAGGACTCCTAGTGATTCGGATGCACTCTGACACTTAAGAACCACTGCCGTAGGAAACCCTACTTATGATATCAGGTATCAGTCACTGTTAGACACAATCAAATGCATGCTGAACCATACAAAGTGGGTTAAAGACCTACAGTTCTGGGGCACCTGGGGGACTCAGTCAGTTGAGCATCTGACTTTGGATTTCAGCTCAGGTCAGGATCTCAGGGTCATGGGACTGAGCCCTGCATTGGGCTTCATGCTGGCCGTGGAACCTGCTTAAGATGGTCTCTTCCTCTCCCTTTCCTTCTCCTCCCCCCAGTCATGCTCTCTTTCTCGCTCTCTCTCTCTCTCTCTCTCTCGCTCTCTCTCAAAAAAAAAAAAAAAAGTATCGTTTTACCCTTCGTTTTCTCAACAAAGAACATACTACAGGTGGCGAAGAAAGGTGAGAGACAAATGGACAAACATTCAACAAATTCTCAAATGAAAGCTTTCACATCGTTACTGTAGAGAGGGAATACGAATCTTTGCTGGCTTCCGAAGAAAGCAGAAGTCCCAGGAAGAGCAGATTTGAGAAAGAATGGGGCTGGGAGGAACAGTTATTGCGATTAGCCAGGACGAGCCTTCTTCGCGATGAGAGACTCAAGAGTTGCTGGAGGAGGAGAATACAGAAGTTGTCAAAAAAAAAAAAAAAAAAAAGGCACACAACTGGATTAAATAAACATAAATACTCGATAATCGGACACGAAGCACACCAAAAAAGTAAGCACATATGCCTTGTGTGATCAGACATGCTGGTGAAAAGAAACAATAAAATGTGGCAGCAGTCTGGGCAAGAACTCTGAAAGTTTGAAATTATTTGGCAATGAATCTTTGAGGATGATATTCAGATGTGCATATTTAAAAATTTTTTTAATGTTTATTTTTGAGAGAGAGAGAGGGAGACAGAGACAGAGCATGAGTGGGGAAGGGGTGGAGAGAGGGAGACACAGAATCCGAAGCAGACTCCAGGCTCCGAGCTGTCAGCACGGAGCCTGATGCGGGGCTTGAACCCACAAACCGTGAGATCATGACCTGAGCCAAAGTCAGACCCTTCACTGACTGAGCCACCCAAGTGCCCTTAGATATGCATTATTTTTAAAAACCTCCTCCAATAATGATGATGTATACTGAAGACTAAGAAGCACTGTCTGAGAACATCAGAAAAACAGTAAAATTTCAAAAATCTGAAGCCTGTTACACCATCGCAGAACTGGGTTACAACTGTCCCTTACAAAAGAGACAAAAATCAAAATGAGTGGAGGAAGAATATGAACATATTGTGAATGTTACTTTCACGTCTTCTTGTTCTACTAATATGGAATTCTTACTTAACTAATAATGGAAAGGGATGACTGTTCTATTTTAAGGACTGGCTCCAGTCTCAAAGAGGCTAAGATGTTAAGAACACTTCCTTCTGTGGGTTATGTTAGAATTAGTAACATTTTGGGGAAAGGGTTTGCACAAATAAAGTCAGGGTTTGTGGTTCTCTGAAAAGTACACTAGGGAATAGAGACAACCACAGACATGCCCCCAGGATCTCAGAATCCAGCTGGAGATGTGACCTTCACACAAGTGCCAAATCAGCAGAAGGGAGGGAGGGCAAAGAACGTTTCACGGAGCAGAGGGAGCTTAGGTGAGGACCTGGGGGGTGCCTAGAATCTGGAGGTGCGGCGGTAGGCAGGCACAACTTTGTAAAGCCACCAAGGGGAGGCCAAAAGGGCAGGGGGTGGTTTTGGTGGGTTTGGGGAGGAGGGATATACAATAGGAAGGAGGAAAGCCCCTGAGTCCTCATGGTGGACTTTCCACCTCTGTTCTGCCCAGGATGGTTACCAGAGTAACCTCCTTGTCCTTGCCGGTGATTCGTTTAGGAATGGACATGTGACTGACATGTGACATCTGGTCAGTGAGATGCAGAGACGTTCTCCAGGGCACTTCTGGGCAAAGATTCCTCCACTCCTTAAACACACCCACAATGCCCTATCTGGTTGTGAAGCTTCATGCTTCTGCAGCCATTTTGCCACCGCCAGGGGATGCATTAACCGATGGCAGACAGTGCGGCAGAGGGCCACCAATCACCGGGGCCTTTGAATCAACCAACCTCAAGAGCTGCTCTGTAGACTTAGGTCATGAAAAGACTAATCTTCCTTATCACACAAGGCACTATTGACTTGGAGTTTTCTTGGGTTTTTAGTTGTACCTAAAACTTACTCAAATAGTACTAGACTGGAAAGAGGAGTTAGGATGAACTCTTGAGGGCTCATAGGCTAGGTTCAGTACCCTGGATCTTGTGCCGTGGGCAGAGAGATTTTACTAATTTGGAGTCTCGTAAGAGGGTCACTGTTGGTAGTGAATGGCATGAAAAAGAGCTGGGTTACTTATTAACAGTTCATAAAATATCTCATTCCCTCGTTTTCTTACAGGATGCTAAACGTGTATACAAACTCAAGGTTGGGCAGAAAATGCTATAGAAGCTGTAAAAAAAAAAAAAAAATCCAGCTGCTTGATTTTGCCTGAAACCTCCATCTATATCGGTTACGATACACGTAATAAGCAATTATCTTCTCAATGTTCCCAATACTTATCTTCTCTAACCGGCTTTTAAAATATCTCCCATTCAACTTTTAAGAGGAACAACATAATTACCAAACCATTGATTCCCGTAACTTCTCTTAGACACCCAAGGCAAAAGTGCAATTATTTTGACAAATAGGGACACGCAATGGATAGGCGTCATCCCAGAGATCACAATCAGGGAGCGTGGAATTTCAGGAATATTTTTGGTCATGAAAATCTAGAAAAGCTGTCTGCTAATACCTGAGGTCAAAGGAGAATATGAAATCTGACTTAGAAGCTCACTGCTACCTTGTATTGCTTGGTCAAGTCTTGGTCATCCTTAAGTAGACCATCAAATGTCACCACCTTTTCATTCCCCTCTTCCAGAGACCGTTAAGGGCCAGGCACAGTGTTCGTCTTAGGGAGACGGGGATTAGTGGTACAGCCTTGGTCCTCATCGAGCATGGAGTAAGAGAAGGGAAGTTATTATGACATATTTCAATTTAACCTCACGATAAGTACTTACCCGAAAGGTGTGAGCGGAGGGCTACAGGAACACAGGGGCGTAGTCGATAATCCACACTGAGATGTGGGAATGGGTTATCAGAGGGCATCACCCTTGGAGGAAGTCTTCCAGATCAGTGAGTTGACCCGCAAGGGGAGGAAGTATAGTCTTCTAAGAAGGCGGGCACGCAGCAGACGTAGAGGCAAGGACAGCCCACAGGACGGGGTGTGCATGACAGAGTTGTGGGAAACCCAAAACCCCCAGGCTGGATGACGAAAGGCTTGATGTGTCAAGCCAAGGAGTTTAGATTTTGTTTTGAAAGTAACGGGAGTCAGTGAATGTCACGTGAGCTCAGAAGCCACAGGACTGGGTTCATTCTTAGGAACTACTGCTCTGGCTGAGCTCAAGAAAAAGGCCTGTCTAGGAAAGGAGCAAGGACACTCCTTCGGAGCTGTTCCATCGTGGAAGTATAGAGCAATGATGCATCTACAGAAGTGATGGAGGCAGGAGCGAAGTCTGGGCTGGAGCCTGGTGGTATGGGGCAGTGGGGCCCAAGGGTTGATGGACCCCTGAGAGAAGGAAGTGGTCTTGGATCTTGGAGGGTAAATCCATGAAGCAGAACCCCGGTTAGGGTTACCCAGGGGAAGCCCCAGTGATCCTGGGATGTTAATGAGGCCATACAGCATTTCATTTGTGTGTGGACCACGTAACTTTCACAGATAATTCTGTTTGCTGGGCATGCACTGCATAATTAATGTTTCCAGCTCAAATTCTCATTTCATGCCCTTTATCTCAAGGACAGAGGCATAAAAATCTATGTGTGGGTGGGTGGGATTCAGAACAAGGGACCAGAAGCAACAAGAAAGGGTCCATATCGCTCTCAGAACTGCTTACAAAGCTCCCATCAACCAGTCACGCCTTGACTTTGCCTTTCGGGCAGAAACCCTTCAACCACCAGATTTAGGACAAGCTCTCTGAAGCCTCTCTCACTTCCCGTTTCTCGCCTTCACCTGAAATGTGTTGATGCTCCTGATTACTACCTTTTCATTCCCTTTGTTTATTCCCTTTGTTCTTAAAATGAGCACTCCTAGTCCACTGACAGATGAGCTAATAATAATATACACCAAGAGCCTAGTGCAGGGCTTGACTTATAGAGAGAGGGCACTGGCCAAGTTTTCTGCTGGCTACAACACTCTCCCTTCTCCAAACACAAGTCTTGAGTCCAAGTGCCCTCTTTACTTTGTCACCCGCCTCTCTCTCTAGGCGGTACAGCATTGTATCGGAGACCGCAGCTATGACCCTGTCGCCGAGAGAGAATGGGGTAGCTATTCGGCACCTTCACCAGGAGAAGGGAGAATCAGCTATTTGTTACTCATGTTTGCTGCAGAGACCAATGCGTTTTCTCTCCAAACACCTGTTTGGATATTTATAATTTGTTTGGCTCCTACCCGCCCTAGGGGATGCAGGAGAGCAGTTAAGTTACTGAATCAGAAAATGTCATCACTTTTCCTAGCAACGCATCCGAGCAGATGGCAAACGGCTATTTTTACAGCTTGTTTCTCTATTGCACGTAGAAATATTGGTTAACATTGTATTTCTGTCCTATGTGGGCAACAAGCAAGAACCTAAGTTAGGCGGCCGCCAGGAAGGCTGGGGGGAGGCTCAGTGAATGGTGGTGATACATTCCAGCTTTACGGTGGCAAATAAGCAAGCCTCAGCCTGTGCGATGCGGAGCCAGGCCGGGGAGCTGGGAGCGCCCACTTCTCCCGAAGCCAAGCAATGCTAAGCGAGGCAGCACCAACAGCCACCCAGAGTGACTCTCACCGCCTAACACCACACCACGTTCCATCAAATGTGCGATGTCACCATCACAAGATGGGCATTATTCTATGGGCCACCGAGAAAAGAAAGGCACCCAAAGTGGAGGGTTTAGGAGGAGAGCCCCACGTGAAGCGAGGGTACCAAGAAGCCACAGAGAAGTAAGCCCACCATGCTGAAAGGGAACTGCAGAGAGACCTTGGAACCGAGCGTGGAGGAAGGGGGACTCTCCCCTGAGGATGTGAACTGCAACCAAGGGCTCCGAGCGTTTGCCTTCTGAATTCCCATTACCCGCGTGGCCCAAACATCCTCAGGCAGGGATTGCAAACCTTGGCCTGAGTTTGGTCGCGCCCCCCAGTGACCTGTAGACACAGACTCTCAGGAAGAGGACGTCAAGGGTGACCAGAAGGTGCACCTCATTTCAGATGCATGAATGCCTAAGACCACGTGCACCTGGGAACAAAACTACAAGAACCTCCCCCCACGATGAGGATCATCCCAGGAGCTATTCAGAATCGGCAGCTGAGAACACCACAACCAAAAGAGGGAAGACTGAAACCGAGGTCCAAAAAGCAAGAGCAAGGTTGAACAGGTGACCAAGGGCAGGGAAAGGCAGAAAATACCTTCTCTAGGATGAGTGAGGACATGAAACAAGTGATTGTATTTTAGAAGTGTTTTGTACACCATAAAAGCACTGTGCCCGTAAAAGTTTATGGTTTTCTCCTCCTCGGATGAGCATTCTGAGGGGCTCCTTCAGTCACAACCCACATTTTCTAAAAAAAAATAAAAAATATTTTGTTGGAAACTTTCACTTAGCAGAGGGCTGTGCATAAAGCAGGCCCTTAACAAATCCTTATGAAGTGAATAAATAAGTACTGTTAACATCTGGCCCCAGCCCTATTCAGCCCCAGTTCCTGAGGGTCCGTTGCTGTGGTGGCTGCAAGCAGAAAAGAGAGGGAAAAAATAAAACCCACTCGCCTGGGATATGAGGTCTTTGTGCCAAAACAAGGATCCCACACACTCACCTCTGGCCTCCGTGAAACTCACAACAAAACCAAAACACTAGCCGGGAGGACAGCGGTGACTGAAGGCAGGTTCCAGGAGCCAGCTTTACAAGGGGGTCAATCAGGAGAGATGACAGAGAGCTTTCAGAATGGCAGGGTTTGCTCACCGCTGGCAAAAAACACCCTCAGCATCATCAAAAAGCCCTTTTGGCGGGGGGAGGGGGTGGCTGAGTGGCTTTGTCTGTTGAGCGTCTGATTCTTGATTTGGGCTCAGGTCATGATCTCATGATTGTGACAGCACTCAGCCCAGAGCCTGCCTGGGATTCTCTCTCTCCCTCTCTCTTTTTGCCCCTCCCTGGCCTCTTCTCTTAAAAAAAAAAGGCCCTTTAGGAGATGACACCAATGACTAGGTGCCTTAGAACATGCTGGCATCAGCCTGTCAAGCTTATTAACAGGGACCAACAGAGAAAGGAGGTCCTTGCACACCTGGAATTGGGCAGGAAAAAAAGGTAAGTTGAGAGCAAGAAACCCAAGATCAAAGGCATGGGTTTCGATTTCCACCGTGAGTGGTCCTGAGTGTTCCAAGGGCCTGTGCTTTAGGAAAGTAGGAGCACTCTAGAAAAAGGGCCAAATTCTCAGTCTTCACATACAGAGCATTATGCTCAAGACAACATTCAGAAGACTGACCATTTTTTATTGATCTTATTTTTAAGTAATCTCCACACCCAACATGGGGCTTGAACACATGACCCTGAGACCAAGAGTCGTGTGCTCCACTGAGCAAGCCAGCCAAGCACCCGGGAAGACCAATCATCTTATTTATTTATTTATTCATTCATGTTTAAAAACAAATTTTTTTTTTTACATTTTATTTTTGATGGGGGGGGAGGGGCAGAGAGAGTCAGAGACACAGAATCCGAAGCAGGCTCCAGGCTCTGAGTTGTCAGCACAGAGCCCAACACAGGGCTCGAACTCACAGACTGTGAGATCATGACCTGAGCCGAAGTTGGAAGCTTACCTGACTGAGCCACCCAGGCGCCCCTCACTCATTCATTTTTAAATGTTTGTTTTTGAGAGAAAGACAGAGCGTGAGTGGGGGAGGGGCAGAAAGACAGACAGAGACACAGAATCTGAAGCAGGCTCCAGGCTCCGAACTGTCAGCACAGAGCCCAACGTGGGGCTCGAAATCATGAAAACGTGAGATCATGACCTGAGCCAAAACCAAGAGCTGGACGCTTAACTGACTGAGCCCCCCAGATGCCCTTTTAAGTTTACTTATTTATTTTGAGGAGAGAACACGATCAGGGATCAGGGGAGAAGAAGAGAAAGAGAATCCCAAGCAGGCTCTGGGCCCTCAGTGCCAAGACAAACGCAGGGCTCAAACTCAGGAACCTGAGGCAAAACCAAGAGTCAGACGCTTAACCCACGGAACCACCCAGGCGCTCCAGGAGACTGATCATTTTAAACCATGGTCCGTGTTTGGTACAGGATGCCTGAAACTCCTTTGCATTCATTTTATTCTGAACGCTTGTTTCAGCAATGATTTTAGAACATTTCTAAGGGGGCTATTTTATTTATTTTTTATCAACTTTATTTTATTTTTTTGGTGTTTATTTTTTTTTGAGAGAGAGAGAGAGAGAGAGAGAGAGAGAGAGAGAGACCACGCAGAAGCAGAAGAGGGGCAGAGAGAGGGGGGAACGAAATCCAAAGCAGGCTCTAGGCTTTGAGCTGTCAGCACAGAGTGGGGCTCAAAACCACAAACCATGAGATCATGACCTGAGCCAATGTCGGACGCTTAACTGACTGAACCACCCAGGTGCCCCAAAGGGGGCTATTTTAGTTAACAAACCAGGGAAAAGGCACAGAGCTATTCAAAACACTAATTTAAAAAAGGGATTAGACAGTCTCACATTCTGGCCTTTTCCAGACATTCCTTACAGAATCAGGTATACAGAAATACAGAACTTTTTAACAATGGACAACTATCACAAGACCCAACCTACAAGTTTCCTGTGGATTAAAAGAGGACACACACACACACACACACGGACACACACACACACACACACACACGCAAGCACGCCTGCACAGTCAAAGGCCTGAGCTGAGCGCAGTAGAAAACAATTTTTCTGGGAAACTTGGGAACGAGGTTTATTTCACCTCAGGCTGTCAGCCAGCATTTTTGTTGGACTCAAGGGCTAAATACTTAAGGGTTCTTATCTAGGTGCCCTACTTGATAAGGACTTAGGAAAACATACTAAAAAAAAAAAAAGTTTTAGTAAACTTTTTCATGACAGTAGCTGTCTTTTCCTCCCTGAGGAAACCTGGCTCTTATCTACAGGAATTTGCTGCCAAAGAAGGGACGCCTCTGCGAGCTTAGGGGGTCTGTACAGACATTAACAATCCTAAATGCCATACACCCTTGGTGGGACACTTCTGATCCCTGAGCACCTTAGAGACGCCAATTTTATAGACTCTGATGATAGGTTCTGCTGCCATTTTATAATTTAGAAATTAAGGGAGAAAAAAATTAAGTAGTTCGCCCAAAAGCATAAAGTTAAGTCTGTGTCAAGATCGAAGCATCAGACTCAAGACTGTCTGGGTGCACATCTCTTTTTTTTTTTATTTTTATTTTTTTAAACATTTATTCATTTTTGAGAGACCGAGAGAAACAGAGCACAAGCAGGAGTGGGGCAGAGAGAGAGGGAGACACAGACTTTGAAGCCGGCTCCAGGCTCCGAGCTGTCAGCACAGAGCCCGAGGCGGGGCTCGAACCCACGACCCGTGAGATCCTGACCTGAGCTGAAGCCAGATGCTTCACTGACTGAGCCACCTAGGCACCTCTGGACACACACCTCCTGACTCATACTTAAGAGGTAAGACGGGCTTGGTAAGAACATTTTCTGTATTTTTATTCAGTTATTTTTAAAAGGAGATATTGGTTTGTTGTTATTTTTTAATGCAAGTGTTCAGATGCTTCTGTGCAGCTCACCAGGTACACACGAGATCCATTTGAAATTAAGCGATTATTTATGCATTTATTGTTTGCTTCCGTTCGAGTGTAAGCTTCTTCCTGAGCAGGATTCATGCCTTACTTTTCCACGTGGCCATCTCTCCCTACACCTAGTGCACTGTGCCACCACACAGAGCCCGAGAGGGGCATGAAGTAATGAGATGCAAACGTGGCCGCCTTCGTTTTGCTGCAAGACAAGTCTCACCTAGACATTGAAAACCCGAGTCATCAATTTCAGATACATATAATCCGGCTTCAGGTATCCAGCTTGACTGGCCCAAATACACTGCTGCTCCCTTCTTCCCTTCTCATCTTCAGCCCTGGTAAAGTCCCATGACCCAGCAGGGCAACGGAAGCTCTAAAAGCACACTGTATCTAGAAGCTTAAAGAAGGGTCGAAGACAATTGTAATGAAAAACAAACTTCATATGAAAACAAGGAAAATGAGTACATTCCAATCTTTAAAGTCATGATTCAGCGTGTCTCTGAACATCATGTAAGATTTGCATGGTCTTTCTCTTTCATAATACGGAGCTTATGTGTATAAGTTTATATGCGTAATATGAAGCCTTAATGTGTAGTTTCTGCACAGCATGTAGAACAGTGAGTCATGAATCCAAAAACCCCAGTTATACGGTCTGAGCTCTGTCAGTGGTAATCTATGAATTACTCAGAGTCTCAACTTGTAGAAACCCCTTACCTCTTTTTTTTTTTTTTTTTTTTTTTTTTTGCTTTTCTATTTGAAAAGATACATTCCTTTGTCTTTCACTTCACAGGACTAGTGAAAAAATTAAAACCTCAATCTACGTTATGCTTCAAAACATGAAATTTTTACACAGATTCTTATACTAGTAAGATGAGCACGATTGGTAGACGAGGCTTTTATAGCTGAGATGTTACTACCCAGACGTAACCATCCAAGAATCCAATAGAAGTCCAGAATTGTTTTTTCAAATTCCCTTCTCTGTTGTTCTGTACCAGTGAAATCTGTTCACATGTACATGTATCATTCTTGCCAAACTGATAGGTCTATTTTTTAGATGCAGGTTTTCCGGGAAAAGAAAAAATGGTGCAAAGAGGTTGGAGACAAATTAAGAATCTCAGGATACTGAAAAAAAGGGCTGACAGTATCCATGGGGACAGGGATTCAAACCAGGTGGGCTAGAAAGGGGGAGGGGCAGAGCCTTGCACAACTCAGAGTCCCTGGGGCCGAAAGGAGCTTCAAGACATCCACGGGCTTGGAGGTTGGGCCGTCCAGTGTTTGCCCCTCAGCGCTGTCACTTGCTGCGTACTTACACTTCTCTGGGGTTTCCTTCTGCATACTCTGCACGGTGATAATAAAACACGAAGTCATATACACAGCACCACGTACAAGGGGAATGTTCTGTGAACGGCCGTGGCTTAAATATAAGCAGAAAGAAGCCGGGGCTTCCTAGAGCATTTATAATGCCAGGTGGTAACTGATGTCTACGCTTCTGCCTCCACCAGGCCGTGTAAGCTCCTGGAGGGCCGGCATCCATGCACCAGGTCGGCTGCAAATTCAGGACACTCTGATTCCATAGGTCTGGGGTGACGCCCCGGCAAGCAGATTTGAAATGAGCTCAGGGGTTCTGATGATACACAGCCGGGGTTTAGACACACTAACCAAATCCAATATGAAATCCCTGTCTGCTCGGGACTGAAGAGGCAAGATGGTACCCAACAAATGGGTTTACAGTTCCACGGTGGGGAGAGAAATCAGTCAATAACTAGGCTAAGTTTACCAGCTATGGAATCACGCAAAGCCCTGTTATATGCTGAGTGGAAGCCGCAGAAGCTTCCCCAAGCCTGGGAAAAGACAAACACACCTAGAAAACCTCTCCCCAAAATCTTTCACCCCTTCCCTTACAGGCTCTCCCTCCAAACGGGTGAGGAGATTCACTATTAGCTTGACGTGCTTTGAAATGGGTACAAAGCCAAGGAACCCAATTAAGTAAGAATTTTTAGATGGAACCTGCCTGTCCCAGTAGGGACAGCCTGTCAGTTATTCTTTTCTGAGGTTTCTGAAGGCAGTTTTGTGGGTGTGTTCTCTCTCTCTCTCTTCCCAGGAGGCTCTGGCAATACAAGAGGTCCCCAGCGCAAACCAAAGCTATCCGGCAGAGGATTTGGGTTCCTCATCCCCTGTTGTCTGGACTGTATCCTCTCCGCCGGGAAGGTCACCAGCAAGATGCCACAATGGGCAGTGCAGGGACAATCAGGGGGAGCCCGTGTGGCTGGAACATGGGATGGGAGCACCCACGGCAGGGTCCGCTTCGGAAGGAAGAGGGGACCCAGGCTCTCACTGAGAGAAGAAGGAAGAAACCCACTCCGGCTGCAGGAAGGTCTGGCAGCCATGGGAAAGGAAGGGATGAGTTACCGCGGGGCTTGGACATTTTATCTGCAGCTGCGTGGGAAACGCCGCTCCTTGAGGATTTGATGGCAGAGATTTACCAGATGAAATGAAGGAGGCCCGAGGCCTGGGAGTAATGGTTTCCGTGGTCTGCGACCCCTGTGTGGACTCAGATCCCTTTGGGTCATGATGACTTAAGAATTTCCACACCTGCTAAGTCAGTATTACGTGGAACTCAAACCTGACTCAAATGCACCTTGAAGCCTTTGCTGACACTTGTTTTACTCTGTTGTCAGTAATGCTTCCTAAAGCTCAAGTTTAATGACAGAAGTTTGGCAGAACTGATATATATATAGTTCAAAAGGATTAATTTATCTTTGATCGCAAGGACTATTCAGGCTGCTAATGCATTATCCCTAAAGTAAAATTCTTAGCCAAATACACTAGGTTCCCCAAAGGGTCTGGCGGATTTCAGGTAAGGAGAGAGAGAGAGACTGAATTAAATACCTTAGATTTCTGGTATTGAGCACTCTGGAAATATTCGTGCAGTTTAGCCCTTAAATGAGGACTGAGACAGAACAGATGAGAGACAGCAAATTACAGAATTTGACCCAAAAGGCTTACCTGGGGTAAATCAAATGACGACTCATTTCCAACATGGAATTAAATCAATTCAATTAGCAAACGGGTATCCTATCTTTAGATCCAGAGCAAAACTGTTAATAGGGCTGTGCTCACTGAAACAAGACACGACACTTTTTTCTTCCTTCAAACCTTATATTGCTAATTCTATGCCTCCCGGATCATTTTTTTTTCACTATGTTTTCTTGCAAAGAATTGCTTGTTGCTCTCCCTGGCCTCTGAGATCAGGTTTCAGATGAAGGGCAGTCAAAGAGTTAAGGATCCATTCCAAGACAGGAGTGGGATGTGGTTAACGACCCTGAGTAATACAGAGGAAAAGCATTTCAGAAGACACCAGGGCCCGCAGAAAGTCCTCTGGCCTACGCAGACGTGACCTAGGTAAACAGGCGCACAGCAGGAGACATTAAACCAGCTAGATACACGCAGCGAAACGATCCCACCTGAGGGAGAGTCTCTTTAAACTATTTTCAAGTTATGGCAAATTGCTAATATTTTAACATGGGAATCTACTGTATCCAAAACCTTTGAAACTCCCAGCAAGGCTGGCTTGAAGCAATCTGTGATGTGTACTCTGTGTGCACCCTATAAACCAAAGGCAAACTTATTTGTGGATCCAGAAATGTCTTCCTCGACTCTGTCCCTAGCTGAAAGGTGGAAAGCTACTATGACTCCAGAGCGGTTCATGTGATCCTAAAAGAATGGCCGATTTAGCGATTCTAAACTCACATCACCTCTTCTGTGTGTAAATACTCATACATTTTCTTTCAAATAATTTTTTTAATCTTTATTTACTTTTGAGAGGGGCGGGGGGAGAGGGACAGAACAGGAGCTGGGAGGAACAGGGAGAGAGGGAGACACAGAATCTGAGGCAGGCTCCAGGTTCCGAGCTGTCAGCACAGAGCCCGACGCGGGGCTCGAACTCACGAACCGCGAGTTCATGACCTGAGTTGAAGTCAGACGCTTAACCGACTGAGCCACTCAGGCGCCCCAATACTCATAAAACTTCAAAGCATAAAGGCAACTGGGCTCACCCAAATTTGATGATATGCAAAGGACCAATTACACCTAGCATTAGAACCAAGGAAGAAGTTGCTATGACACCAGCCGGCTAATACTGTGGCTATGAAGCCTACCTCATTTTTTTCCCCACCCCCAACCTTCCAGCCAACAAGTGAGATTAAGCATCGTGCCTCTAAGTACTGGATGGTTTGAAAAATAATTCATAGAAACTATTCTCAAGGCATAGGATAAGACACCCTCCCACTCCCACCGAGCCCCCAAATTCAAAAGTACTCTAAGTCTCTCCTACTCCTTTGAGACAAGTATTGATTCTAAAGAAAGAATTGAGGAGTCAGCTCTGCAAGGGAACTTTTAATGGACAAGGTAAGCGTTTCTTTATAAACTTGCACTTAGTTAAGGCCATTTTTTCTCCCAAGGGTGCTGTGGATTTTTATCAACAGCTGCTGGACATAGGTTCGGAAAAGGTGAAATCGCGTTTAAAAAGGCTCTAAGTCACAGGGAGAAAAGCTTGGCCATTAATTCCCTACTTCTGTTCTGGAACAAATTCACTCTCTGTTTCCAGGTGACACACTAAGTTTGTTCAAAGTACTAGAAGCAGCAGAAAGTACTTGGGACAATAGGCTGGAGCCAATTTTGCCTCAAGACAGACAAGAGCCGGCAGGAACCAGAAGAAAAAGTCTGCCTCCCACCCAGGGTGCACAAGCTTTCCTACAGAACCAAAGCAGCTCTTCCTGGAGGACAGATCTGGGTGTTGCGGTTGTCGATTTTTTTTTTTTTTTAACTGACCAAGCTTGGGGCGCTTGGTGTGTGCGGACGGCTCAGAGCCTGGAGCCTGCTTCCGATTCTATGTCTCCCTCTTTCTCTGCTCCTCCCCTGCTTGCTCTCTCTCTCTCTCTCTCTCTCTCTCTCTCTCTCTCAAAAATAAATAAAAACATTGAAAAAAATATGTGGCCTGGAACTGAGAACAGTCTGCCTTTCTCAAAGAATGCCACATATTTATAGCACAGGAGGTCTAGAAATGCCCATTTCATTCTTGGGAATGTTCTTTACCCAGAGGAAGCTGAGCTCCAGGAGTAATGTTAGTAGAAACAGGCTTGAGGATGAGGTCTTCCGTGCAGGGCAGATAAAAGCAGGAGGCAGGCGGGCCAAACACATTTCTTTGATAACCGCCCACAGCCAGCTCAGCATCCGGAGGGTGGTTCCATAAACACCACTGACTGACAACAGCCAGGATTCACTTCCTCCACTCTGCCCACACCCTCTTTCTGTAAGATATTCCACTATATAAATATGTGTTGTCATTTTGGCCAAAGTGATGTCTTTTTTTTTTTTTTTAACATGTATTTATTATTGAGAGAGAGACACAGAGCATGAGCAGGGGAGGGGTAGAGAGACGGGGAGACACAGAATCCGAAGCAGGCTCCAGGCTCCGAGCTGTCAGCACAGAGCCCGACGAGGGGCTCAAACTCATGAACCGTGAGATCATGATCCGAGCCGAAGTCGGACGCTCAACCCATTGAGCCACCCAGGCGCCCCAACAAAAGTGGTAAGTCTTAAGCGGGACCTACTCTGAGGGAAACCTGAGCAGGAAAGTAAAAAACAGGGGAGTCTGGGTGGCTCAGTCAGTTAAGCCTCTAACTCCTGATTTAGGCTCAGGTCACAATCTTCCTATCGTGAGATTGGGCCCTGCGTCCGGCTCTGTGCGGATAGTGCCAAGACTGCTTGGGATTCCGTCTCCCTCTATCTCTTAAAACTCAATAAATAAACATTAAGAAAAATAAAACATCTGCTAAAAAAAAAAACAAAAAAGGAAAGTAGAAAAGAGAACAAGCAGTTCTCACTACCTATAGGTACATGTCCAGAGCTGGCTTGTTTGGTTGAGGTTTCGACAGAGAACATAGGTAGAGAACATCAGCCCATCTGCCCTAAGTTGGTGGTGGGAAAAATTCAGCCCAGGAAGCGATTTTGTTCTACCAGCCCATTTTGCTTGTGCCTCTCCCATGGCCAGATGGAAAAAGAATCACTATAAAGGTGACCTGGGGCCCCTCCTGCCAGGCTGGCTTCTGGCCCAGCGCAGAAGTAACTTCTCAGACTAAACAGATAGACCCACAGAAGCAAGGGCTGACATCTTTGAGAAAATTAGTAAGGAAATAAAATCCAAGATATGAGACACCTGCCATCCATCTCTTCTTCTTCCTGATACCTCCCCTCAACTGACTCCATTTGCCTTGTGAAGACAGTAGACACGTTTGGTTTTTGAAAAATAAATGTTTAACAGCAAAGTCAACAAGTGACAGTTGTAGAATACAAACTGTTAAGCCACTGATAAAGAACCGGACAAAGTAAAATAACTTCGATGTTAGGGTCGCCTGGGTAGCTCAGTCGGTTGAACGTCCGACTTCGGCACAGGTCATGATCTCACGGTTTGTGAGTTCGAGTCCCGCGTCAGGCTCTGTGCTGTCAGTACAGAGCCTGGAGCCCGCTTCAGATTCTGTGTCTTCCTCTCTCTCTGCTCCTCCCTCACTCATGCTCAGTCTCTGTCTCTCAAAAAATGAATAAACGTTAAAAAAAAATTTTTTTAAATAATAACCTTAATGTTAAAGATAGCTCAAACACATAACTTTTAAATTATACTTTATTAGATTTAACAGATTGTTTGCAGGAATGGAAAAAAAAATCAACCTAAATGACCCACCATTCACTTATGAAAGTATATTTGAAACATGAAACAAAAACTACTCTCTTAGAATATTACGACCTTATAGGGTAGGAATTGCATTTTTAGATACGTGGTGGTGGCATTACTCTTCATCCAAATTTCCCACCCCTTCCTAAGGAGGAATTACACATCCCCACCCTGCTGAGTGCAAGTGTGGTCACATGATTTGCTCCTGGCAATGACCATGTATCACTTGCAGGAGAAAATATGAAAAACTGGTGTGAACCTTCCTTCACCTAGCTCTCTCTTCCTCCTGCTCTGAAGAGTGACAATGATGTAGACAGAGACTGTCCCATCAACAGACTGGGGTCAACACTGAGGACAGTTGCAGCTAACCCACAACGAACGTGGAACACGAATGAGAAATCAACACGAAAGCCACTGAGATTTGAGGTCATGCAGAATAATTACTGTCTTGATTGACTTTGAGTGCTACTTACATAGGGCTCTTCATAAAGCTTGGGTGAATGTCTGGAAGACAGGAAGTATTCGGAAACTCAATGGTGAAATTTGGTAGGTGTCAGGTGAACAGAAATCAAATATTTCTTTACAGGGTGTGGAGACAAGAAGCTGTTAGGTTAAGCGACAGCTACAGGAGCAGCAAACAAAGATTTTGTGAACTGCGATTACAACCTGGGTTATGCAGTGTGACAGCAATTTGAGCAGCACTATCTAGTCTAGCAATCAGCACAAGATCTGCCATTTTAATCCAGCGGCTCCAGACAGGAGTAGACCGAATATCAACCAGCTCCTGACAAGTCACCAAAGTAACCGCCAAAATAGCTTCACTTTAGTCCCCGTGGATATAAATTTCTAATATGGTCATTCCAGGGAATGGATCAAAGATTGCCTAAACCTTAAACACACTCAGTGCTGGAAGAGCCTCGTCGGGCCAAGATGATCAACTGGGGCACAGAACTTGGGTTATCAGTTGGCACAGCCTTCAGAACTTGGCATCCCATGGACCAGAAGCAGGCTCATGATCTTTCCTTGGATTTGGGAGTTCTCTCCTCCTTCTCGCTTTTATGACTCCCTTGGGATCCCCTCTACCCCTGTCTTCTGTCTTCAGACGTCAACCGCAAGATACAAAATTTGCTCCTGATGTCTCAGCCATACCTTATGGTGCCCTAACCGACATCCAGAATCTGGTATTGACTGGATCAATGCGAAGACCAAGCAGGGAACACAGCCACTAATCAAGCCTTTACCAAGAGGACTGGCCCGGTGGTAGGCACCATGAGAACATTTAGGAATCCTCAAGTCCAGGTCTTAAGCTCACAGGGGCAGTTTTTAATCTAGTTGAGGAGAAAAGAAAGAAAAAAGGCAACACACCCTTCTCAACTAGCCCAGTTTACAAATGAATACCCTGTGGGTAGCAAACCTTCACTCAAGGGCAGATGAGATCAGAGAGAGGGAGAGAACACAGGCAAGCCTTCCTCTCACCCAATGAAACACTCAAAGGAGGGAAAAAGACTAGCAAAAATGGAAGAATCTAGGATGTCGGGACTAAAATAGCGAAGAATATAATTCACCCCTCAGTTATTTGTGTGTTAAAAGTTTCAATTGAAAATGCAAAAAGACACTTCCTAGTTCTTAAGAAAAGGATACTAAAATTCACCTGAGGGAAAAATAAATGCTTGGAACTTAATTTTTTCTAATGTTTATTTATTTTTAGAGAGTGATAGAACATGAGTGGGGGAGGGTTAGAAAGCGGGGGCGGGGAGGGAGACACAGAATACAAAGCAGTGCAGTCAGCACAGAGCCCGACATGGAGCTCAAACTCACGAACCATGAGATCATCACCCAAGCTGAAGTCAGACACTCAACCCATGGAGCCACCCAGGGGCCCCATGGTTGGAACTTTAAAAGTGGAGGTGGGGGAGGGGGGAAGCAGGGCAGAGGAGAATGAATTATCTGGATGTGATGCATGGGCTAAACAGAAAAACAAAGGGTCCAAGCAAAGTACACGCTGAGGTTATACGGAAAGCATACCAAAAAATGATACATGTACAATTTTATACTATATAAAAACTGTGCTCATGTACAATTGACATGACAACCCATAAATAATGCAAACGAGTAGAAGTTAAGGTAACATGGTTATTGGTTGTGGGGTTTTTTTAATATAAAAGTTATTTATTTTGTTAAAAGAGCATGCCCAGTGAATTCCACAAACCCCACAACTTACCCAGAACCCTCCAGTCGGCAGCTCCCCCCACTACCCCAGGCGATACCACCTCCCTGGCCTTGCCCCCTTAGGGAGGCACAGGGACGTGTATGTTACTGGGTGGTCACAGCGGCTACGGACGCTCCTGGCATTTCATGGACAACGGCCAGGGACACGGATCACCCTACAACACATGGGACGGTCCCACACAACACACGACTGTCTTACTCAGGACACCAGCAGAGTTGCTATAAATAAAATATCCCAAGGAATAAGACAAAGACCAGTCTTTCTAACACTTGCTACGTGAGATACACTATAATAAAATCCCAAACCTCAACCAAGGGCCTTTAACTTCCTATCATTATGATTTTAAAACAATGCTACCTTTTTCACTAAAAAAACCACAAAAACCTGAGAATATAATCTCTCGTCAAAGAAGCAAATGGGCAACAGATTTTTACATCATTAGAAAACAAAATTACATTTCCTGAGAGAGATTATATTGCAGTGATGCTAGATACGATGTAAGAGTAAGCACTGAGGGTCTAACAATTATCCCCGTGTGCTAAACACATTATTGCACCCTTTCGGGATACCATTAGCCCGCAGCTGGTCCAGAACTACTGGGACTACTGGCCTGTGACATGCGGGGGTCCAAGCCGGGACACTGGCTGGAAACCGGAGCTGACCGCACTGGTGGGCAATTTGCTTCTTGCCAAAGGTGCTCCTCTGGGCCTCCCGGATGTGCCTGCAGTAGTAAAGACAGCACCTTCTCTCTGGCCAAAAAGAAGAGAGGAGGAGGAAACAGAGAAATTCCTTCTCACCAAGGGTGTAGAAAGGAGATCCTGAATGTTCAATGAAAAGGCTTTCCTACCTTTATGATTTTCAGTCCTCGGGGAGACTCCTGGGGAGAATCAACTTCCCAAAGGGCTGTTGACACTGCCATCTAGTGAGCACAGTCCTTTTTACACCAGAAAGTCGGGAAAATCTAAGAGCTCACGGACCCATGCTTTCTTAAGGTCAGGTACAGGAAGTAGAAATAGCCTGTTCCTAAAAACATTTAAAGTATCCCTTATTTTATGGGGCCCCCGGGTGGCTCAGTCAGTTAAGGCTCCGACTTCGGCTCAGGTCACGATCTCGCGGTTCATGAGCTCGAGCCCCACATCAGGCTCTCTGCTGTCAGCACAGAGCCCACTTCGGATCCTCTGTCCACCCCCTCCCACCCCTCCTCAACTCCCTTCCTCCCTCCCTCTCTCTCTCTCTCTCAAAAATAAATATGAAAAAATAAATAAAAACGAGCACAGAGGCATAGAGGCAAATTCCATTTTCCCCATAAAGTATGCAGGCTCTGCTCTCTGCCCAGCAGTGGCTGTCCAGGTCTGCATGTCAACAGCACGGCCACTGTCCCCTGTGTGGGCGGCACCTGCACTCTTCCCAAGTAGTATGCTACGTATCTGCTCATCGGCTGTTAGGCACCCGGGAGCCCAGTCCGTTCCCAGCTTATTTACAAGACACAGAACATGCTGTCCCTACCTTCCTTCCTCACTCCCTCTTCTTGTTATTCCCCTCTGTCCCAAGATCCTCACCTACGGATTTCCAATTTTATTTTGCATGCCTTTTTAAGTCCCCACGAAGCGTTTTCTACAACAAGACTGGGGAGGTACATAAACGAAGTCCGCTAGTGTTGCCGTTCTGGGTGCCACGCGCTGCTGGGTCCACAGGTCAGCAAAGGGAAGGGCAACTTCACAGGGCCCCCGGGGTTCCTGCCTTCTGGGACCCTTGGGGCTCCCTTCCCTCTTGTTCATTCATTAGCAGAACTGCTGACGGGCTAAGGCGGGGTTCACACTAAGTGCCATCATCCAAGACGCTGCTCGCTTATAACTGCCATTCTCTTCACATTCCAGGATGGCCTTGTAAGGTGTCTTCCCCTTGGGATTTCAGGCTAAATTCCCACAGTTTCTTCACCTGAAGGCACTGCCTTAATTCCCATCCCACAAATCGACCGTGTCTCACCGTGTTCGCACCTTGCCCCTTCCCTAAGTAAATGGTCTATGTATTCCAACTTATAGCGTTTATATGAAAGGGTTTTTGTTTTGGTTTTAAATGCAAAAGCTTGTTGGGAGGCAGAATAGAAACTGTTACAGCAATGTGCATGAAGATAATCCCCAATCCCAAAGGCTTTCCCTCCTCTCTCAAGAACCACATTGGAGGGACTGGCTAGCTTATCACCGCCCAGGCGTATACCGTGCTTATCTCCAACTCTGGCCTACGTGCTGCTCAACTGCATTCCAACGCCGTTGCCTCCACACTGATGCCCCGTGAGAGTTCATCACTGGGACATCTCAGACTTGGTACTGAAATTCCCTTTCTTATTTCTAATAATTGGCTTGTAAAAAAAACCAAACCAACCAAACCAACAACAACAGAGACTGTAAAAATTACATTCTCCATCCTACACCCAAGAGTCACAACATCTGTATTTTCTCGAGAACTGCCCAAAGCACAGCACAACGCCTGATATCCTGTTAGCAAAGCAGAGCGTAGGGGGGTGGGGGGTGGGGGTGGGAGGTAGTATAGGCAATATGCGTGTTTGTTATCCAAATAAAGGCAGGTGTTATTTTCCAACATCGTAGTTTTCTATGGACAGGTGCACACCAAGTTAGATGGTAAAGATGAGGGGGATAAATGAAAAATTACTGCGAAGATAAACTATCAAAAATGCCTCGGAAAGGGAATCTGAAGGTCAGAGAATCAGTATCCAAGGTTCTGAATTTGAGACTTGACTCCTATCTGATGAGATAGACTCTCTCTTTCATTAAAAGCTGAAGGGAAGAACTTTTTTCGTGGCTTCTGTTTGCAATTCAGCCTCTGTGCAGGCTGAGGACAGAGGACACAACATCTCATGGCTTTTATTCCAATTTTAGTCATCACCTGAAGCCCCCACCTCTTCCTCTCTATGTCCTAGATAGAATCTGGAAGGTAAGTCCAGACACCCAGTTTTATAAGTTGGAAACTAAGGCAGAGGGGGTGAGGAAGCCGGCCCAGGAAGCAGGACTTGGTTCAGTAACAGCTGTTTTACCAAAAGATTCTCTAGTTTACCTACTGTTTTTACACGTAGAAAGCTGTGGACTGGGCCCAGTGCTAGCAAATCAAACTCTGGGGACTGACAGCCAACATCTCCAAAGGCCAAAAAACCACCACACATGTCAGGTCAACCTTCCCTTCAGGTGTGGGGATGGAGACAGGGCTGGGGAACAGAGTGGCAGTAACCTACTTATACTCAGGCCAGGGTAGCAAAGTAAGTGAACACATACGGGGCATAGAAGATACCTCCTTTCGAAGGCAAAAGATCCAGCACAATTCAACAAAAAGAAAAAGAAAGAAAAACAAATGGGAGAACACCACGGTACTATTCTCCTGTAAGCAGACAGAGGAAATGAACAGTTGTAAAAAGCAGTCCTAAAAGCAGTCTTATATATTGGTTTCTTTCCCTTTGCTCAGCCACGTTTCCTAGAAAGATGGAAATGATGCCAAACGTGATTTCTACCTACGGGTCCAGAAGATGCAATCAAATGTCAAAGACACCCGGGTCACGGACGTGTAGCCAGGAGCGTGTTTTTCCCTAAACACAACTGAACTGCTCCCCCCACGCCCACCCCCCCAGCTTTCTGTCCGGTCAGTGCTCTGGGGCCTTGGGTATCCAATTCCTCTCTTATCTGAAGGGATTCTTCAATGGCCCTTACACCCAGGAGCGCTGGGGCCTGCTGCCTCCAGCCACCTCTTGGACACAGTCAAGTGGGCATCAACACCACTAATACAGGAAGCTGCACTGTGTCCAACCAGCAGCTACAGAAAACCAACAATGGGTAACGTCTCCGAAGAGGGAACTGCCTGGATTCCGTTTTCTGAAATAGGACAAACCGGTACTTTAGTTTTTAAATACCTCCTACGGTCACCACTTCTTGATCATTCCACTCATCAGGACCATCTTTTCTCGCCGCACATAACCTTTGCTTAAGGGCTCACCGTGGCTCCCTTTGGAAGCATCTTAACTTTATATACGTCTCTACCATTCTACCTTATTAGGGTGATCCTGTAACTGCTTTTATAATCTAGAAACCGTCTTTGGATAATTATAAACACCTTAACTAATTCAAATCACGTTCGTACTTTTGACCTAGTTATTTCTGTGAATTTATCCCAAGGAAATAAGGTTTTACTGTCATGGTGTCTAAAGTATCAAAGAATTAGACATAATTAACATTTTTAACATTAGGAAGATGGTTCACAAATCATAGCACATTAATGTGATTCAACATTATTTATTATTACCATAGAGGCTTTGTCAAAGAGTCGGTAAACTGGGGCACCTTAAGTAAAAGGAGTATTTGAAATACGCCACATAAATAAAATGAAAACTAAAACACGTAAGATGAAAACATGTTTACATGAGAGACAAAATCTGTAAGTAATTTGAAAAGATCTTGTTGGTTTTAACAAATCAATACAAAATACTTGCTAACCAGGAGTTTGAGGAAAATTAATTTTGCCCCGATTCCAAACTAAGATACAGACCTACTTCTCCTTCATTTAGAGTTAACCCAAGTGGAATTTATAAGCTTTCCTAAATTTTACGGGAGTCTACTAAAAGAAATGAAAGTACCACCAATGGGTTAAAAGACAAAAATGGTAGCAGCATCAATATCTACTCAATCTCTTTAAAATGGACTTGAGAGGGGTGCCTGGGTGGCTCAGTAGGTTGAGCGTCCGACTTCAGCTCAGGTCATGGTCTCACGGTTCGTGAGTTCAAGCCCCACGTCAGGCTCCGTGCTGACGGCTCAGAGCCTGGAGCCTGCTTCAGATTCTGTGCCTCCCTCTCTCTCTGCCCCTCCCCTGTTCATGCTCTGTCTCTGTCTCTCTCAAAAAGAAATAAAAACAATAAAAAAAGTTAAAAAAAATAAATAAAAAGTAAAATGGACTTGAGATTGCAAGGATTCACAAACACACCCCTAAAATGCATAAGCCATAAACTTATCAAAGTACTTCCCAAATTAAAACACTGCAGTGGCATCATAACACCACCCTAATTATCAGTTTAATAACATGGTGCATTTCCTCTGGTCAAGACCAAATGCTGTATGTGTGGACAGTCCATTTTTTAAATTTTAATTCACTGTTGCGGCCAACTTTCTGAAGGGGTAGGAGTCAAGTTTTCTTCCCTTTGGGTTTTCAGAACATAAGCATTTTCAACCATCTTAAAAAGGCTCAGGTCATGAAAGGTAGCTGGGCAAGGACAGCGGGAGGCCAGCCGTGACCCAGAAAGCTAACGAGAAGCGTGAGTGTGTGCTCATGTGTTCTTTCCCATGGTTCCATCCAAGAAAATGCTGAACTGAAGCGAAGGGTATGAATGCATCCATTATCCCACTGAACATCTTAACACCAGTGCAGTTCACTCCCTTGGAGACAATCTGGGCCATCAACTGGGGTGGAGGCCCTTGAGTAACTTGACGAGTTGGCTTCATCTAGGGAGCTTCTCAGGTGTGGTTCAACAGCCACACCCTAAAGACTGATAACCTTTTGTGAATTATTTATCATGTCTGTTTACCCCTTTGGCTTGAACCAAGACAGAGGACCCAGTTGGTCTGGGTGATGTCCTAGTCCTGAAGGAGACACGTGCAGACAGAGCCCGCCTCATTCACGTCAACCGTCTTGATGGTGCCCTCATGCACACGCTCTCACGCTGACCTTCCTGATCTCTTGTGCTCGGGAACAATGGCATTTTTCTACATGTAACATGGGTCAATAAAGGTATTTCTTTTATGTCTTGAAGAGAATACGTACATATTAATAAAGGAAAATTGTTCTACGGTCACAAGATAACCATCAAATAAAGTCACTCATGTGACAATCCTGAAAGTTTATGCTCTTGCCTTCAAAGGTTCCATGGTAGTGAATAAGTTATTGAGCACACATACCCAGACACAAACACAGGTTTCCAGAGGGAAAACAAATGTGGCATACACACAAGCCGGAGAGGGTGGCAAGAACGTGAAAGAGGGTTTTCCTGCTGTTTTCTAGAGATCAGCCTCATTTCAACCCTACGCCCATTTCAGGGCTGCTTCTTGGCCTAAAGATCCTTGAAACCCCTACCGTGACATTCTGTTCCTGCCCTCTAAGTTGGGAGAACAAGCAGAGCAAGAAGTTTATGGAGGTTCTTACAGCACTATTTTTCTAGAACTCTGCTTCTGGGCTTGGTGAAGACAACAAGGCTGGCCTCCTGGACGGGGGTGAGGCATGTATGTGCAGCTGGCCTTGGAACTGGGTGGAAGCAGGAATCTGTACAAGAACCAACAAGCCCAGGAGAGAGGTACCCAATCGAGCCTGTGTTGAGCGCTTAGCCATCTGTCTTCACATGGATTATGAAATGCCAGATGTAACCCTCAGTGCCATTCCGAATGACCCAACAGCACGCAGAGGAATTAAGGAAGGCGAAAGAGGGTGCCATTCATTCACGAACGACCAGTCCAAGAGCCAGTTTTAGAGGATGACCCAGGAAAACTCATAAAATTGGAATGTACGTGGTAGCCCCCAAGTGTTCCGTGGGCATAAAACGTTCCAAAACGAAAATAGAAGCGAACCACTGTATTTCACGAGTTTCTTCTGAAGTTTCTAAAACCACGCAAAAGCAGGTTGTAGGTCGTCCAAATCCACCAGAACATCAACACCGCGAGAGCAGGTGCTCGACATACATGTGCTGAGTTCACCGAACACACATTAAGCCCTAATTCTGGTTCTCCTTTCCAGCTGCTGTGGTCACATGAAAGCAATAACTTACTTTTGCCTCTGACATTTTTAGTTTTCCAACTTTTTAGACAACGTGTTTAAATCCATTCAAACATATTTCAATTAAACATTCCTCATATGAGATTCAATATGACATATGTGGGGGGTGGGGGGAAGCAACGAGGTTTTTTTTCCCTCCCGTTCTGGTCTTTTCAAGAGGAAAACACGCTCGTGCTAGTTTGATAAAATCGGCTGAGTGGTAAAAGCCAGAGCTGGAATCCAGCATACGGCAAAGCTGGTTTAACGAGCACCCGCTTTACAGGAAGGGTGCGAGGACACAGGGCCCATGTAGCACAGAGAGACCTGGTGTTGCCCCAAGTGTCATCTGGGGCGTGGAGACAAGTTGATCTCCTTACCACTTCTCTCTCATCCTAGTCACTGCCTACCCCATAATAAAATCACTCTCACCAGGAATGCACCCACTCACCAAACCGTTCCGGGCACAGCGGCTCTCTTGAGTAAGAGAGCTCATTTCCCCATATTTCAAAGCACTAAGGGAGAGGTGGCCACCAGCGAGACTCCTTTTCCACCCCTTCCTTTCCCGTCACTATGCTCACCATCACTAGACCGCACCATCCCATTCACTTCCTTGGTAAATCTGATCCCTTTTTTTTTTTTTTTTTTTAAACTCCAGAGTTTTCCTAAGGCCTGGCATTCCCAGGTACGCATTATCTGGTCTCTCCCCCCACCTCCAGCTTTTGTTCCATTAATGGCCCATCGAGCACTTAACATCTTCGGCCAAGATGCTTGGTCTAAGCATGAATAAATCAAGGAGCTGCAGTTCGCTTGTACATCTGTTGATGACCTCCTGTATTTTGTGGGGAAGGCCACACTTCAGTGCTTCCCTTTCCTCACCTGGAAATCAGATATTAAGACGCCCTCCTATGACTGGTCTACAGAATCGCCATTAGGGAAGATCAAAAAGTGATAGGAGTTAAGCCTCTTGCGACCTACTTTCCTATAAAAAAAAAAAAAGTAATATATGCTTTTTTCCAAAACATATTAGGACACATACGTGTAACTGAGTATTTTCTAGTGAAATGTATTTTGGACTGTAGCAGATGGATCCAACACACTTCTGCCCTAACACTCTGAAATTGCTCTCTCTGCTACTTGGGAGTTCAATTTCCCTAGACTGACCATTCTCACGACTGCCTGTTGTTCAAGACCCAGGATCAAATGTCCCTCCTTCCATGCAGCCTTCCTTGATCACACTGGACAGAAAGCATCCCTCACGCCTCTCATCTCCTACGGTTCCCTGTGCCCCACTGGTCTTTGTTTCACTTGCCAAAGTGTCTGATGTCATGTTGGGCACAGACTGGGGCAGACACGCCACGATTACCATAGCAAGAACGGCCCTTTCTTTTTTTAAATTTTTTTTTCAACGTTTTTTATTTATTTTTGGGACAGAGAGAGACAGAGCATGAACGGGGGAGGGGCAGAGAGAGAGGGAGACACAGAATCGGAAACAGGCTCCAGGCTCCGAGCCATCAGCCCAGAGCCCGACGCGGGGCTCGAACTCATGGACCGCGAGATCGTGACCTGGCTGAAGTCGGACGCTTAACCGACTGCGCCACCCAGGCGCCCCAAGAATGGCCCTTTCTATATGTCCCTTCGTATCTATAAGAGAGAAAACTAGAAACAGACTGAACACCCAACATCAGGGGACAGCTTCGCAAGAACCACGGTGCATCAACACAATGGGGTATTATGTTCCTCATAAAGACGACCGCTAGATGACTTCTGCCCGTTTGTGGAAATGTTCAGATCGTACAATACTTTATAGAAAAAAAAATACACAAACAGAATATGAACCATGCCTCCAATTCTAAAAATGTCTGGATGCACCTTTACAAGGCAATTTGAAGTTAAATAAGTAAACTTGACAAGAAGTAGCATTTTTAGCCTACATTCATAGTATCACATGACATCTTAAATTCTCCCGCGTTAAATATGTTGCCAAAAGAGCCTTACTATGTTAGACATCATCAAATACCACTCCCAATGCCTGGGAACCTTCTTCACTCTAATGTAACATTGTTGTTTTAGTCCCAATTCTTGAAAACAGACTTAGAGAAGCTTTACTAGCTGTTCGTACCCGGTGAAACACACCCTTTCTGAAACCGAGTCAAACCATCCAGAAAGCCTTACCCTCAAAGCTGACCTCTGTGACCCTAGATTTGTGAAAAGGAGTGGATTTAGTAAACAGGAATGAGAGGTCAAGTCAAGGAGCGCCAACAAGTCAGAGAAACAGGGAGGAGAGCCACAAGACAGTGGAGGGACAGTGGTCTCTGTCACTCCACAAGTGCCCATTCTCTGGGCCCCCTCCCCCCGTCCCTGCATGGGGGAAGGAGCACAATCCAGTCTCCTTCCACCAACACGGGGATGTCTCACTGCACTGGGGTCAGGGCACCCAAATGTGCTCAAACAAGGAAATTCTGGGACACCTGGGTGGCTCGGTTGGCTGAACGTCCGGATCTTGGTTTTGACTCAGATCGTGATCTCGTGGTTTGCGGGTTTGAGCCCCACATTGGGTTCTGTGCTAATAGTGTGGAGCCTGCTTCTTGGGCTTCCCTTTCCCCCTCTCTCTGTCCCTCCCCTGCTCACACTGTCTCTGTCTTCCTCAAAATAAATACACTGTGAGTGAGTGAAGGAAGGAAGGAAGGAAGGAAGGAAGGAAGGGAGGGAGGGAGGGAGGGAGGGGAGGAAGGAAATACTAGTGACAAGAGGTCTCCCATGTCAGAATGCCTCTGACTTCAGGAAAGCTCACTCCAGTGTTTTCTACTTATGCCAATCCCCACCCCCCCAAAATTTTAAGAGTCTGCACATGGCGCATATATCATTATAACCATCTTTCTCCCGCAATTTCTAGTCACTTCCTGAAGTGTGATTTAAGAGACAAGGTGGTAACAAAATAACTTCCCATCAGCAACAAAAGAGACCAGGACCTTACTGCTTCTTACCATCACAGCCTTTTCTTCAGTGGTTAGAATAACAGAGTAACAAAACATCAGTTGTGAGTGGCCCTGTTACCCACTTCGGAGGCATGCACGTTAAATAGAGAAGGCTGACAGTTTTCTGTCACGTCGTCTAAGCCATCACTCACACGAAAGCCACATGGTTACTTTATACTCAAACCCAATAGCCAAATAGTGTCTTTTAGTGCTCAAGTTATCTGTGATTGCTGTGTTAGTAATTTCCACCGTGTCTCTTTTTAGCCTAAGAAGGGAACTTTCAGACTACAGAAGCTGGATAGCTCCTTGAAGCCCCAAATCATCCATTCGTTACCCAGCAAAACCCTAATGCATCTTAAGCCCAACACCTATGACCCCAACTTTTCCTGAACTTGTAAAGCAGGTTTTTAATTACCTGCTGGATGAAAATCCACCCTCCTCCTTTCTCAGGACTTCCTTCTTCCAAGGATGATCTCATCATGAGCCCAGTATAATCACAAGCTCACATCTTAGAGATGTAGGAAGGGTAGATACAAGGGAGGTTCAAGTTAGGGCTTTTTATTTCTTCCAGCTAAGATCCCACTTGCACTATCTTCCAGGCTTCCTGAATCCAAATTCCACACACTGTTGCCGGGTGCGGGTGAAGTGGGAGCACCGGCACGAAAGGTCAAGGCAGCTTCCAGTGACTCATCCCCAAGGTCTATACACTGTGAAGTTTAGTGTTTAAGTGCTTATCTTTTCTGCGGTTAAATATACTCCACCAGCCCAAAGCCTCAAGCTTCTACTCACAGTAAAGCAAGAAAGCCTAAGAGAGAAGTTGTATTCAGCTTCAAGAAAAGGCATGATGGCACCATCTGGGAGCAATTTCCTCTCCTCCTATCTTGAATTTTATTTCCAGAAACCAAAGGTGTGACAATAGCTGAGCCCCCAAAAAACTAACCTTAAAAGTCATTTTTTTCAAAATCATCTGAAATGTTTTTCAAAATTTAAAGAGACTTTGAGGGGCACGTGGGTAGCTCAGTCTGATGGGCGTCGGACTTGGGCTCACGTCATGATCTCATACTTTGTGGGTTCAAGCCCCGCATCGGGCTCTGTGCTGAAAGCTCAGAGCCTGGAGCCTGCTTCGGATTCTGTGTCTCCCTCTCTCTCTGCCCCTCCCCTGCTGGCTCGCACGTGCTCGCTCTCTCTCTCTCAGAAATAAACAAACATTAAAAAAATTAAGAACGCTTTGAGCAAATGGCAACCCTGAAGGCATTCTCCTCTTTAGCGACATGAGGACAGTCACAGAATGCTGTGTGGGATGAGCAGTGACCTGAGACAATAATCCAAGCCGTTCTCGGGTCTACTCACTATGTAATCCTGGATAAGTCATTTCACGTTTCAAGCACTGGGTTCTGTTTCTGAAATATTGGGAGGTTTCTATTAAGAGTAAATGAGATGCTATTTGAAAACTATCCCCCACACTGCCTGGCACACAGTGCTGGTCCAATAAATGGTTATGAATGACTGACATCACTATTAATATTCCCCATGTCTCCAGGGAAGAGAGGGAATCAAGAACCAGAGAACATGTTTCGTGCTTTGAATGTTGGCTCTGTTACTCTAGGCACTAGAGCATCTATGAATCGGTACCTGAAAGTCAAGATCCTATAGGAGAAAGCTTTTTGCGAAATTCAAAGGGCCAGTGACACGCTGCTCACCTCAACCATGACTTAATGAATAAAAAAAAAAAAAAAAAAAAAAGAAAGAAAGAAAAATTAAGCATAATAAGGTGGAATTTTTAAAAGAGAAAGTTTAGTCCACTTTTTATTTTAAGTAATAGTAGGGCACAGAAAAATTATTAATATGGTAGGTAAAATATTCCTGTTCTAGAATGAGGGAAAGGTAAAGATGATTAATGCAGCAACTATAAAGAGTAAAGAAATAACACATGTGAATGTGGCGTCTCTCCACACAACTAGGGCTACAGTTACAATCTTACGCTCCTAACCTTTCAACTGGATGCAAAACAAGGGCGCCTGGGTGGCTTGGTCTGTTAAGCATCTGACTTCTGCTCAGGTCATGATCTCACAGTTTGTGAGTTCGAGCCCTATGTCGGGCTTTGTGCTGACAGCTCGAAGCCTGGAGCCTCTGCTTCTAATTCTATGTCTCCTTCTCTCTCTGCCCCTCCCCCGCTTGTTCTCTCTCTCTCTCTCTCAAAAATAAACATTAAAAATATTTTTAATAAACAAACAAACAAACAAACAAACTGGATGCAAGGCACACGAGCTATTCTTAGCAAAATGTTCTGGCTGAAGAATGTAATGATTAGTTATCAAAACTACTTGAAGCTCTTCAAGATATCTTATTGCTGCAAAGATAATCTGCACATTTAGAGATCAGAGTCAGCCAGGCATATTTTCAAAACATTACCACACTGGGCTTTAACTGGCCAGCTGGGGTTTGTACCAAATCGCACCTAACCCCACTCCCAAATTCAAGGGTATCAGGGGCGAGAAGAATACAGAAATTTCTTACAAAAGGTCCAAGTCGAAAGGCAAAAGCCCTTGAAAAAGAATGACCTTCTTAAATTCTGATATACAGCCACTCTTCTTCCATCTCTATTTCGAAAGAGGAACATACATACAAGAAACAGGTGGTAAGACCCAAGAATGAGCTTTGAACTAGAGCAAAATGCTCAGGCAGATCCTTATCGCTGGAGATGAATACACTTTGTAACTATTATAATCCCACCAATCACCTGTGGAATGTGCTTTGACTTCATGCTTTGTTTTCACAGACACTGCTGGCCACAAGAGCTGGGATGTGGTCACAGAAATATGAAAAATTACAGAGGAAAACAGGAGTCACTCTGGAATCTCATCTAGGCGAGCTCTATTTTGAAAGAATTAAAAGCAGCCGAGAAAGTATACCGGCTCTCCAAGGAAAAGAGGCCCTCAAAGCTCGTGAGTAATAAAGATATTTTACCAATGGCTTCTGACTATAAGATTTCATAAATAACATTATAAGGACATAACTAACTTATCAAAAGTCTTGTGCCACATAATGTGTATGCAAAAATAACTTATTATAGGACAATCAATCTGCACTTAGACATTGAGGAAAACACTCATTAATAAGAATACATTGAGTAGCATTTACTCTCTATAATTAACAGAAGGACCAAAAGTTATTCATATTAACCTTAAAATATGGCATGGGCTAAAAGTGAGAGTCCAAAATCCTTGAGAGATTATTTGAGGAATGTTAGGATTGTTAGGACACTAACACCGGCCTTTCAATGTTAGAATGTTTTTCCACAAAAAAAGTTAACCTGTTCCATTTACAGGCAAAATCCCTACTTGTCTACAGGTCTCTATGTGCAGTGATTTTAATGACCCACCATTAAATGATCTGGTCAAAATGATTTGACACCGAAATGACTAACTGCCCAGCGGAGTCAAGATCAGGTTTCAGGCCTGCCACAACCACAACCGTGCTCACGAGGGAAGAGCTCGTTTTAAAACAGATGAAAGAGAGGTGCCTGGGTGGCTGAGTCAGTTAAGGTCCCACTCAGGATCTACGACGGATGCTGAAGTCGGTGACAGGAAGCTTGAGGAGAAGCAAGGCCTTTGCACAGTCTCAAAGGAGCTGACCCCCAAGGTATTTATTACTTACAAAAAGACTAATTTACCAAGAGCAACTTTAGAATGGAGAAACCCAGGAGACACCTGAATCAAGCGGTCAAGATTATCATCACCACCAATAAGGAAAAGGGACATCAAGTAACCACTCACTGGAAAGGAAGCATCATCACTTGTGTGGTCTTCTTCCCAAAATGCATAGCCTCACAAGCAAATACTAGAAAACATCAGCAAACCCCCAAATTTAGGAAATATCGTTCAACAAAATAACTGACCGGGGGCTCTTGGGTGGCTCAGTCAGTCAAGCGTCTGACTTCGGCTCAGGTCATGATGTCACGGTTCGTGAGTTCGAGCCCTGTGTCGGGCTCTGTGCTGACAGCTTTGAGACTGGAAGCTGCTTTGGATTCTGTGTTTCCCTCTCTCTCTCTCTCTCTCTCTCTCTCTGCCTCTCCCCTGCTTGCTCTCTGTTCCTCTCTCCTTCCAAAAAAAACATTAAAATAATAATAATAATGACCAGTACTATTCAAAAAATACCAAGATCATGAAAAACAGGGTAAGACTGGCGAACTGTAGAAATCTGAGGAGGCAGAACAACTAAATCCAGTGTGGATCCTGGACTGAATCCTAGAAAAGAAACAGGATAGGAGTAGAAAACTGGGTGGGAAGCTGACAAAGCCTATAGCATAGCTACAAGTAGGGTAACAACTTAGAAGTCCTGATTGTCATCATACATTCTAGTCATACATTCAAAGAAGCTGGCTGGAGGGCACACGTGAACTCTGTACTAACTTTGCAACTTTTCTCCAAGTCTAAAATTATTGGGGCGCCTGGGTGGCGCAGTCGGTTGAGCGTCCGACTTCAGCCAGGTCACGATCTCACGGTCCGTGAGTTCGAGCCCCGCGTCGGGCTCTGGGCTGATGGTTCGGAGCCTGGAGCCTGTTTCCGATTCTGTGTCTCCCTCTCTCTCTGCCCCTCCCCCGTTCATGCTCTGTCTCTCTCTGTCCCCCCCCCAAAAAAAAACAAAAAACGTTGAATAAAATTATTTCAAAATAAAACCTTTTTGAAAAACAGATGGAAAAGGAAAGCAACTGAGGTTACTCTGATTCCTCACTTCCATGTGACTTCCTTTGACTAAAAAAATTTTTAACGTTTATTTTATTTTTGAGAGACAGAGAGACAGAGCACGAGTAGGGGAGGGGCAGAGAGAGAGAGGGAGACACAGAACCCGAAGCAGGCTCCAGGCTCTGAGCTGTCGGCACAGAGCCCGACGTGGGGCTCGAACCCTCAAACCGCGAGATCACGACCTGAGCCAAGTCAGATGCTGAACCGACTGGACCACCCAGGTGCCCCAATTTGACTTCTTTTTCTTTGGGGCTTTTACAGAAGCATCTTCCTCTGCTTTTCTTAGCCAACCACAGCAAAGCACAGGAAGGTGTAAGACGGGAGACTGAGACACCGAAGAACAGGTGACCCTACCCCAAAATGGATGTGGTCTGCCTTCTGGGGTTTAGCTAAACTTTCCAGTTAGACTTGAACAAAACAAAGTCTCTACCTTCGGGACATGTGAGCAAATTCTCAAGCTGGTCTTTCCTGGACAGTGCCAGAGAAGAGAACGTTGGGTGTTCACAGTATCTGTCACCAAGCAAAAGAACTTTTGGAGTGATTACCAGCAATTAGGGGGAGGGGTGTGGATAATGAAAGATAGATTAGGAGGGGGGTGAGGTGTACAGCAGGCAGGAGAGAGAAAAGCCCAGAAGGCACCTATGTGCTATCAGTCGCTTTCTTCCCTAACAACATTAAGCTGGGCTAACAACGCATTTAAAAACACCTTGTTTACATAGCTCATACCCAAAAGGATTTTATTATTTACATTTTATTTAGATGATAGGTTACCAGGTAGCGCTAGAAAGAAGAACGGTTAGACGCACCCTCATTTTTACATTTTTCTCCAAGCATTTACTCACTGTGATGTTCTTAGATAAGAGTAGGTAGCATCTATGCCCATAATAAACACTATAAAAACAAAATCTCTCCCTGTCCACCAAAAGATACTATGTGCCTATTTTTTGCTTCAGCAATTCTACTTATGGGAAACTACCTTCAAGACATACTCACATAAGTATGTATGGATACAGGCACAAGACTTAATTGCTACATTGTTTATAATAGAAAACATCACACCATCTGCCGACGTCACACTGACATCGCACCAAATGTTCATTAAAAGAACCTTCTTGGGGTACCTGGGTGGCTCGGCAGGTTAAACGTCTGACTTTGGCTCAGGTCATGATCTCACGGTTTGTGGGTTAGAGCCCCACGTCAGGCTCTGCGCTGACAGCTCGGAGCCTGGAACCTGCTTCAGATTCTCTATCTCCCTCTCTCTCTCTGCCCCTCCCCTGCTCGTGCTATGTCTCTCTCAAAAATGAACAAACATTAAAAAAAATTACAAGAACACTCTTAAAGTACAGAACATCTGTACAACAGGATACTCTGCGGCATTTGAAAGGAAAAATGTAAATCTAGATGTAGTGACGTAGAAAGATATTCATCATCTATATGTAAGTTCAAATGGAGGCAAAGTATATTATGAGGCTACTCAAAGGAACAAAGTTTATTTGCATGTATATGTACAGAAAATATATGGAAGGATGTCCATCAAACTAAACAGGAATATATAGGGGGATACTGGGGTTCTTACTTCATTTTTCAAAGAACCAGAAGAGATTTTTTTTAACGTTAAATATTTGCTAAATAAAAATAACATATAGGCAGCTGTGTTTCTATATACCAGGAAGAGACAATCTGAAAAGGAAATCAAAGAGACAATTTCATTTGCAGCTGCGCCCAAAGAATAAAATACCTAAGAATAAATTTAATGGAGGCAAAACACTTGTACCCTGAAACTATATACCAATGCTGAAATAAGTTAGGACAGATATAACTAAATGGCAAGACATCATGTGTTCACGAATTGGAAAACTTAATATTGTCAAGATGACAATACTACGAAAAACCATCTACAGACTCTGTGCAATCTCTATCAAAATTCCAATAGCCTATTTCTTCTTCTTCTTCTTCTTTTTTTTTTTTTTTTTTGCAGAAATAGAAAAGTTGATCTTTAAGTTCATATGGAACTACAAGGGGCCCTGACTATTCAAAGCGATGTTGAAAAAGAAAACATTTGGAAGATTCACATTTTCCAATTTCAAAACTTACTACAAGCTACAGTAACCATAACAGTATAAATGGACACAAGGATAGACAGACAGACTAATGGAAAAAAACCTAAGGGGTCCGAAAATAAACCCGACGTGACCAATTCATATTTTTTTTAAGTGTGAAAAGGCCACTCAATTGGGGATAGAGAATCCTTTCAATAAATGGAACTACTAGATACCCACATACAAGAGAATCAAGTTGGACCCTGACCTCTCACCTTATGAAAATTAAATCAAAATGGATTAATAGACTGAATTTAGAGAGAAAAACATAAAATCCGTAGACGAAAATACAGGGATCAGGAAGTCGGCATGAGCAACCGAAGAAAAAATAAATAACTTGAACTTCATCAAAATATAAAAACTTGTGTGTGTCCAAAGGACATCACCAAGAGAGTGCAAAGAAAAGAACGGAAGAAAATGCCTGCAAATCGTGTATCCGAGAAGGGTCTAGCATCCAGGATATACAAAGAACTCTTACAACTCAACAACAAAAAGACAACCCCATTTATTTTAAAGACAGACCAAATTAAAAATGGGCCAAGGATCCCACTGGGGGATGGGAAGGAGAAATGGACATTTTTCCAAAGAAGATACACAAATGGTCAGTAAGTACACGAAAAGATGACCAATGTCATTTGTCATTGGGGACAGGTAAATCACAACCACAATGAAGTGCTACTTCCTAATCACAAGGATGGCTAAAGAAAAAGAAGGAGAAACAGCACGTGTTGGTAAGGAAGTGAAACAACTTAAAGTTATGCACGGTTGGTGGGAATGTAAATGGTTCAGTTCCTGGGGAAAAACAGTTTGACGGTTTCCCAAAAAAGTCAAAAAGCATTTGCCTATGACCCAGCAATTCCACCAAAGGACTGAAAATGGGGACCCAAATGCTTATATACCCGTGGTCACGGCAACATTATTCACAGGCATTAAAAGGTGGAAAAAACCCAAATGTCCACCAGGTGAATGAATTGAAAAAAACTGTGGCACGTCAATAGAAGAGGATACTATTCAGCCACACGGTACAGCACGGATGAGCCTTGAAAACATGCTACGTGAGAGAAGCCAGACACAAAAGGTCACATATTCTAGGATTCCATTTATAGGACATATCCAGAACGCGTCAACTCAAAGACAAAGCAGATGAATGCTTGCCAGAGGCTGAGGGAGGTGAGTTAATGGGTACAGGGTTTCTTCTTGGGGCAATAAAATGTTTTGAAACTCGAGAGGACAGCGATGCAACGCTGTGAATGTACTAAAATGCCACTGAACTGCTCGTTTTTATTCTTTATTTTCATTTTTTTAAAGTTTATTTGAGAGAGAGGGAGAGACAGAATTCTAAGGAGGCTCCGAGCTGTCAGCACACAGCCGGATGCGGGGCTCAAACTCACGAACCGTGAAGATCACAACCTGAGCCGAAACCAAGAGTAGGATGCTCAACCGACTGAGCCACCCAGGTGCCCCTGTTCATTTTTAAATGATTCACTTCTCTGTTACCAGCATTTGGAGTCATTAAAAACAAATAGAGTTGAAAAGAAATAATACACAGCTAAGACCCAAACACTAATTCCCCAGTGAGTTACCTTTCCCTGGAAGGATGAGCGGCACCAGGGCAGATGGGCGTTTTCTGCATCCAGACACCCACCCCTGCCACACTCTGGATGGATGAAGGACTGTTGCCGGGGCAACGACACATACAAACCAGCGGCTGTTAACGAGCACCGGCCCTGGGGTGGCAAAATGACCCAGTGACTGACACTTAGCTCCCCCCCACCCCCAAGAGCCGAGAGGTCAGATACGGACATCCAAAGAGGTCCCACTCCCTCCTCTATTTACAGGGACAGGAAATGAACTTGCTGCTTCACCACCCACACACAGGACCCTGGGCAGGGACTTGGAAGAGATGTAGTGAGCTGCGAGAAAAGCCGCGTGTTACCCTTTTACCGAGGTCTAGAAACGAACACTCCCCCGTTCCCTCCATACAAATCTTCCTGGGAGTCCTCTATCGGGAGGCCCACCCTCAACGGAAACGGGATGGATGGCTCCAATGCTTTTTTAGGGGGTGATGCGGGGTGGGGGGAGGGTGGGGGGAGGGTGGGACAGGGGTGCTCCCGGGAAGGCAAGAAGTCTCCCCTTCCGAGCCCTCTCCCGGCAAGATGAATTCACACCAGAAAAAGCGCTGGCCCTTCAGCCCCTCATTTTCTGGGTCAGAGAAATGAACTCTGAGTCAAATTACTCTTTCTCTCACCTGGGACCGAGGACTGCATTTTAATTTAAGCTATTTTCTTTGGCCATTTCAGTGGGGTTATTAGGAAACAAGAGAACTTCGGATCAAAAAGCAGCTTTCAAAACTCCTTAAAGTCAAAATGTTTCAAGAATAAGAAAGAAGGACAACTTCAACTCACGTACCTTTACTTGTCCAGTCTCTTGATTAGAATAAAGAGGTTATCAGCAACAGAAAGTGGCTAAATCAAGAGTTTCTTTTATATGTTGGAGGATGCTGGGATAAAGGCACAGGGGGTCTCAACTCTCCATGCTTTTTTTATTTATTTGTAATGTGTATTTATTTTAGAGAGAGAGAGAGAGAGAGAGAGAGAGAGAGACAGAGTATGAGCAGGGTAGAGGCAGAGAGAGAGGGAAACACAGAATCCGAAGCAGGCTCCAGGCTCTGAGCTGTCAGCACAGAGCCCGACGCGGGCCTGGAACCCACAAACCGTGAGATCCTGACCTGAGCCAAAGTCGGACGCTTAACCAACTAAGCCACCCAGGTGCCCTTCCATATTTTTATGTTCAATTGTCCACATTCTTGCTCAGTTTAAATGTCATGATTAAATATTACTAATGCTATTTTTTAATGTTTATTTATTTTTGAGAGACAGAGTGTGAGTGGGGGAGGGGCAGAGAGGAGGAGACACAGCATCTGAAGCAGGCTCCAGGCTCCGAGCTGTCAGCACAGAGACCTACACAGGGTTAGAACCCACAAACTGCGAGATCTTGACCTGAACCAAAGTCAAACGCTTAACCGACTGAGCCACCCAGGTGCCCCTACTAATGCTATTTTAAAAACTCTAGACACTCATGGATGAAACCCCATTCGATATTTTTAAAAATCCAAAAATATCTATCTACCCTTGTGGATCTGAGTTAAAGGGTAAAAAAAGAAAAAGGCTCGTGAATTCTCTACTGCATTTCACTGGATCTTAAGACATTTCATAAAATATAAACAAGCTCGAGCTTATTAGCAATGAGAGATTTTTACAGTGTTTCTGCTTCACCTCAATCCTTGGCCGAGTGGTTTCCATCACTTCCTCGAGAGCTCCTAAAATGAGAACTCCACGTTAAGGTTTAGATTTAGAGACTTACAAAGTCAAAAAGAAATCATAACTCCTGCACTTTTAATCATCTACCCTCCTGGTCGATGATTTACCCCATACTTCCCACCAGGAAATGAAGAAAGTTTTGAGGAACGAGTTATTCCCAATGTAAATCTCCAGTCAGCCTCTGTCAATCATGTTGGCCTTTCCCCCAGTTAGCCTCTCTCCACCTCCTGCCTGAAAACTACACTACTATTTAATTGCTTTGTGACTTCACATTTTATTAAGAGGCAGAAAAACATAAAGAGTGAAAACAAGGAGATAAGCCCATGGCCGTAAATTGTCCCCTTATGCAATGAAACTTGCCTTTCTGGTGCAATAAGGTGGGCACTGTGCAAAACCCTGGCAGGGGCCATTCTGCACAAGCCCGGCGTCCCCATCACTTACAGAAACCCCTCCGGCTCTCTGGGGGGGTGCAGTGCCATAGATCAGAGGCCGGGGTGGTCAGCGGCTCACTTCGGCCTGCCCGTGTGAAGGGCAGAGGCCTGTGACTCACTGTGCTCTCTGCCCCAGGCCACCCTACACTGATTTCTATTCTCACGACAAAAAAAAAAAAAAAAAAAAAAAAAAGGCAGAAGAGAACGACAGAATGGTGAAAAAATTTAGAACCCGACAGCACCCCAATCTGTGAGCCCCTTTCCCCAGAAAGCAACCTGTGTGTTCTATCAGCCAGTGAAAACGTTTTTGTTTAATGCTCACTCCCACAGACGGAGAAGAATTTCTCCTTTCCCGCCCCACTGGCTTCTAAGTCCCTGTTTCTTCCTTTGCAGTGAGAACGAAGTCATTATCAGATGACACCACATTCCTGAGGGTGCCCGGACCCCTGCCCTCTGGAAGATTACATCCAGTGACTCACACAAACTAAGCAGGACCTGGTGTTTAAAGCCCTGGGAAAAGATCAATTAGTAATTTCTCTAACGTGCTGCCAGCTAGAAAACAAAGGCTTCAAGTGTTTTTGAAGCCCACTGATGTGCATAAGAAAGTGCGTTCATGACATTGTTCAGAAAAAGTATGCAAATTATTTGTGGGGGATGGGGGAGAGACAGAGAGAGACAGAGAGAGAAGAGAGAGAGAGACAGAGAGAGAGAATGTGTCAAGATCAAACATTAATGAAGAATAAAAAAGCCTGGGAGTGCCTGGGTGGCTCAGCTAGTTAAGCATCCAACTTCGGCTCAGGTCATCATCTCGCAGTTTGTGAATTCAAGTCCCACGTCAGGCTCTGTGCTGACAGCTCAGAGCCTGGAGTCTGCTTCAGATTCTGTGTCTCCCTCTCTCTCTGCCCCTCCCCCGCTTGCACTCTGTCTCTCTCTCTCTTAAAAATAAACTTCCAAAAAAAATTTTAAAAAATAGCTGTGTACTGATAGTCTTAAGGGGGAAAAGGGGATAAGGAGATGGAGAATGCCCAAGGGGATGACAAAACCTGGACAGGACAGCACTCTCTCAGGGGCAGGGTGCACTGAAAACTGGTGAATGACAATGACAGTGAACCAATGACGTGCACTTCTGCGCATGGGGTCGATTTCCAAGAACTTTGCATAAATTCACCCTTGTACTCCTCCCAAGGACTCTGAGATTAGTAAGGACTATTATGATGAAGATTGTAGCATTACAGGTGAGGAAGAGGTGACTGTGTCCAAGGACACAGAGGTGGTGAATGGAGAAGCCGGGTGACCCCAAGCAGCCAGGTCCGGGGCTCTCTCTCGGGAACTGCCTCTCTGAACCACATGGAGTCAGGTCCAAGAGATGTGTGTGAGCACACGTGTATGTGCGTGTCTGCCTGTGTGTGTGCGTATGTTCAACAAGCACAAGCACATGGTCCTAGCAAAGGGGCAGCACCTACAGAATTCTAGGGGCAGGCAAGAGCTCGGCAGGCTCCACGAACTGACGGGAGGCCAGGGATGCTGGAACACAGGGTTCCACAGACAGTGACAGAGGTGAGGCTGGGCAGCAGGCAGAGACACATCGCGTGGAGCCTTGAGGCCTTTGTAAGCAGACGGCCGTGGCCCCTGGGGCAGGGGAGCGCCAAGAGGCGACACTCAGAATAGGTCATTCTGCTACAAGAAGGGGGAATAATTAAAGGCATTCCTGCCTCCTAGTGAATCTATATGGAAACCACAGGGAAAAGATCTCACTACCTAAATTAAATATTGACTTACTTTTAAAACCGCCAGACAGAGGGCACCTGGGTGGCTCACTCAGTGAAGTGTCTGACTCTCAATTTCAGCTCAAGTCTCGATCTCACAGTTTGTGGGATCGGGCCCTGTGTTCGGTTCTGCACAGACAGGGTGGAGTTTGCTTGGGATTCTCTCTCTCTGCCCTTCCCCTGTGCACGCGCCTCACAAAATAAATAAATAAACATTAAAAAAAAAAAACACCATAAAAGTCAAAGGTAAAGGACATAAAAGCTAACAATATTTTTATAATAAAAGGAATTTTACAATAAAAACACTCCTGCAGGGGTCCCTGGGTGGCTCAGTTGGTTAAGCACCTGACTTTGGCTCAGGTCACGATCTCACAGCTTATGGATATGAGCCCCGTGTCGGGCTCTGTGCTGACAGCTCAGAGCCTGGACCCTGTTTTGGATTCTGTGTCTCCTTGTTTCTCTGCCCCTCCCTCCCTCCCTCCCTCCCTCTCAGTCCCTCTCAAAATAAATAAACATAATTAAAAAGTTTTTTTAAACACTCATGCAAATCAGTAACAAAAAAGCAAACGTCCCTTTGGAGATACGGGCAAAGGACATGAACAGAGAATTCACATTAGGAGAAATATAACTGATTCATAAATATATGACCAACGTTCACTTGTCCAGAAAACTGGATAAAGTTTTTTTTTTTTTTTTTTCTAATTCTATACTCTAATGTTAAGAAGAGTATGGGAAAGATATCTCTTGCTACTGTCAGTGAAATTTGTAAACTGGTTCAGATCTTTCAGGTAATATACATCAAAAATCTCTTTTCTGAACTTATATTAAATATTATTTAAAAATTTTTTTCTTAATGTTTATTTTTGAGAGAGTGAGAGAGAGCACGAGCAGGGGAGGGGCAGAGACAGAGGGAGACACCGAATCCAAAGCAGGCTCCAGGCTCTGAGCTGTCAGCACAGAGCCCAACCTGGGGTTGGAACCCACAGACTATGAGATCATGACCTGAGCCGAAGTCAGAAGCTCAACCAACTGAGCCACCCAGGTGCCCCTTATATTAAATGTTATTAAGAGCAGCCTCAAAACTAGTTAGGAGGGTATGCATTGACATGTATGTCCAGAGGAAATTTCATTAAGCACATTCCTAAACTAGAATCTCCAGCAACTTTAACTAATTATGTTGACAAAGACACCACCAAAAAAGAAACTACAGACCGGTATCTCTGATGAACACACATGCAAAAATCTTCAAAACATTAGCAAACTGAATTCATTAATACATCAAAAGGATGTTTTACCATGATCAATGAGGATTTATTCTGAGGATTCCAGGTTGGTTCAATATTCACAATCCCATCAATGTGATACATCATCATATTAACACGAGGAAGAATAAAAATCCTCTGATGATGTCAACAGGTACAGAAAAAAGAATGTGATAAATGAACAACATCCGTTCATGATCAAAACACTCAACAAAGTGGGTTTAGAGGGAACATGTCTCAACATAATAAAGGCCATATATCAAAACCCCACAGCTAATATCATATTCAATGGTGAAACACTGAGGGCAGCTCTTCCTCTGAGATTATGTACAAGACAAGAATGTCCACTCTCACCACTTTTATTCAACGGAGTACTGGAATTCCTAGCCACAGCAATCAGACAAGAAATACAAGGCATCCAAGTTGGTAAGGAAGAAGTAAAACTGTCACTATTTGCAGATGACATGACACTCTATGTAGAAAACCTGAAAGAGGGGCGCCTGGGTGGCGCAGTCGGTTAAGCGTCCGACTTCAGCCAGGTCACGATCTCGCGATCCGTGAGTTCGAGCCCCGCGTCAGGCTCTGGGCTGATGGCTCAGAGCCTGGAGCCTGTTTCCGATTCTGTGTCTCCCTCTCTCTCTGCCCCTCCCCCGTTCATGCTCTGTCTCTCTCTGTCCCAAAAATAAAAAATCGTAAAAAAAAAAAAAAAAAAATTAAAAAAAAAAAAAAAAAAAAAGAAAACCTGAAAGACTCCACCAAAAAAACTATTAAAATAAATCAAATCAGTAAAGTTGTAGAATATGAAATCAATACACAGAAATCTGGTGCATTTCTATAAACTAATAATGAAGCAGCAGAAAGAGAAATTAAGGAAACAATCCCATTTATAATTGTACTGAAAAGAATGAAATACCTAAGAATAAATCTAACTGAGGAGGTGAAAGTCCTGTAATGTGAAAATGGTAAGATACTGAATCAAAGAAACTGAACACAACACAAATGGAAAGACGGTAAGAATATCATTACAATGTCCATACTACCCAAAGCAGTCTACAGACTCCATGCAATTCCTATCAAAACATGAACTGCATTTTTCATAGAACTCAAACAATCCCAAAATTTGTACAGAACCACAAAAGACCTTGCATAGCTGAAGCAATCTTGAAGAAGAAGAACACAACTGGAGGTATCACAATCCCACATTTCAAGATATGCTACCAAGCTGTAATAATCCAAACAGTATTGGAACGGTAGAAAAACAGACACATAGATCAATGAAATAGGACTGAGAGCCCAGAAATAAATCCACGTCTATATGGCCAATTACTATATGACAAAGGAGGCAAGAATATATGATGGGGAAAAGATAGACTCTTCAATAAATGCTACAAGCACAAGAATGAAACTGGACCACTTTCTCACTCCATACACAAAAATGAACTCAAAATGGATTAAAGACCTAAATGTGAGACCTCAAACCATAAAACTCCTAAATGAAAACATAGGCAGTCACCTCTCTGACCTGTCTTACAGCAACATATTTATGGAGTTGTCTCTCAGGAAGGGAAACACAAGCAACAATAAACTACTGGGACCACACCAAAATCAAAAGCCTCTCCACAGTGAAGGAAAACATCAACAAAACATAACCTACTGAATGGGAGAAGGTATCTGCAAATGATATAACCCATAAGAGGTTATTATTCAAAATATATAAACAACTTATATACAACTCCCCCCCTCCCCCAAATAATAATAATCTGATTAAGAAAGGAGAAGACCTGGGGGCGCCTGGGTGGCTCGGTCGGTTGAGCGTCCGACTTCGGCTCGGGTCATGATCTCACGGTCTGTGAGTTCTAGCCCCGCGTCGGGCTCTGTGCTGACCACTCAGAGCCTAGAGCCTGTTTCAGATTCTGTGTCTCCCTCTCTCTCTGCCCCTCCTCTGTTCATGCTCTGTCTCTGTCTCAAAAATAAATAAATGTTAAAAAAAAATTAAAAAAAAAAAAAAAAAAAGAAAGGAGAAGACCTGAGTAGACATCTTCCCAAAGAAGACATTCAGATGGCCAACAGATGCTGTGTAGATATGTATGTGTGCGTACGTATGTGTGTGTATACACATAAAATATAAACTTTTGAGACCATCAGCAAGGTCAATAAAAAACCCCAACGTTCCCACATCCCCACAGACTCTGCCAAGCTGCCTGTAGCAGTATGTCCTTGGGAAATAATGGATGTGCTCAAAAGTCGCACGTAAGGAGGCAGGGAAGGGACATCATTCTATCGCCATGTAACTGAACAACATATGCTGTAGAGAAAAAGGAATAAGCATCTTCTTAAGGAGGAGAGGTAGGTGGAAAAAAGGCCCACTGGTATGTTCTGAGTGGGTTTACCAGCCGTGTGAGAGGTTTATTTATCAAGTCATGTATATGAACCTCAATTTTCTTACGATGGGGATAAGAAAAAACCCACTTCACAGGGTGGTGAGAATTCACACATTGATATAAGTGCTTAGGATAGAGCCTGGCCTAGGGCAGACACGTGATAAATGTTACTCGTTTGCACATATCTAGCAACTTAACATGCAACACACACACATCATTACCAACATTTGTAATATGAATAGTACAAGTCATGCACTAAAATTTTAATAGGCATTATCCCTGCAAGTGAAACAACAGCCTTTTTTCCTTTAAATTCTCTGTTTTCTAGATTCTCTTTAGTTGAATAAAGCCAGCAATATATTAATATTTAAATGTCTCCATTTTTTCCCAAGTAGCCTTAATAATACTCCTTTCCATCTATTAACGTTTCTCTAATATAATCCACTTTCTGCATAGTGTGTTTATGGAAATAGGGTACTTCTGTTGATTTAATCTGAAGAGTAATACATTTCCCCTTTATTCTTCAGAGCCAAACAGTTTGCTCATATTTCTTCCGATAAAGTCCTTTCTGCCCTCTAATACATTTGCAGATGAAGAGTACCCCGAAAGGATTTTAGAGCATAAAAGGTAGGGAGAAAGAAGGGATTAATGTCTCCACAAAGCAAAGTTAAAGCACACAACGTGGCAAGTTAAGGACAGCCATACGGAAAAAGGACACCTCACCTCAATTACGTAAGGCCGGCAAACTACCGCAATCAATATTTCAACTCCATTCCCCTAGGGTGGTCAAAAGATGGAGACAATTCGATAGCTCAGCAGTCCGTCCGGTGCTGCGACAATCATTCTGGAAGAAAAGGAATCTCGTTGAGGAGAACGTGATGGCAGAATATACTTGATTACTGGAGACAGCTACAGAGTTGAGAAATGAGCAGAGTTAAGCCATTTTCCGTGATGGGGGGGGGGGGCGAGGTGGGGGTGGAAGGGACAGGCCAGAATGGCCGAGAGCCTACGAGCTCACGCAGGCCTGGGTCCCCCTCGCTCTCGGTAAAAGCCGGGTTGCTTGCTCTTTCGGGATCTCCCCATCGCTTCAAAGACAAGGGCTGTTCCTCCCAGCCTCTCACTGGCACTTCCAATGCTGTTCAGGCGTTTGTCGGCGGGTCTAGAAGCCGGCTCAAGAATACCATTCGTTTTCATATTTTGGTATCTCTGTCATTTCAGAGCCAGACTACTCCGTAAGAAGCACACGGCCTTTCCCCGAAAACCAGCTCCACCGAGGATTTTTCTCGGCATGTGGCAGTTCCCTGGGATTAAAACCTTGGGATTATGCGCAAGCCATCCCCCATCCCAGAGCAGTCCAGCACCACTTTCCCTTGAACATCCCACTGTTCTGTGCCCCGTCTTTCTCACTCCGGTCCACCGTGCCTGGCGAATACCGGGACACCCCCAGCCGCCGACAGCAGCAGCCTTGACCCTGCCCTCTCTCTGCAGACCTCCGCCTGCCCACTCTCTTGCAGACCCGGTGTCCCTGTCCTCTAACCTCTGCCACCCTCAACAGCCCCCTCCCTCCTGGGCCTCATCTTTCTGGGCTATAAAATGAAGAACGGATTAAAATGTCCTCCCTCGATCTTCATTGTGCTTTGAGGTCAGATGTCCCTGTGCTTACGTCCCGCCCCAGCCACTTGGCAGAATTTACACAAGTCCTCACAAAGGGGGCCAGTTGACATCTACCCCTAAGGTTGCTGTAACAGGAAAAACTATGAGATCCAGGGCATGGTTTACAACACATGCTTGAGAAATACTGGTCGTTCCCACCCCACCTTATAGGAGATCTCCAACTCTCGACTTCTCTGGTCTCCTCATTTCGAAATCCAGCATTCCTTACATGAGGATCCTGGGTGGCAACAATATTCTCTTCCATCAAATATCAACTCCTCCACGGACTTTCAGAGGCTTCCATAACCTAGCTCTAATTTATCTTATCTTCCTCCAGCTTACAACAAATAATTCGGGTCCTAGTCAGGCTAAGTCTTACTATGTTCCAAAGAACACACCCTTGACCCTTCCTTTGTTTCATTCCTCACGCAAGATACTGCTTTTCTTATTCCTTCTGTCAAAGCCCAGCTGAGCCTGTGGCCCCAGTAATGCCCATGTTCCAGACACGTGAACCCTCACACAGTGTCTTAGTGGCAATGTCCGTTGTTTTGTGTTTATTAAGTATAGTGGTCTAGCTGGAAAGGGACCGCTCTGATCATTTTAACTTAATTTTAAAGGTTAGCATGGACCACAAACCAACCCAGCATTTTTTGGATCAGCTTTGTGGACGCTTTGTGAAATTGATACGCCTTTGTGCCTTGAGGTAATAAGACTTTTTTTTTTTTTTTTTTTTTTTTTAATTAACTCCACTTTCATTTGCCTAGAGAGGCTCACACAGGAGCCTGTTTCATCAGCAATGAGGAAACCGCGCACAGACCATCCAGGGGCCTCCTCGCAGAGCCAGGAGAGGAACTCTAAGTGCGTCCGATGCCTGTGGATTTTGTGTTGAAGCCAACGTGTTCGGATTTGACAAGCCATCTTGTGATAACACTCTCGGCAACAACAGGACTCACGGTGGAGAGGAAGAGGATTGGCCGCTAGGCTTTTACCTCCAGAAACACGACGGCTGAAGTTCCAGGACTAAAGGAAGCGTGATGACAGAAGACACAGTGAAGGATCAAGGGAGACACAGGAGGAAGAACTTAAGGAGGAGATCCAGAGCGAGGGGATACAGAGGCAGAAGAAACAGCGTGCAGGTGCCGAGACCGCTAGCCCAGGGAAAGATGAGAGACGTCGAGGGCTGCGGATGGGGACGAACGCGATGACACGGAGTTGAGCGCCTAGTAAGGCAGCCACAGGTGACCCCTGAGGACAATTTGTCATAGGGGCTGGTCCAGGGTGCGGACCACAGGGGACTGCGGACAAACCAGGAGGGCAGACGGAGACCAGCAGAGACACTGTTATCAAGAAGTGTGCTAATCAAGCCACCGAAACAGCTGCTTATCTCGTATCCTGAAGTTCACCGGACTTAAACCAATAAAAACGCCTCCCCCCATGCATGCCCTCACTCCTCGCTTCTCCACAGGCACAGAGCTCAGTGACCAAAAATAACCGACGACAGAGCCTTCCAACCTCTCTCTCCCAACACCCCCCGCGGTGCCTGGTTTTGGCTAAGACACCTTCTAGAACTAGTCAACAGCCACCTGCTATCAACACTCAGCATCTAAATTCGATTGTCCCGCCTCAGGTAAATGCCAGTTACCTGTTTATCAGAGGGAAAAATGAAACCAGACGCTACAATGTGTCAGCTGAACAGGAACAGAAGCGCAAACTCAGGTCAGATACCTTTGGGTGAACTATATCATTGATCCTCAACTGTCAGAAAGAGAACTTTCAACTTCTACTTCCTTCAAAAGCATGCTTGTTCTTTACTGTAAGTTTAAAAAACAATGAAATAAGAATAAAGAAAAAAAAAACGATCAGCATTAGCCTGTTTTTAATCTTCTACTTTGTTGTGTGCATGATGCATCTATAAACATAATACACGAATGTGTCTCTATTGACCTAAAAAGAGACTCCCTAGCAGAAGGATTTCCAGCTGTGTTTTTAGTAACATTTCTCTCTTAACAGTAACACCAGGGACTACCCCCGTCTCCCTGCCAATACTAAGCCAGGTTAACAGCTTCTGCTTCATTGGTTCCTCTGGTCCTTCTACGTTCTGTTAGTCAACTCCCCTCTCTCTCCTCTGTCACATGTCTTTGCTGCTGAAGAGCCATTCTGGTCACAAGACAAATATTTCTGTTTAGGAACCAAGGCTACTTTATCAGCCACTACAAACGTAACCCGTGACAGTTGACTTTCCAACATTCCCAATACCCTCGAAGGGTACTCCGCTGGTTATAGGTTAGCGACAGCTAGGGTAACAGGATACATGTGAACCTATGCTTTTGGCGGGGGTTAAGAAGCACTGTTGCATAAATATTTTAAGTAGAGCCTGTACTGAAATTCTAGATGATACTCTACAACATGCTGGGGGCCCAAGGTAGCAAATTTTTATTGACACTGTGAGCAAGCCTTGCCATCTGCTAGGGGGGTCTCCAAGATTTCACCCTAAATGTATCCCCCTCCACACCAAATGTTTCTATTTTTTTTTTTAATGCATTAGCTGCGCTGTGGGCCAGGTAGTGCGTGACACAACGGCCAAGGACGGTGGGTGCTCGGTGAAGCTGTCTGCAGTCACAATTACTGGTCGCTTTGGGAGCCCAAGGGCACAAGTGCACAGTGCATGTGCACCAGGCGGGTGAGTTTCCCCGCAGCAATATCACCACAACCAAGTCATTCATCGCCAGAGAAGGGAAAAAGAAACCTCTCCCCAGGATTTGACGCATGCACTGAAGATTTATGGAAAATGCTTCGGGATGTGAAGGCTACTTCTCCAGAAGAGGCAGGTTTCCGGACTGCCCTGGGAAACAGCCCAACGATAGATGCCTCTGTCTATCTGTGTGGGGCAGGTACAGCCACCCACAAATCTGGAGCCCTGAGGAAGAGCGGGAGGCGCCCCCAAAGTGGGGATCCGACTGTGGGTGACCGCAGCTCTAGGAGCGCAGGGGAGACAGAGCCTAGCCTCTGCCCACTAGGAGGCTCCTATGTTTGTCTCTCCCCAGTGCCCTCACTGTTGTGGCTGGAGGGCTCTACCTTCTCTGCTTCGGGGAGGCTGCAGCCAGATTTTGTCAGGAGAATAGGGCTGGAGAGGAAAGCAACTGTCCCCTAAGGAGAGTCTTGCGGGAGGGCTGAGTGGGAGACGTGGAGGAGCACAGGACTGCACCTGCTCGGACGGGGTGACAGACACGCAGGAGGCCGGAGGGAATGGCAGGACTCCTGCTGTGACAAAGTACCTTCCCCAACCTCCACTCTCACCCAGAAGCAGCAGGGACCAGGGCGAAGAGATGAGCCAAGGGTGGGGGGATGGGTCTTCCAGACCTCATGACATATCATAAGAATGTCGAAGTCTGGGGGGCACATGAGTGGCTCAGTCCAGTGAGCATCTGACTGCGGCTCAGGTCATGATCTCGCGGTTCATGGGTTAGAGCCCATGAGCTGTGCTGACAGCTCAGAGCCTGGAGCCTGCTCTGGAGTGTCTCCCTCTCTCTCTGCCCCTCCCCTGCTTCCACACTCTCTCTCTCTCAAAAATAAAATAAACATTAAGAAAATAAAAATAAATTAAAAAAAAAAGAACTTGGAACCCTGGCACAACCTTGCTGGGGTGTGTGGGAAAGAGACCCAACGTTAACCTTTCTGCTACCACCCTGGAGTAGAAGATGAGTGGATTGAGAAAAATACAGTATTTTTTTGCACCCTTGAGTCTGTGGACCAAGGTTCATTCTCAACTTGAATTAACAACTCAATGAGCAAATGAGCTCATGATGAAGGTAAACGGCTTAACAGCTAGTAACCTATATATTTTTCTGACACTATCAGTCGAAATGCATAGATCTCCGTCAGATCAGGATGCCATTCAGAGTAAAGGACCCTTTGAGAGCAGAGGCTCATGAGGCTTTTGCATCACGCAGACATTTACCATGAATTTTGGCCTTGCTCGTCACCAGAGCTGTTTCTAAAGGTGCAGCACTGACAGAGACCGCTGTCACTGGAGGCATCACCTGCTGGCATTGACGAGGCCTCATGGGGTGGAGTCACTCAGAAAATTCACTGTCACCCTTGACCTTGATTCCCAGCCTAGCCCAAGGTTTCTTAGGTCCAACAATGAGCTTTTCTTGGAGCCAAAGAGGATTCCTCCCCTAGAGCGTGAAGTTAATGAATAAATCCACAGCAACACGTTCATGGTATGCGTGGGGGGGATGCTTCGGTCGCCTCCACATGAACTACTCCCTTCTTTGGAATTTTCTGATCCAGCTACAGGGTCAGAGGGGACTCTCCCGTACTGCCTCCTGGTACACACACATCTCACCCAGCCAAGGCCTCGATGGGCCCCACGGAGGCATCAGACCCATGCTAAGCAAGAAGCTTCCTTCCTCGGGTTTTCAGCCAGGCTCCAGATGCAGGTGGCTCTGCCCACAGAAAGAGCTGATGTGCGGAAAGGTGGGGTGAAGCTGAGGGCAGTCGAGACAACAGAGGTCTCCATGTTCTCGGTGCTTTCCCTTTGACCCTAGGTTTTCTCTGAGGGTCCTGGATTCCTTGGGGGTACTTTGGTATCCTGAGAAAGCCCTCCTCAAGTTGGTTTTGATTCTCACAGCCAAAGACGCCCAGCTGAATACCATCCTTTCCCTGTTACCGTGTTCTCCAGAGGATAATCAGATGTGCTGGGTGAGCACTGGACCAGACCAGAAAAAGGAGAGCCAGGCTGGGGGGTGGAGGGGAGAGGTGGGGGTGCCTGCTGTAGGCCATGTTTTGAACCTGGAACACCTCCAGGTCTAGGCCTCTCGTCCATTTTCAGTGTGCCTCCCTGGCCCATTTGTGCCTCCCTGAATCCTATTTTTCTAGCCTTGCATGCTGACTATTCTACTTTAGCTGACGTTTTCCTTACGTACACACATACATACATATACACATTCCATTTCTCCTCCTGTATTCAGCTGTACTATTTCCAGCTGTAGACATTCTATGAAGTCAAGATACAAAGATAAACCCCCAAGAGGGACGTGAGTGCTCTGCTCAGTGCCCACTCCTGGTATATATAGGCTTGTCATCTCAGAGGTGGAATTTTTACCACAAATTGAGCCTACGTTACAAAGACAAGTTAAACATTATACAGAGATGGGAGAAAACGGTCGTCTATAGTAACATCAGGGTTTTTTTCACAGAAAACTGGTAGGGTCTGGTATCTTCTCCCATAAACATGCACGTACAATTTTTCTTTTTTTTTTTTTTAAGTTTATTCATGTATTTTGAGAAGAGAGAGAGCATGCACGTGTGTGAGCAGTGGGTGGGGTGGGGGCGGGTGGTTAGGGAGAGAGAGAATGAGAGAGGGAGAATCCCAAGCATACTCCATGTTGTCAGCATGGAGCCTGACATGGGGCTTGAACCCACAAACTGTGAGATCATGACCTGAACCCAAATCAAGAGTCAGAAGCTTAACTGACTGAGCCACCCAGGCATCCCTACAATTTCTTGAGCTGGTAAAGAATAGTCCAACTTGGTCATGGGTATTTTTTTTTTCAATTGTCATACTTGATTTTATTCCTTAAAAACTTGCAATGATGTTGTAACAAAGTATAAATCTTGCTGTTTATTATGTATGTATTTAAGAAAAATCAATGGTGAGAAACACTTTTTTTTTTTCTTTTTAAGTAGGTTTCACGCCAAGTGTGGAGCCCAACATGGGGACTGAACTCCACACTCTAAGATCAAGCCCTGAGCTGAGATCAACATTCAGATACTTAACCCATAGAGCCACCTGGCGCCCCTGGTGAGATATATTCTCCAATTGTCCAGGGGGCGGGAAATTAAAATATATTTAATTTTTAAAATTGTAAAGAGAGGGTTCAATAGAAAAAGCTTTTCTCTTTTAAGATTAATCAATCAGAAATGAAATCGTTGACTGACATGTAAACTTTTTTTTTTTTTTTTACCCTTCGTGGCTTGACAAACGCAAAAAAAGAAGAAGAAAAAGAAGGAGGAGGAGGAGGAGGAGGAGGAGGAGGAGAAGAAAGGTAAATGTCACACTCAAGAGACTGCACAGGAAAAAAGGGCATTCAGTCATCCAAAGTATAGTTCCTTACCTGATATCTAGATTTTATAAAGGAGGAAAACATTTCCACTTAGGGCAAAGAAAACAAAATTACTTGTACGTGTGTGACCCAATCAAAAAGTGCTTTCTCTCTGATGGGGTTACCAAACTTGGCTCAGTTCTGCCATCTAAACCGTAAGCCCCAGGATGGAAAGTTCCAGACCTTCCAGCACTTCTCTCCCTTTTCAGTTCTCTGTGGAGGAAGTAACTACATCTGGGAGTGACCCGGGGGTGAGGTGGCGAGAGACCCCTTCGTCAGACTGAGGGAGGGGTGTCCAAGGAGGGAACCATTAGCTATAGGCACTCTGGAGAATGCCACAGGTCAAACATCTTTACTTCCCGAGAAAATTATAACAAAAGGTACCATTAAAAGAAACCCCAGGGGTGCCTGGGGGGCTCAGCTGGTGGAGCATCAGACTCTTGACTTCGGCTCAGGTTATGACCTCAGGGCTGTGGGATCGAGTCCTGTGTCGGGCTCTGTGCTGACACCGTGAAGCCTGCTTGGGATTCTCTCTCCCGCTCTCTCTGCCCCTCCCCCCTCTCAAAACAAAAACAACCCCCCCCCCAAAACCCCCAGCACTGAAAACCACTGGTTCTCAAATCTAAGCATAAATCAAAATTGAAAGCATAAATCTATTAAAGCACAGATCTCTGGTCCTCACCTCAGAGTCTCGGAGTCACCAGGTCTGGGGTGAGTCCTGAGGACCAACATTTCTAACTAGTTCTTCCCAGTTGATGTTGCACCACTGCTGATGGTGAGGTTGGGGGGGGGGCGGGGCCCCCCAGAGAACCACTGTCTTAGAAAGAGAAGCAAATGAAGGACATGACCTCTTCAGCTAAGGATACAATCTTTGTGTTAGCAGCCATTGTGTCAATATCCACTGACAGGGAAATTCATTCCACAGCAGTTTACCAAACCCCTTAGCTACAGGGAATCTAATGCTTTACGAGAAGGGCAGGGTCCCTCCTGCCTTCCTCCACACACCCAAGTAAAATGACTACTCCAAGAACTGCTGTAGCTCCAACGCACAGCCTCCAGAAGGAACCGGAACAGAACTCCCGGTGGTTATCCATCAAAGGACCAAAGCGAACGTCTGGAGCTGCCATTGAGAGTGAGAGCCCAACTAGAAAATGATGAAGAAGCCATGAGGCACGAGGAGCAGGGTAATGGCACACAGTAAGGGCACGGGAGGGAGACGCAATCCAGGAGACCTCTGCTTCCTGACCTACCCTTTCTCTGCACCTTCATCAGTCAGGTCCAGGGAGCCTGTAAGGGTTTTCTGCGCCAGGGCCACCAAAAGTGCTGCCCTACTGCCTGAGACCCCAAGCAGGTCTATCACCCTGACGACTCCATGCACCTAGAACCGCATAGACAATGACAGAGAGACGATGCACCAAACTCGGGCTTTCCAGACTCAAGAATGTGTCACAAATACATCAAGGGCCGGGGCGCCTGGGTGGCTCAGTTGGTTAAGCGTCCGACTCCGGCTCAGGTCAAGATCTCAGGGTCCATGAGTTCGAGCCCCGCATCGGGCTCTGTGCTGGCAGCTCAGAGCCTGGGGCCTGTTTCCGATTCTGTGTCTCCCTCTCTCTGTGACCCTCCCCCGTTCATGCTCTGTCTCTCTCTGCCTCAAAAATAAATAAACGTTAAAAAAAAATTAAAAAACAAAAAAAAACAAAAAAAACCCAAATACATCAAGGGCTTTAAAAATACAGACTGCTGGACCTAAACCTGCTGAGTTTAATTCAGGAGATCCAGAGTGAGGCTTAAAATGTACATTTCTAACAGGTTCTCAGACGATGCCGGTGATGCTGGTCCAAGGATCATATCTCTGAGAACCACTTGTTAAGCTATTCCTTGCCATTAACTAGAACACTATCTTCTTTAATTAATTTATTACATGAAAGAGAAACCTCATACGTAAAAGACTAAGACTACGGCTTTTGTCACCAACCATGAGATCTACCTCAGGCAGGTACTGTACTTTCTCTGTTTCCGTTTTCCATCCGTGAACTGAGAACACCTACCTCCATGATACTGTGAATCTGACTAAAGGTTATTACTGTGTAATTTAAAAGATGTTACCAAGTATCAGCTGCTGCCCGGTCCTGACTGCTTTCATTGAAGTAATGTGTAACATTTAAGTACTCACACCCGTCACTTACCAGACAGAATGGGAGAAATCTTTATCTTTTAGAAAAGATTAAGCCCAGATGTGAGTCTTGCCAGACTCCACAATAACCTGAGAAGATGCTGTTGATTATTCCTCATGAAGATAAAAATGACTTCAATCAAGTTCCATTGTATATATAAAGACAAAGCAAATAGGGTGCCTGGGTGACTCAGATGGTTGAGCGTCCGAATTCGGCTCAGGTCGCGATCTCGCGGTTCGTGGGATTGAGCCCTGCGTCAGGCTCTGTGCTGACAGCTCAGAGCCTGGAGCCTGCTTGGGATTCTGTGTCTCTCTCTGTGCCCCTGCCCTGCTCATGCTCTGTTTCTTTCTCTCAAAAATAAACATTAAAAAAATTTTTTTCAAAAGCACAAAGCAAATGCACACAAGTTTCAATTTGAAATACACACTGTATTTTTTTTTTTTAAAAGAGAGACTGTGTACTTTAAGGAAAGAATGACAAAATATAATGGCTTCTTCCCAGTTGAGAACACAGGGTGGTACAGGTGCCCGTTTCAATATTAACAATTCTATAAATGCCAGATTTCAATCTTGGGAAGAGCAGGATCAAGGCTCATTTCCCCAGAGCACCTCTGTCGACTGGGTCAAGCAGTAAAGTTCGCCAAGAAAATTCTCTCCCAATCTCATTAATTATCAGAGCTCTGGCATTTTGAGAGAGGCAGCTGGTGACCTGCCCACCCAGTACCCTACCACTCCTCAGCCTCTATGGAATATTACATGCACAGACCTCCCGTCACCTTTCTCAAGAGAGGAGTGGGTCTGCTTCCAAATACTTGCAGTCCAGGGGCCATGCGAGTCAATGCTAGCGATGGTCAGGGAGTCCTACTCCACAAGATAAAACGACTCCTTCCTCTATAAAGGTGAACCCAGGGGGCGCCCGGGTGGCTCAGTCAGTTGAACATCTGACGCATGATCTTGGCTCAGGTCATGATCTCCTGGTTTGTGGGGTCGAGCCCCGAGTCAGGCTCTGTGCTGACAGCTCAGAGCCTGGAGCCTGCATGGGATTCTTTCTCTCTCAAAGTAAGTAAAATAAACTTTAAGAAAAAAAGATTAAAAAAAAAAAAAGCCAAACCCAGGTTACCCTGGCAGACATCCTTGGAAGAACACAGCAGAAGTGGACGGGTACAAACTCCTAGGTGAGCCTCTCATTAAAGCTAATTAAAGCGACCACAAAAACCGGAAGTGTGTTGTTCATCTAAAGTCAGCCCAGCCTCACATGAGACATTCGCACAGCGAGTATGTATCTCCATTACCTCGTCCTGTAGGCAGCCTGGCCTTCCTCCATCAATCACTCTCAGCCCAAGGGGGTAATTCCTCCAACTCTTCACTCAGGATTTCCAAAGCAAACATCCATCCGTCTCGGGGGAGGGGGGTGAGTCACAACTCTGTCAGCTAGGTTAGCACTTTCTTTAAAATACAAACAAAACAGTGCTGTGACTTCTATATTCATCGTTACCCTTGCCACTGAGAGTACTCTCTCCTGACCATGACTTAGGTTACTTCCAACTTGAACCAGCAAAGAAACAAAAAAACAAAAAAATCCTGGTTTTTAATTTAAGAGGTAAATCTACAGACGGGTAAGGCAGCAATTTTAAGTGATTGATCTTGGCTGTCCACCTTTCCAAGTTACCTTTCATTCTTTGACTGTCAAGAGCGTCCTTTGGTAATGGCATGAACTCATTTAGGACATAAGACTAATCACAGTGTTGTCGGCATCATGAATTCTCCAAGTCGGACTCCCTTCTACCTTGCCAGGAACTATCATTTATACCGGCTCAAATATTTTTCTCAAAACGTGGGAGAAAGGAAAAGTTAATTTCCTGTTAAACCTAACCTTCACTGTGTTAGGACATATATTGTAATGTTCGGTGAAACTGCACAGAATAAGAAACCAACTCCTGGGGCCCCTGGCTGGCTCAGTCAGTAGAGCAGGCAACTCTTGATCTCAGGGTTGTGAGTTTGAGCCCTTCATTCAGCACAAAGGTTAGGGGGGGGGGGGAACCAAGATTTTTCTGCCAGCAACAGCCATTGTCGCCTCATCCAGTAAAATGCACTTATGCAAAGAAAGTCCTGGTATTTTAAGAATTCCCACTTGAGGGGTGCCCGGGTGGCTCAGTCAGTTAAACATCCGACTCCTGATTTGGGCTCAGGTCATGATCTCAATGGTTTGTGAGATCCAGCCCCACAAAGGCCTCCACACCAACAGCATGGAGCCTGCTTGGGATTCTGTCTCTCTCCCCCCCCTCCCCCGCATGTATTCTCTCTCAAAATAAATAAAACTTTGTAAAAAAAAATAATAAAAATTCCCACTTGATTTGTGATAAAGGAAGCAAGAATATACAATGGAGAAAAATAGTCCCTTCAATAAATGGCGCTAGGAAAACTGGACCACCACATGCCCAAGAATGAAACTGGACCCCTATCTTACAGCCTACACAGAATCAACTCAAAACACATTCAAGACTTGAACGTAAGACCTACAACCATGAAACTCCTGATGTTGGTTTTGGAGATGATGGTTTTGAATCGGACACCCAAAGCAAAAGCAACAAAAGCAAAAATAAATAAATAAATAACTAACCAGAACGACGTCAAACTAAAAAGCTTCTCATGACAAAGGAGACCATCAATAAAATGAAAAGGCAACCTCCTGAACGGGAGAAAATCACTACCAATATTTCTCTGATAAGGCTCAAGGTCCGAATTACATAAAGAACTCCTACAACTCAATAGCAAACAACACAACACAAACAAAAAATACCACAATCCCATTGAAAAATGAGAAGATCTGAACAGACACTTTTCCAAAGACAGAGACGCCAAGAGGCACAAGAAGAGATGCCCTACAACGTTGATCATCAGGGAAATGCAAACCAAAGCCCCAAGGAGATGTCACCGCACACCTGTGAGAAAGGCTCGCCTCAAAAGGACAAGACGTAACAAGGGCTGAGGAGAATGTGGAGCAAGGGAAGCCCTCAGGCACCGCTGACAGGAAGGAAAGTGGTGTCGCCCCTGCAGCAAACAGTAGGAAGGTTCCTCAAGTGATCAGAAGCGGAGCTTCCGTCTGATCTGTTGCCACCACGTGACCCAGCAATGCTACTTCTGGATATTTATCTGCACAAAGCGAAGATGCTACTTTGCATGAGCAAGTGTGAGTTGGGGAAGGGGGGGGGGGGGGGTAGGGAGGGAGGGAGGCAGAGGGAGGGAGAAGGGGAGGGAGAGACAGAGGAATCTTAAGCAGGCTCCGGGCTCAGCAGGGAGCGTGCCACGGGGCTCATGACCTGGGCCACCGTCAAGAGTCAGATGCTCAACCGACTGAGCCACCCAGGTGCCCTGTTCAGAATTTTCATCGAAAGCGCTCCTACCTTAGAGCTAATCCACTAACACGTGTTGGCAAAGGAACACGATGTAACTGCTGCATTACCACAACCTGCGGCGACTGTCAACGGTGCCTCCGGTCCCTCCGGCGAAGCTTTTCTCTGGCTCTGGCGCGTCCGTAGCTGTACCCAGTGCCACTGTCTGCCTTGGTTAACAATGCCTTTTCTTGTGGAGAAGACACGGGACGCTGCCTTGTCACACAAACACCCCAGAGCAGGAGCTGGTCCTGGGTGGAGCCCGACAACCCCACCCCCCCAGTGCTCCTGGATGGAGCACGGAGACCACCCCCCGGGGGCTAGATGGGAGGCAGGCACGCACATCCCACCATGGGGTGCCCACTGGTCTCATTTGAAAGAAACCAATTTTGGGGTGCCTGGGTGGCTCGGTCGGTTAAGCGGCCGACTTCGGCTCGGGTCATGATCTCACGGTCCGTGATTTCGAGCCCCGCGTCGGGCTCTATGCTGACAGCTCAGAGCCTGGAGTCTGTTTCAGATTCTGTGTCTCCCTCTCTCTGACCCTCCCCCGTTCATGCTCTCTCTCTGTCTCAAAAATAAATAAATGTTAAAAAAAATTTTTTTTAATAAATAAATAAATAAATAAATAAATAAAAGAAACCAATCTGGCAAAACACATCATGAGTCTTTGGAGAGGTTACAGTTATTTAGTATTATTTCTATATATACACACATAAACACACACAACTTTGTGATTTCCAACCCAGTCCCTTTGCTTCCAATAACATAGATTAAGGAAATAATGTTCCAAAAAATCTGACAAAGATTTAGGCCCAAATACAGTTACTGCCCCACCATGATCACAATAAAACATCAGAAACTCAAATTACTATTAAACATTATGCAGACAGGAAACGTGTATGAAGCCAAGGAGTCTTAAATAATTTTATTAGCATGAAAGGCAACATAATTTAGTCTCTGTATATCCCAAAAACTTGCAAAATATACAAATTTTCAATTGCTCATTATATGTGACTATTAATGTTAAGTGAATGGAGGCAGGTGGTTTTGGAAAATCAATTAAGAGGCACCTGGGTGGCTCAGTCAGTTGAGCATCTGACTCTTGATTTCAGCTCAGATTATGATGTCACAGTTCGTGGGATCGAGCCCTGAGTTGGGCTCTGAGGTGACAGCAGGGAGGCTGCTTGGGATTCTGTCTCTCCTCTCTCTCTGCCCCTCCTGTGCACGTGTTCTCCCTCTCTCCCTTCATCCCTCTCTCTCTCCCTCTCCCCTTCCCTCCCTCAAAATAAATATATACATTAAACACTTAAAAATATAATAAATTAAGTGTTCCATGTTCAGTTTCCATAATAAATAGGGTGAAGCAGGATGCATCCAGATTTTATCAAAAGCATTAAGAAAATAATTTCTGCCTTTTATAGGGATGAAAGTTCCTCTAACAGGTTAGCTTTCTGATGAGAACCCCTCGTGGACAGGGTCTAGGTCACCAATCAGGTTTCGGGGAACCTGGGTATTGATTTCTTCCCATACGACAGGGGTACCCCCAGCTGGGCCCACTGAGTAGCAGCACAGACAGGCAGTGGACTCTTGCACTCCTGAAACTGTGAACCCCACTAGGAAAATAACTCTTCATGGTCAGACCACACCCAAGACATCTCATTTTCATGGTAATTAAAATACAAGTGCAGATTTCAAAAATGAAGTGTAAGTAAAGTTTATGGAGATACGTCTTTTCCAAATGTCCATAATTTTATATATTTATACCAAATATATTATTGGGTATAAATATATTATATATAGTATTTAGTGTTATATACCAAAGAATTCAAAAAATACTTCAAAGTAGCAGACCACACTCCAAGCACAGATTAAAACAAAACCATGATAGAAATAACAGGCATTTCAGCAGGAAAGCCAGGGGCATCCGGGTGGCTCAGTCAAGTTAAGCATCCAACTCTTAATCTCAGCTCAGGTCATGATCTCACGGTTTCTGAACTCAAGTCCCAAGTAGGGCTCTGTGTGGACAGTGTGGGGCCTGCTTGGGATTCTCTCTCTCGCCCCTCCCTCACTTGCACTCTGTTTTCTCCCTCTCAAAATAAACTTTAAAAAAAATCCCAGTACATGAAAGAAACTATTTTCCTAAAAGTTATTGCTTCAAGGAAATATACATCATAAATAAAATTGTTTTAAAAATAACAGAAACACTTGGGGCTGGGGAACGTGGAGATTAACAAAAACAGAAGTCCTGTATATCAAATTTTATGGATCTGGCCAAAGTCAGCACAAAGATAAATTCAAGCCCTGAGTAATGGCAATAAAGTACATATCCGATGAGGAAAAATGCTCAACTCCATTTGTTAGTAAAATTACTACAAAAATAGCTCAGCAACAGTGAACACATAAAAGAGAAGAGAAATAAATCCAAAAGCTTATTTAAAATCCAAGAAAAAGGGGGCCTGGGTGGCTCAGTCAGTTGAGCGACTGACTTTGGCTCAGGCCATGATCTCACAGTTCGTGGGTCTGAACCCCAAGTAGGGTTCTGTGCTGACAGCTCGGAGCCTGGAGCCCGCTTCGGATTCTGTGTCTCCCACTCTCTCTGCCCCTCCCCGACTCGCACTCTGTCTCTCAACATAAAAAAATTTTTTTTTAATCCAAGAAAATATAATAAAATCCCATCAAAGAAGTGTACCTAAGTGAACACAATTAGAAAAAGAAAAGCACTAGGACATACTAAGGGGATACAAGGAAGAAGGATGTATAATAAACAGATACAAAGTTATGCTTTTCAAAACGACTTGACAGAACAGGACGGAAGGGCAGCATGAAGACTAGTAGCAGGAAACAGCTGGGTGTCAGGTGGACTGAGGTGAGGTCTCTGCTCCAACAGCCTCCGATGTCACCTGTGTCCCACAGCGGGGACAGTCCCGGATGGAGCATCACAGCTGGGTCGAACAGCACTGAGACCACCCATCCCACCCCAGGGGCTAGGTCCACAGGGAGATGGGCACTCACAACACGGCCATGGGCGTGGGCGGTGGTCCCATAGTTAAATGAAATCAATTAGGCAAAAATGTATCAAGGTCTTTTAAAGTGGTTACAATTTCATAAAATAAATGTAACTTTGATCCTATAATTTTGCGTCTAATTGCACACATTAAGAAAAAAAGGTTTTAGGGGCATCCGGGTGGCTCAGTTAGTTAAGTGTCTGACTTCAGCTCAGGTCATGATCTCACAGTTCATGAGTTCGAGCCCCACACTGGGCTCCTCACTGATGGTGTGGAACCTGCTAGGGATTCTCTCTCTCTCCCTCAAAATAAATAAACTTAAAAAACAATTTTAATATTTATTGTGAGAGAGAGAGAGAGAGAGAGAGAGAGAGCACTTGTGCAAGCACGTGATCAGCAGAGTGGTAGAGAGGGAGAGAGAGAAAGAGAGAGAGAGAGAGAAAGAAAGAAAGAGAGAGAGAGAAAGAAAAAGAGAAAGAAAGAGAAAGAGAAAAGAGAAAGAGAGAAAGAAAGAGAGAGAAAAAGAGAGAGAGAGAGAAAGAAAGAGACAGAGACAGAGAGAGAATCCCAAGCAGGCTCCACACTGTCAGTGCAGAGCCTGACACAGGGCTCGAACCCACAAGCTGTGAGATCATTACCTGAGCTGAAGCCCAATGCTTATGCTTAACCAACAGAATCACCCAGGAGCCCTGTGATTCTCATTTTTAAAAAGGTGGGGGAAAAAAAGAACCTCTCCCTAGCAAGGCACATATAAACAGAATTCTGGACTCAGTGTCACTGACACTTCTCACCTAAAGCCCAAGGATAAGACACTGATTCTCTACCACCTACTTGCAAATACAGAAACATATATAGGATCATATAATCCTAAACTGAAAGATTCTATGTTTCAACAATGCCAAGTACTTCTGAGGTTTATTCACGGGCTTATCTTGTCAATAACATATTAGTGAGTGGCAAAGAGAGAAGTCCCATCAGAAATAAAACAGCACGCTTGCTCTCGAACACAATGCACGGGCCTGACACAGAGAGGACATCACTCCAGTCACACAATGGCTATTCAGAGCTCCCCGTTAATGGGATATTCACAGTTTAAGACCGAAACACAATGCACAAAGAACAGAAATACAGACAACGTTGCCACATTAGAGATGTGGATGACAGAATTAGCTTCCTGGCCACAGAGACTTCAGCGAGGGCTATACATAAGCCAAAAAATTATTTTCTATTAACGGTCAGGCAGTGAATATAAAGTTGGACACAACAGTTCATCGGGTTGAAGTGATTTTATACAACACCGCTCCGGTCAGCGGGCTTGTTCATCTTTTCTCTTCAACCATCAAAGAAAGTAGTCCTTTTCCAAGCACCACCCTCTATCAGCCGTGGGGTCCGCTGGGTTGCAGCCTCTGATATGCCTCCTCTTTTCAGTGATTTCTACAGTGTATTGTTGTTGTTGAAGTCAGCTCCATGCCCAACATGGAGTCCAATGTGGGGCTCAAACTCACAAACGTTAAGATCAAGACCCGGACAGAGGTCAAGAGTTGGATGCTGAACGGACTGAGCCCCCGAGGCGCCCCTCTACAGGGCTCTGTGATGAGAAATCTGCACTGCTTTCCTCACAGACTCTTAACACTGAAACATGACACGTCTAGAGAAAACCATCACCTGGTCGTATGCAAAAACTTTCACGACCTTTGGGAAGGGATCTTAGATCGCTGTCCAACAAACGCTGAACTCACTGCCCAAATCCCCAATGCACGCCTCTGGCTTGGGGCCATCCCAATTCTTTAATACATCCATTTCTATTGGTAAGGCTGTTTGGTGAGAAATATCCAAGCCTTAGGGGGAAAAAAGAAGAAAGACAAAAAACAAAACGAGAGTAACTTTGAGCAGGCTATTTTGTTTCTGAGAATTTGTCTTCAGGAAGTAACTCGACAAGAACACAGTGATGGGAAAATCTCAACAATATTCTTCACAGTGCCGTTGCTTATGACGCTAAAAACAAACCAAAAACCCAAACAACAACAACAACAAAAACAGCAACCCAGCAAAATGGCGATCAGTGAGAGATGGCTTTAATAAAGTAAAGGTGTGTTTACATAGTCGCATACACGCAGCCACTAGAAAGAATAGAGAGAAACATAAAATGATGTATATGTGGTATTTGGTGGAAGGAAGCAATTACCAATTAGTGAAAACACAATCTCTATTTTCTGTGTCAATGCATGGAAAAAATGCTTGAATTAACTGACACAGATGAGAATGTTCTTAGGTCTATCCACAAGCTCCCCTTCTGAGAAGTTTGCTCTCCTTTCTACCCCACAGCCTTTCAGGGCTGCCTGGTACCTGGTGGGAGGTACTTTCTAGGCCATTTATCTCCCAGGTTTACCTCTTAAAATGTGGAGCTCAGAACCCAAAGCAAACACTCAGAGGATGCCCGGCCAAGTACAGGAAACAATGGGATGATTACCTCCTTTGTTCTGAATACCCCATCATTAATGCTGCTGGAGATGGCCGACCACATCCCAAGGGTTGGTTAAACCCTTACCTCTTTTTAACGAGAGCTGCTATGGACCCAGGTCGCTCCATTCCACAAACATGCAACTTTTCTTTTTTCTATCCCAGGGATAAGGAAGTTGCATTCAGTAGAGCTTAATTGTATATCTGTTCATGTTGGTCGCCTTTGGCTGGTAGAAACCTTTCTCTATCCTGATTTCGGACTCCCTAACGTGGAGACAGGCACATGCACGACCCACCTTTATCAAAGGTCACTTTCTTAAACCAGGACACCATGTCTTTTTAGAAGGATACGCAAACTATTCATCTTATGACAACTTAAAATGTTTTTATGTCAAAACGAAAACAGCCAAGTTAAAAAATCCAATGCAAAGTGGATTCATCTTTGTGCAAAAGCATCCAATGTCAAAGACACATGGCTCTTGTTTTGCTTCCAACTCACCCTACACTCCCACCTACAATCGACCCTGTACCTTCCACCCCTTCACGCCTTCCCCTAAAAAGTATAAACCCTCCTCTTCGTAAATAGTACTTTGATGGGAAAATGAGAATAGCACTGGCAAGGTAGCGAGCCGCGCTAAGTCAAACGGTTTATCAACCCGCAATACGTCTATAGTTAAGCCCTCATTTTTCTAACTTATCCATAAAAGGACCCTAAGAAACTTAGTCAAACACCTGGTCTTATTCTGATATCCCCTAACAACGACACTACTCAAACTCTCAGACAACAAACTGATTTAAAGAGGAGGAAGGGGAGGAAGAGGAGGAGGAGGAGGAGGAGGAGGAGAGAAGAAAGAAAAAGTTAGTTCAAGAGAGGCTTGTCCTTGGGAAAGCCATGCTAACTTCTTGTAACCACTATGCCTCTTCCCTCTCTTTATTCCATTCCAAAATCATTTCGCACCTGTTCTTTTGAAGGCACTGAACTAGTCTAGGAGAGATGATACAGTAAGACAGGGAGGCAGAGAGAGAGAGAGAGGACACAAAGGCCAACAACTCCAATGCAAAGTAAAAACGGTTCAAGAAAGTTCCAGAATAGGGAAGCACTAGCATGCAGGAGGGAAGACCTCTATCTGGTGGGATGGCGGTAGGCATGAAGGGTGGGAATAAAGGTAAGAATGGGGCCACAAACATGCTTAACGCGAAGATTCTGATTTTGCTAGGGAATCGCTTTAAAGCTTTCTGAGCCACACTGTGGTGTTCTACTTCAGGTAATTCAAATGCTTTCAATTTCTCAAGAACACCTGCCCACCTTCTCACTCTTTTTGGCCTTTCTCCGGTCCTCCGAGATTGCCAACACAAGTGTACAAATCAGAAAATATTAGGCCCTTAGACTTTTGACAGCATTTTTAAGGTAACAAAGCATTTGCAGGTGGATTACCTCTGGAAGGACTTATTAAGGTCCTAAGATATGAAGACACCGGGCCTGGAGCCTCGAACTCAACTTTGGTCATCTCCCCCAGCATGGGCACCCCCTCCACTTTCATCTATGTTTTGCTCTCTCCAATTAAAACTCATCATCTTTGAGTGTCCTAAGCTGAGACAAAAATGAAAGTGATCCCCCAAGTGACTAACAGTGTTGACTATATGATCAAAAACTCTGATGCACAAATCAACTGAATGGATGACCACCACAAAAAACATGTGCAAGAAATTCACAGGGGCTACTACCTTTGACATTTAGAGTTCAGAATAAACCTAAGACTATGTCCAAGAGAGAAAGTAGTAGTTCCTTCTTTTTGCCAAATATGTGGCAACAATATTCAATGCCTCTGGGCAAACTACCCAAAACAGCCTTGCAAAACTTTAGAGTGGATCCTCATGGACTCCGTATTTGCCAAGCGGCCTGATCCGTGAAATCTGTAACCCCCAAGTCGGTACTCACGGCCACTCGCGGGCACGGGCTGCGGGACGGGGAGATATTTGAGTCACTTTATACACACATTCCCTGCTGAGGTCAAACAAGGCGACACGGTGCCTTCTTCTCTCGGCTCTCCTGCTGTAAACAAGGGCTCGTCCCACAGTCACTTAGTGCCCCGTTGTTTTTGCATTTTTGTGCTTTCTGTTGGTCATTTTGTTGTTTCAAATGGCCCCCAGGCCTAGCGCTCCGGTGCCGTGTGACATTCCTACGTGCAAGAAGGCTGCCGTGTGCCTTGTAGAGAAAGCACACGTGGTAAGATAAGCTTCGTTCAGGCCTGAGTTATGGCGCTGGTGGTCCCGAGCTCAGGTCAGTGAGTCACCAACAGGACAAGGGGTCTTTGAAACAGAAACACACACGAGACAAGGCTACCCATTCAACTGCTGGTGAAAATGTTACGATCAAAAGCTCCCAGGAACCTAAGCTAGTAACTTTTTCCTTTAGGAACAACGGTGTAGTATTTACTAATGGGGGGCTCATAGCACTTTACGGAACCGAACAGCCACATATAATTAGCACGGACTGTGCGACAGTTGGGGGGGGTGGGGCACATTCCCTGTCTCTCCTACAGTGAGCAGTTTCAGTTACCTCCGGGTCTCCTGTGCTATCACAGAACCACCTCAAGTCCTAGGTGTATTCTTTCTTACTCTTCTCTGCCTGAAGGAGAACGCTGTTTTTTAACATCACCACATGCCCTGATCGAACCCTAACACAATTAATACTGGTCTTATCACTGAGAACTCAGTCCACATTGAAATGTTTGTCATTACCTCAAAGGTGGCTTTTTGTAGATGGTTTGTTGAAATAACAAATCTAAGTAAGATCACACACTGCTTTCTCATCTGCAGAGACCGGATGGAGGGCTACAGCAGAGAGAGGAGTCCTAAGTGGGTTTGGAATGAGATAGAAGATGCTCCTACAACTGAAAGAATTAAAGTAGAGGCGAACCCACACAAATGGACAAAATAAACAAATCTAACGCTTTGCTGGCAAGTAAAAAATAGGGCAGTAGCCAGAGATAAAGCACCAAGGGGCTTTGTAAAGAGAGTAAATGGATAAATTATTGAATTATCTTAATGGAACAGGGACATTAGATTTTAAAATCCCACTTTAGATCAGTAGAGAAATGGAAACCTAGCTATTAAAAAGTAAAACCTGAGCATGTGAGTGGCTTAGTTGGTTGAGCATCTGACTCCCGATTTTAGGCTCAGGTCATGATCCCAGGATCATAGGAGGAAGCCCCACATCAGGTTCCACACTGAACGTGGAGCCTGCTTAAAATTCTCTCTCTCTCTCTCTCTCTCTCTCTCTCTCTCTCTCTCTCTGCCTCTCCCCTGTTCGTACACACACACACACACACACACACACACACTCCAGTGAGAGAGAGGAAGGAAAGAGAGAAAAAGAAAAGAAAAGAAAGGCTTACCATTACTGTCTCTAATTTATTTCACTTCCCATTTAGTTTCACACAAGCATGTTCTTTTACATCATGGCACCTTACTAATTACACTAGTAGCTTAAAATGATCTTCCATAGAAACTCGTATTTTATCTCACAGGGACCAAATTAAGTGTAAAATACCATGTAAGGTAGTGACATTGGCGCAACTACTTCCAGTTCCTGGGTTCTTATCCAAAACACTCAGCAAATTCAGCATGTTTACTTTATTTTTTGCAAAAAGGAAATGAAATCTAGTCATGCAATTTCTCAGGATGATAGCTAACCTTACCGGTCATTTACCAAGCCAGGCACCCCACAGCAGCATAAGGTTGATAATATAATTCTATCTAAGAGAGGTGGAAAATGAGACTTCATGGTTAAATGATACTGTTAGGGTCACATGTGGAAACTGAAAGCTTTGGGAGTGTTAAGCCAGCCTGGCCAACTCTGGAGCTTAAGACTCCAGCCGCACTCAATGAGAGGACAGCACAAGGGAGAAACCAGGGTTCCCAAATGCTTCACCAGCAATCGCTAAACACACACGGAACTTCTCTCTGTGCAGCAGATACAGACATACGTACACAAATGAGGAGTTTGTTTGCTTAAGCAACACATCCATGTTCATGAATTTAAAAGTAAGAAAATCAAGCAAGATAAACTAGTAATTCTAACAAGAAACAAGTGTTGACAAGGATACAAAGACAAAGGAACCCTCATGTACAGGTGATGCAAACGGGTGAGGCCACTGTGGAAAAAAGAATGGACGTTCCCCCCAAAATTACCAGAATTCCCGTATGATACAGTAATTAACTCCACTATGGGTATTTACCCAAAGAATATGAAAACACGAATTCAAAAAGATATAAGCACTGCTATGTTTACAGAAGCATTCCTTAGAAGAGCCAAATTATGGAAGCAACCCAGTGTCCATCAATAGATGAATGGATATGGAAGATGGGGTGTATATATGCAAACGGAGTACTACTCAACCACAAAAAAGAATGAAAGACTGCCATTTGCAACAACATGGATGGATCTAGACAGTGTTGTGCTCAGTGAAGTCACTCAGAGAAAGACAAATACCCTATGATTTCATTTCTATGTGGACTTTAAGAAACCAAATGGACAAAGAAAAAAAAAAAAAAAAAGACAAACCAAAACCAGACTCTTAACTAAAGAAAACGGATGGTTACCAGAGGGGAGGTGGGTGGGGGATGGGTGAAATGGGTGACAGGGATTAGGAGGAGACTTTTGGGATGAGCACTGAGCAATGTGTAGAAATGCTTAATCATACTCTACACCTGAAATGAATCTAACACTGTATGTTAACTCTACTGCAATTAAAAAAAATTCTAATATATCTCATTTTTTTGAGGTTCATTATCAGAAGTGGCTCCAAACTTTCTCCGACTCTTTAAGATTTTCTGAAATCCCTTTGTATTTAGTGTTAATTTTGATTTTCCTCCTCAAACTGAAACAAAACAGACTCTAAAGAATAAAGGAAGAAATATAACTTAGCACCTCCCCCATCAACTTTCAAATGTTAAAAAAAATTTTTTTTAAGCTTTATTTTTTTTGAGAGAGAGAGACAGGGTGTGAGCAGGGGAGGAGCAGAGAGAGAGGGAAACACAGAATCTGAAGCAGGCTCCGGGCTCTGAGCTGTCAGCACAGAGCCCGACGCGAGGCTGGAACCCACGGACTCTGACATCATGACCTGAGCCGAAGTCAGATGCTCAACCGAATGAGCCACCCAGGTGCCCCTGAAATATTTTAATTAGAGAAGGATGATGTAAAAAGTAGTTGTCTCTAGAACACCTGTGAAAAAGTTTGATATTTTAAATATGATCAGTGATGTCTGTCTATACACAAATTAATGCTGTGACTGTAACATCACAAAGGTTAAAACTTTTTTATTTCTTGTATGTTTATTCATTTTTGAGAGACAGAGAATGAGAACAAGAACGAATATGAGTGAGGGGAGGGGCAGAGAAAGAGGGAGACACAGAATGCGAAGCAGGCTCCAGGCTCTGAGCTGTCGGCACGAAACCCAACGCAAGGCTCGAACTCACAAGTCGTGAGACCATGACCTGAGCCAAAGTCAGACGCTAAACCCACTGAGCCACCCAGGTGCCCGTTGTTTTATTTCTTAATAGAAGAGTTGACAGCTTTTTTATCACCACTAGAAGGTAATGTTTGCATTCCAAAAGAATTTTCTTCTAATTGTATTTTGAGAGACACAGTTTCAAAAACATTTATGCACTGGTCTTAAATCAAGTATTTCATATTCCAATACAAGTCTGGACACATCCAATCTGAAAGAATTTCTTCAGGCTTACTAAATCAGCCTATGTGATTTCATTTCCAGCCAAATAGGAATCATAAACCTTTTGGTTACTGCCGACAGTTCTCACATCACTGCAAAGAGGGAAGGAAAAGCCAGAAAGCCTTTGGCACTAAAACATCCCCAAATAAGGATCATCTCCATAATGTACAAAGTAGAATATTGTACCTATTGGGTTTCTGAATCTTGATTTACATTTACTCGTTTGACTCAACCTTATCAGCAGTACGGACAATTATGCGGACTCTGGTAGACAGGAGGATGCCACTCTGACTCGGCTTGTGGCTACTGTCTGAGGCTGAAAATGGCTCTCGGGGACGAGCTCTTGGCTCATCTAACTTCATTAGCATTTATTACTGTCCCCATCTTAGTGGTTCTCAAAGTGTGGCTCGCAGGCCCGCAGCAGCAGCACCTGGAAACCTGTCAGAAATCTCAACGCTCAGACCAGTCCCACGCCTTCTGAATCACAAAGTCTAGGAGTGGGGACCAGCAACCTGTGTTTTCCTTTTTCTTCCCTTTTTTTACAATATTTATTTATTTTTGAGGGAGAGCACAAGTAGGGGATAGGTAGAGAGAGAGCAAGGGACAGAGGATCCAAAGCGAGATCCGCACTGACAGCAGCGAGCCTGATGCGGAGCTCGAACCCATGACCCGCGAGATCACGACTTGAGCTGAAGTCAGATGCTCAATCGACTGAGCCACCCAGGTGCCTCATCAATCTGTGTTTTAATATAGCCTTCAGGGGGGGCGCCTGGGTGGCGCAGTCGGTTAAGCGTCTGACTTCCGCCAGGTCACGATCTCGCGGTCCGTGAGTTTGAGCCCCGCGTCAGGCTCTGGGCTGACGGCTCGGAACCTGGAGCCTGTTTCCGATTCTGTGTCTCCCTCTCTCTCTGCCCCTCCCCTGTTCATGCTCTGTCTCTCTCTGTCCCAAAAATAAATAAAAACGTTGAAGAAAAAAAAAATTTAAAAAAAAAAATATAGCCCTCAGGGGATTCAGGTGAGAATTACAATTTGAGAACTACTCGACAAAAGATTTTTTTTTTTTCAAGTGGTCATGGAGACTGCCATTATATTTGGGTTCAATTCCCACTAAACCATGAAGAACATTTACTGATCTTCCAACAGTCCTATTCAAGTACATGAGAACACAGGGAGGCTTTGAATTTACCAAAACTTTTGTGTTAGACCGCGACTCGCATCAAAAGGCCTTTTTCTCATCTGTGGTCCTTCCCATAGTAAGAAAAAGTCACTACTTGACTCAGATTTCCTCAATGTGCCGTCACTCTAGTTGCCGGCATTTGAGGGAACTCCCAGCAACTGCCTAAAATAAACCAGAATGGCACGGGGGTTGAAGAACAGGGACCCTGAGAGGGCCTGAGGTCAGGTCTTAGCTCTGCCATGTTTCCGCCTCAGTTTCCCCAAATGCTACAGTATACCTTCATCACAGGGAAGTCATCAGAACCAGAGAGATTCCAAGCACAGTAACTTTGCACGAGGGGGCCCTGCATGCACGAGAGTCATTTTATTATTTCCTAACAGAACTAGTCCATTTTAAATTTTGCCTCTGAACATGCTTATGTCTCTGGAAAATAAAAGATGCCAACACCTAAACCACTTTCTCTGGAAAAGCACCCGATTAATGATTTTTTTTTTTTTTTTTAAACAAAGGTGACAAATTACAACCACGTGCATTCCTAACAAAGAAAACCCCATCAGGGAAAAACAGCTCATTCTGCACTGAGAGCAGCGTATGTGGGGATCTGAGCGCAAACACCCTGATCAAGAGAAAACATTTCAAAATATTTTCCTTAGAGATCCTGAAGCTGTTATGGGGGCGAAGCCAAGGCCCAGTACGGACTTGCGCAGATTCGCCAAGAATGCGATTGGATGAATTAAAGAAAGTGCACTTTGGCAAGGCTGAAGCCGAAGGCGGGCCTAATTCCAACTTTCCCCTGGGTGATCCAATTAAGTCCTCCTCTCCTTTCTGCAGCCGATAACTTAATAGTAAAACACAGGTTAGGTTATAAATGAAAAGGCCAATAAGCCATATGGAAAGAAAGCTTTCACTTCAGAACCTTTTAAATAGTCTGTGGGTTGAGGTGACCATCATTGCTGCGTATTGTTTAACAAAGCGCTCAGGAAAGGATGGCTTTAATCTTCATACAGTTTTGGATTTGAGTCCTGGCTTGGCCACTTCACCAGCCAATGGACCCCGGGCAAGTCCCTGAGCTTCTGAATTGGTCTTCTGCTTCTACTTTTGCTCTCATCCTGTCCATTCTTCATCCGTCACAGAATCCTAATCTGTTCCTCAAGAAGGCTAAACACCCTTTCTACCCCAGGGCCTTTGCACATGCTGTACCAGCACCGTTCCCCTGCTTCCCCCTCTGGAGCATCCACTCCCAACCTGCACCCAGCCCATCCTCTCAGTCCTCGGGTCTCAAGTCACTTCTAGGGAAAGCTCTCCTAGCTGATACTAGATTCCATCTTCCCATTACACACTCCTTTTCCTTACTTTAATTCCTGTCACAATTATAATTGCACTATTTTTAATTCTCTGTTGAATGTCAGTCTACACAAGTGAACTGCAAGATCCGTGCAGGCAGGGATCACATTTGTTCACCGCTGTATCCCTAACACCAAGAGCAGGGTCTAGAACACAGCTGAGAGACATCATTATTAACAGGTCCTTAAGCATGGTTTCAGGAAACAGAGGGACCATCCAACTTCACAGAGTTCAGGGGTAAATGCAATTCTGAATCAGATGGGTTTTTCGACATGCAATACGGTCTGATGAGAAAGGAATTTCTTTCAACACCTTTCTCATTTCCAAAAGTGGAATCAGGAAAAACAAACAACAAACTGAAAAGCAACTTTGCACCCTCTGAGTTCAAACAGACAGCTAACTTCACATTCATCATTCTGGGAATCATTCTTATAAAGCCAAACAGCCTCGTCTGCCGAAACTGGTATTAAATGCCATCATGGGTCACACCGTGTCTCCCATCCAGTCTGCCTGCGTGAAAGAGGGAAACAGGCAAATTCCTGTTTTCCCTTTGCCCCCATGGCTCATCTGTGTTCTCCCCACCTTATCTTTTCACCTTTATTGGAATGGAGAGAAGCCCGAGGAAGGGAGAGAGGCTTCTCGATCTTCTGATCAGAACACCTGCAGCTGGTGCCACACAGGTGACATTAATAAGTAATCATGACCCGCCACCCCACTTCGGGTCATGTTCTTCATCTGCCTCCTTCAATTCTGCAGGCGGGCTTTCCTCCTTGGAGAGCACCTTTCTAGGGCTCTCCCTTCCTGTCCCGTGTTCAGCTCCTCCCAAGACGCAAAGACACAATGCCACAGCAGCAGGAGCGCTGGCCCTAAGGACTCCTTGAGCCACATGACCTTGGAGAAACTGAACACGTGGTAGGAAATGAATCTGGAGTCCCGGAAAAGGGGGGACTTTTTTCTCCACCACTGCTGGTCCCTTTTCTCTTGAGCCCCTCCCTCCCCCAACCCCAAAGACCTAGAAGCTCAGACCCAGCAGACCAGGCTGCCCATGGCCTCTCACTCCTGAAAGAATTTGCTGATAGAGGAGTCCAGGTTCCTTTAGGTTGGTGGAGTTTGAAAAGGACTTATCTGTTCCTGCTGCTTAGCCCAAAGGAGTACAGTCAGGCTTATGAATGGATGTGGAAGGAGTGGTAAACACCACCATGTTATTCAGGTAACATGGACGAGTGGGTTTTTTGGGGGGGGGGGGGGGGGTTGCCTGGGTGGCTCGGTCATTTCAGCCTGTGACTCTTGATTTTGGCTCAGGTCATGATCTCATGGTGTGTGAGTTCAAGCCCCACGTCGGGCTCTGTGCTGGCAGTGCACAGCCTGCTTGGGATTCTCTCTCTCTCTCTCTGCCCCTCCTCTCCTAGCACGCGCATGCACACTCTCTCTCAAAACAAACAAACAAACAAAAGGAATGAGTAGCTTTTTTTAACTGACTCCTAATGGTTTCCATAAAACCCAAAGATCAGAGCTTCTCCTTAGAATTACCAATATCTAAAAAGGAACTAAAAATTACAAAAGAATTTACTACAGATTAAGGCTACATATTTTTCCTATCTGCAGTATGATGGTTTTTTTTTTTTTCCAATTTGAAACTTATTTTCTGAATATCTGCCTTCAACCCAGTGGTCCTGAGACTGCTGACATTTCAGACATGTCCACATGGAAAGCAAGTCCTCACCCCAGAGGGTCTCAGAGTGACGTGGCTAGAGAGAAAAGACCCCAGTCCACCACGGAGGTCTTCCCTAGGGAATGTTCCGACTCGCCCCCGGACTGTGTATGTACAATCCCCCGGTCCTACTGAACGACCATTTTCCCCTCTAGAAGCTATCAAAAGATGAACGCCGTCCCAGGAAGGACCACGGTCACTTCCTCCACACAGACAATAGGCGGCCACCTGCTCGGGGATTTATTCACCAGCTTCCGAGTTCCTATGTCATGGAGACACTGCTGCTCCCACCCCCGATGACAAGGAGGAGAAAGAAACAAAGGAGCCAGGTGGCTGGGGCACTGGGAGGAGTGGGGTGGCTTCTCTCTCACACCCCCACAATGCAGCCGGGGGGCTTGTGGGAGCCAGGTTGCTCCCATCTCAAACTGCGTGCAGAGACAGCGGTCTGAGCCACAACAGAAAAAGGAAGGGAAAACAGGCCTTTCTAAGGACTGACCTGGTCTTTTATTCTAAAGGAACAAAAACTGGTAAGCACGAAACACAGACTATCTCGAAACACCATAGAGATTTCCCCGACCAGTCAGGTTCGATCTGTCACCAACAACTCCCAGGCAATTCTCTTCACTAACAAGAAGCTTCTAACGAACCAAGTTAGTTGTAGAATGAGGTACCCTTGCTGTTTACTAGGTGAAATGTTCTCTCCCACAGGGAGGAGTGGGATCACACCCACTGTAGGAAGTCAGGGGACAGACCTCGCAGAAGGGTCTTGACCGGGGACTCTCCACTCTCCCTACTAGAAGGTTCTGGAATAAGAGGTCTGGAAGAAGAACTATCAAAGTGAGCATGAAGAAGAAATAAAATCAGAAGCAAAGTTGAAAATTCATATATGCTTTCTTCCCCTCTTGTTTTCCTGTGGAGTAAGTGGAAAAGAAAGTAAGCGTCTTTGCAAATACTGGGGATACGAAAATGAAAATAAAAGGAGCACCTGGGTGGCTCAGTTGGTTAAGCGTCTGACTTCGGCTCAGGTCATGATCTCATGGTTCACCAGTTCAAGCCCTGCATCAGGCTCTGTGCTGACAGCCTGGAGCCTGCTTTGGATTCTGTGTCTCCCTCTTTCTCTGTCCCTCCCCTGCTGACTGTCTCTGTCTCTCAAAAATAAATGAATTAAAACAGATTTTTTAATGAAAAAAATTGCAATTAAATTAGTATAATTAAAAAAAAAAACCTGTCACTACTGTGAACATTTAAGGATACCCTTTTATATTTTTTTCTACACAAATGCAGACATATAAATACATGGTGAGTTAGTTGGGGGGGGCGGGTATTTGTTGATAAAAATCTCCCTCTACCTATTGGATTTTTTTTTCACACAAGTCATGAATATCTGTTTGTTCAAATAAATACAGATTTGCTTGTATTCTCTTTGCAAACGTTCTTGGTAACTATCCCTGCTATTTACTGTTAACGCAGTCCTAGAAAGCAAACGGGCATTTGCACACGCTGCCAGAGATGAACAGCCTAGAGATACCCCAGATTCATCGGCTACAATCACAAAATCAGGAATCCTCCATACAGACCTTTAGAAAGCCTTCCTGGGTCAGTAACTCAAGTAACACTAAGAAAGCAGTTTGATTCCTTCCCTAGAGAATCTTCTGCTGGTTGTCCCAAGTGAGAAAAACCATTAATCATTTCCACGGAGGGTTTGCAACATGGTTTCGAATGACTATGGATATCACGCAAGGGTAAGGATTCCCTTCATTACTTTCCCTTAGTTACTGATCCATAAAAAATGCCCTTTCCTCCAAGGAATTGCCATAGAGAATTTTGAGCACACAAAATAAAAGGAACTGGGCAAACCAAAAGGCAAATCGTTTTTCCCTTTTCCCACCATCACTTTCCCCTTGCGCAGCATGGGCTGGTACAACAAAGAAAGTGAAACGCCACAGTGTGTGTTACTATTTTGTGGGGTTGTAGACGGAGTGCGACTTGAGAAGCTGATACAGAAAAGGCATGCCTGTGTCACTGGTCTTGTGACCCTCCGTGTGCAGGAAGAGAATTCTTATCAGCCCCATCTCTTTAAATTACATGAAAGACAATTTAACGGAAAGGGGCCTGAAACCCATCTGTACATAGAGCAATTAATTCAGAAAGGACTCGCCCACAGCCAAGGCTTATGGTGCATTCACCGTGGCCAGCGCTCAGTGTAATCCCTCTCCTTCACCCCATTTTATTTAAAAAATTTTTTTTTTCAACGTTTATTTATTTTTGGGACAGAGAGAGACAGAGCATGAATGGGGGAGGGGCAGAGAGAGAGGGAGACACAGAATCGGAAACAGGCTCCAGGCCCTGAGCCATCAGCCCAGAGCCCGACGCGGGGCTCGAACTCACGGACGGCGAGATCGTGACCTGGCTGAAGTCGGACGCTTAACCGACTGCGCCACCCAGGCGCCCCTCCTTCACCCCATTTTAAAACGAAGATGCTACCGATGCCTAACCCACATGTTCCCTCCGTCTTGAGAACTCTTGGCCAACACTTGATATTGAGCTTGTTTGCAATTCTTTCCGGGGCTGCAGATCGACCCGCTGTGGCCGGTACAACACTCCCGGAAACAGAAAAGACAACTTTCCTCCTCAAGCTCACCCCGGACTCTCCAAGGCTGTTCCGTGAACTAAAGAACATGGGCAGTAAGTTGGAACCAGGCCGCCGCCAGCCTCACATTAGGGGGGGCTCACAAAATCCAGCCAGCAACCCTCCCTACCGTGCAGCACACGGATTATCAGAGGAGTAGCCAGAGTGAGGAACTCTGCGCTGCAATCGGAGAAGGCTGCAAGCGGAGAGCAGGAGACGGAGAGCTCACACAGGGCCGCGCTCCTCCACAACCGCAAACATTTCAGTAACAACCAACCTGGGAAAGCAGCCTCCACGTAGTTGGGATAACGGCTTGATTTGTTCCCCCCAGGGCTGGGGGAGCCGCTGCAACCCCATCTGGTGAGAACCACTTGAACTCTTTTCTTCCCTGAAGCCAAAGCGAGGCTTGCTTCCAAAGACCAGGAATACTTCCTGTCCTTCCCCAAGCCTGACGGTCCAGGGGTCGGTGGACCTCGCATTAAAGCCTTATCACCCTGACCATGAATTACGGGCTACTTTAGATCAGCCAGAGCAACACTGGTCTCTCTGGTGCCAAAGCAGATTCTCCTGGCCACATGGCACGAAAATACAAATGTCCTACAAGTTGCGCAGAAACAGAAATGAGGACCGAAGAACGCCTTGCATTGCAGTAATGTGAAGGGGTGGGGGGGCAGGCAGTGAAAATGGCCACAGCGGAGTAACTAGTTGAAAAACTACAACATCCTGATGAGGAAGGTGACACGGTTAAGGCAGGGAGACCAGCGAAAGGCCACCACACGTGAGGCCGGAGCGGGCGACGGAACGACACTGTTCCCACATCCACCTTCAGCCACCGCCCTCCCCTTCCCTCCTCTTCAAAGAGGATCCTCGAAGATTCACCTCCCCCCAGGTTTCTCAGCCTTCGTACAGGTGACATTTGGGGCCAGGTGACCCCGCGACGTGGGCGCTGGCCTGAGCACGACAGGGAGGTTAGTAGCATCCCAGGCTCCTGCACACCAGATGCTGGGAGCACCCACCCCTCCCTTGGTTCAGTGGCAACAACCACAAATGTCTTACCGACTGCCCGATATCCTCCTCCCCCCACCCCAGCAAACTGCCCCAGGCGGAGAACTGCGGCCGCACCCTGAGCACCGGCTAAGGGGGCCCGTGGGTGCAGCGGACTCACCCCCGGTCCGCTCACTGAGCCTCACCTCTGGCGACTGCGCCCACCCCCCCGGGGCACACCTTGTCCTAACGCCCTCCAAGGCCAGCGGAGACCCTACATCTACACAGGCCGTCGTCCCTTCCTCACGTCCCACCCATGCCGCCACCCTCGTGTCTGGGCCCAGCAGGCCTGACACCCCGGAAACGTTCCTGCTGCCAGATCCCACAGACGACCCCGTTCTCACGGCTCCACAGGATGGGACGCCAGTAACTGCGTCCTCCTTGCCATGCGTCCCGGCAGGTCTCCTCTGACCCTCTGGACGCCCGTCCTCCGTCTCCTTCCCGGGCTGCTGCTCTTTGGGATTTGGCCCCAAGCCCCCTTCTCCCGCCCTGAGCCTCCACCCCTCGGCGGGCGATCTTACTCCTTCTACCATCTACACGCGGAGCCCCGCGGAACTTGACTCACGGGGCACATTCTTTTCTGAACGTGGAAAGCACAGTTCCAAAGGAGCCTTCCCTCGGACGTCCCGCAGACCCTAGAACTCAGTCTGCCCCAAACTGAGTTCGTCTCCCTCTCCCACAGCCTCCCAGGCTTGCCCTCCCCGAGGAGCGGGCAGCTGGGCCTCCCAGAAACCTGGGCGCCTGACTCGTCCCTCTCCCGCCCGGTCAGCTCCCACAGTCCCTCCTCCCCCCGACTCCACCCTGTCCACCTCTCTCTGGCCAGGGGGCCCCCGCCAGGCTAGGTGTCGCTCACCTGGGCACCGCTACGCGTGCCTCGGCTCTCAGCCATCCTCCTCTCGCCAGGCTGGGGGGCATTTCTACTTACACCACTCACCCGGCTTCACACTCTTGAGTGATTTGCCCCCACCCTCGAGATCAAGTTTCAAATTCCTTAACGTGGCTTACCAGGCCCTTTAAGACCTTATCCCCAACTCAGCACACCCTCCTACCCCACCCCACCCCACCCCACCCTCCAATTCAAAATGGAACTCAACTCACTTGGGCTGTGAATAAAGGATGCCTTCCCACCTCCATCTGGAACAGCCAGCCTCTTTCCCCAATCGGCCACCTTACCCGGCTAACTGCGCCTCATGTAAGAGGTTTCACGGCTGGAACCTCTCTGCCCACCACCCCCACCGTCCCCGGGACCGTGTGTCCCCAACAGCCTGTACTTCCCTTCCCGCATCCTCTGCCTGTGCGTGCCCCACCCCCAGCCAAACACGCCCCGTCTCCCCTTCCCACCACCTATCAGCTCCTGCCTGTCTCCACCACACAGTGTTGGCTGGTCCTTCTGCTACTCAGGCGAGGGAAAGACTGAGACTCAGCTTCTCAAAGTGGCCAGGGGCAAATTGACAGGCCGAGAAATTAACTAGAAAAATGGCAAATTTTGCAACGATCAACCACTTTTCTTAATTTTTTTGTTTATCTGAGAGAGAGAGAGAGAGAGAAGGGGCAGCGAGAGACAGACAGACAGACACAGAATCCCAAGCAGGCCCCAGGCTTGAGCTGTCAGCACAGAGCCTGACGTGGGGCTGGATCCCATGGCTGTGAAATCATGACCTGAGCAGAAATCAAAGGCTGGATGCTTAACCAACTGGGCCACCCAGGAGCCCCAAGTGCCAGATATCTTAAAATACGCTTTCCCTCGATTCTTACAGCCATCCTCTGAGGCAAATAGTATTAGGTCCACTTAAGTAATGGGAAACTCCAGATCTGAATCAAAAGGAGACCGATTTCTCTGTCAAATCTGACGCCTCACCCTTTGTTCTAAGCTGTTCTCAACCAAGTAAATGACCAAGGAACAACCCAACTGCTGAATCCCACCTGTGGGAAGGGACTTTTGCAGGTATCTATAATTTAAAAAAAAAAATTTTTTTTTTAACATTTATTTTTGAGACAGAGAGAGACAGAGCATGAATGGGGGAGGGGCAGAGAGAGAGGGAGACACAGAATCGGAAGCAGGCTCCAGGCTCCGAGCTGTCAGCACAGAGCCTGACACGGGGCTTGAACTCACGGAGCATGAGATCATGACCTGAGCCAAAGTCGGACGCTCAACCGACTGAGCCACCCAGGCGCCCCTGCAGGTATCTATAATTAAATCAGGAATGTTCCAACTTGAACTAGTTGCTGTCATTTTTCCTTTTAAAATTAGCTCTGGCCTGGGGCGCCTGGGTGGCGCAGTCGGTTAAGCGTCCGACTTCAGCCAGGTCACGATCTCGCGATCTCGCGGGATCTCGTGATCTCGCGGTCCGTGAGTTCGAGCCCCGCGTCGGGCTCTGGGCTGATGGCTCGGAGCCTGGAGCCTGTTTCCGATTCTGTGTCTCCCTCTCTCTCTGCCCCTCCCCCGTTCATGCTCTGTCTCTCTCTGTCCCAAAAATAAATAAACGTTGAAAAAAAAAATCCTCTCTTTAAAAAAAAAAATAAATAAATAAAATAAAATAAAATAAAATAAAATAAAATAAAATAAGCTCTGGCCTGAGGCAAAACGGGTCTCTTAAGTGCCTCAGATTGTTTTGTCAATCACAGAGTCATCTTTACTAAAAAGCTATACATTCTTTCCATCTCCTTCCTGGACAATTGAGAAAAAAAAAAAAATCCCCTTAAGGGCTTAAGATTCCTACCCCTCCTGGGACGCCTGGGTGGCTCAGTCGGTTAAGTATCCAACTTCAGTTCAGGTCATGATTTCATGGTTTGTGAATTCGAGCCCTGCGACAGGCTCTGTGCTCTCAGCAGAGCCTGGAACCTGCTTTAGGTCCTCTGTCTCCCTCTCTCTGTCCCCTCCCCTGCTAATGCTCTCTCAAGAATAAATCAAAAACATTAAAAAAGAAAAAAAAAGATTTCTGGGTCACCTGGATGGCTCAATCGGCTAAGTGTCCGACTTTGGCTCAGGTCATGATCTCACCACTCATGGGTTCAAACCCCAAGTCAGCTGTGCTGACAGCTCAGAGCCCCCCGGAGCCTGCTCCGGATTCTGTGTCTCCCTCTCTCTCTGCTCATTCCCTGCTCGTGCTCTCTCTCTGGCTCAAAAATAAACAAACATTAAAAAAAATTTTTTTTTAATGAATAAGCGTTAAAAAAATTTTCTTAAAAAAAAAAAAAATTTCTGCCTCTCCTTTATATGCAATATTTTACCCCAAAAAGGGGACCCTAGGACGCTTGGACTTTGCACACAGTCTCCTGATAAACTGCCTGGGGGGAAAAAGACCTTGACTCTGTCCTTACTACAGGTCAAACATTTTCCAACACCGTTTCTCTTGAATACAACCATCCTGAATTGGGTGCTCTGAATCCCTCCAAGCTCCATGTAGGAGAGCAGAGGCTGAGAGAAGTCCAAACCCTGTGTTCTTTCCACTCTGGGGACGGTGCTGACGGCACCACAAGCTCTCCTCCCAGACCAACAAAGATGAAGATTTTAACACGGATGACGGACTCTAAGCCTCCTGAGGACAAGATGCTGTGGTGAGCGAGAAAATAAAAGGAGCAGACCCTCAGAGTGAAATTCCACCTACGTATAGCGTTAAAGGCCCATCTGGAAAAGAGAAGGAAAAGAGAAGCGGAGAAGAGAAGACCGTCCCTCTAAAGGTTTGTCAGCCTCGCGCTACTGACCTTTCCGGCTGCGTAACAGGGATGCCCAGGCGTTGTAAGGTGTTCGAGCAGCATCCCTGGCCTCAAACCACCAGACGCTGGGAGCACCCCTCCCCTGAATCGTGATAATCAACTGTCTCCAGACAGTGCCAAATGGCCGGCAAGGGGCAAATCCACACCCCCACCCCCACCCCCAGCACCGAAGGCCCTTGAGAAGCCCTGTTCTACATGAGGCGCTGAAACGTACACTAAGAACTGGTCCTTTCAAGGCCTTCTCTTAGTGAGGCACAAGGTTTTCGGAGTCCCTTTTCAGCATCCTAAGATGTGAACCCATCCAATGCATCATTGTAATCTTAAAAGAAAACAAGACGGCTCCAAATTACTCGTTCAACAAGGAAGGACGTTAGCAGCACTTAACAGACAGTGTTTACATTCTCCCAGACCTGGGCTGTGTCGAGAAATTAAGCTACCCCATCTGTGCTTTGATCTTCGAGCAAATTATCTCCTGAGACAAGATCTAACTTGTGAGGACCCTACAGGCTAACCAGCTGTCAGTGCGGAACGGGCATCCAACTCCAGGTGGCGAGGGGAGAGGATGCTTCCCGACCCCCCAAGGGGACCCTGCTCAGTCACACAGCCAGATGCCAGCGAGGGGTCCGACTTTCCCAGGAAACGATACGGCTCAGCTTTGGGTTCACAGGGGACAGAGCCTTTTAGGAGGTGGGCCAGTTTCATACACCAGCACTTCTTCTTCTGTTATGGAAGGCTTCTGTTGTTTTAGTTTCTGTTCTTATTTTCACAGCAAAGAGCAGAGTGCCAACCCGAGGGGTCTCCCGGCTTCCGTTGCTTGGTTTCACTACAAGAGGAAAGGACGAAGTTTCCAGTCTTCCAAAGGCTCTTACTCATCTCGCACCTGTTCTGCAAGGTAAATGCTGCCAGCCAGACGGAAGAGAGGAGCCCCGCATGAAATGCTTGTTGTATCGGCAACCAGACGTGTGGCCTATAGGAGTGCCGGTCGCAAAGGACGAGCAGAGACTTAATTTTGCAAAGTGTTTACACCTTCCTTTGTGTGGTGGGCAGAATAATGCCCCCCTGCCTTACCACCAAAGACCTCCAAGTCCTCATTCCCGAACCTGAGAGTGGCATCAAAAAGAACTTTGAAGAAGGGCTTGAGGTTAAGGACCAGCGAGCTGAGGAAGGTCACCTGCGTCATCCAGGTGGGCCCGATGTCATCAGGAGCCCTTGAGAGCGGACAGACTTTTCGGCTGCGGTCAGAGGGACAGAGACGGGACAATGTAAGAAGTGGGAGAAATGTGAAGTGCGAAAGGGGCTCAATTTGCCACTGGTGGCTTTGAAGACGAAGCTAGGGGGTCTTGCTTGGGGAAGCTGGGGCAGTGAGGAAACAGATTCTCTCCCAGAACCAGACCTGCCCACCCCTTGATTTGATTCCAGTGAGTCCTGTGTTGACCTTCTAGCCTACAGAGCTGTAAGATAATATAGCTGTACCACTCTAAGCATTAAATCTAAGGACTTTGGTCATGGTAGGGATAGAATTCTAATATAGTTCTTGGTTGCCCCGAGTAGGGGGGGGGGTGTTGTAACAAAAATCAAAAAACGTGGCAATGGCTTTGGAATTAGGCAGTGGGTGGGTCTGGAGGAGTTCTGCAGAGTCTGCTCGCAAAAAGTCCAAACAGCCTTGAACAGACGTGTTAGGAGACGTTAAGGCGAGCTAGGGAGGGCTCAGAAGGAAGTGAAGGCCAGGGGACAGGAAACCTAAGTTGCGGTGGAGCCATCGACACCGCCAAGAGCAGAGGAAATCCCAAATATACATTCTAACATCTGCTGCCTACTGCGGACTAAGAAAGAAAGTGAAGCCCCAAAGTGGGGAAAGGCCTCTGACCATCAGAGGAGCAATCCTGCTGCCCCACCATGTGACCTGGGGCAGACAACCTTTCTGAACCACGTTCAGGGGGCGCCTGGGTGGCTCAGTCGGTTAGGCGTCCAACTTCAGCTCAGGTCATGATCTTGCGGTCCGTGGGTCCGAGCCCCGCATAGGGCTCTGTGCCGACAGCTCAGAGCCTGGAGCCTGCTTTGGATTCTGTGTCTCCCTCTCTCCCTGCCCCTCCCCTACTTGTGCGCATGTGTTCTCTCTCTCAAAAATAAACAAACTTAAAAAAAAACACTCAGGGACGACCACTACGCCCACCTTCCAGGGCTACGGGGATGAAATGAGGTCATGCACGCAGAGCCCTCACACCACTGTGCCCAGCACAGAGCAGGCACTGGGAAATGGGAACGGTTTCTCTGAGTCTACAAAGACCAAGGGCTGGAGAGGAATGCGTTCTTCCTTTCTCCCACAGGAAAGCATGTGATGAGTCCTCCCTAGGGAGGACGGAGGGTCTAAGTAAGCATCAAAGGAAAAAGCAGGGGCAAACCTGGATGCTCAGGAAGCCGGTGCTCCATTCATCAAAGGCACGATCTAGGAGTTCTATGGGACTATTCCAAAACGCAAGAGACAGATGGACTGAGGCCTCGGCAAGACAAAAAGGGGGCTGAGTGCTTCTCCGGATGACTCTGTTACTGGAAACTTGCCAACTACAGTTTGAGAACACTGGGCAGAGATACTGTGCCCCACTCTGTGCCAACTTGGACAGGAAGTGATGCGACCGGGTCCCACGGTCGAGAAGCCAGCGGGAGGGGGTGATGGGGACCTCCTCAAAGAAAGACATCATTTTTAATTCTTCAGCCTGGCTTCCTACTCCAGCCAGCCTCCCACCCGTTTCCATCCATGAAATTACGGTACACAACAAAAATGACAAGACCACAGTTGTTCCTACATGGGCATATGGCAAGGCAAAATTCCGCAGAAACCCCGAAAATTCTCTATGGAAGGAGGAATGACAGGTGTCTTCCTATTGTAACAATTTTGTTTAGCTTTGGTGCTTTCAAAAGGTTTCTGGGAGAAGACATCATGGGAAAGAAAGAAAAAAAAAGGCCCTGAAACCATCTGAATATCCCTTCTGTCTCTTTACACCCGTCCCCTGGCCTATAAATTACAGGAGTTCATTTCCTCAGGATTAGCAGTCGAGAGTTCAATGTCAGCCAGCAGGCTACTGCATAACTAAGAGGGAGGAAAAGTCGCCTTAGGAATGATTAAGATAAAACCGTGAGGCGAGGAACGAAATCAGTCTCCCCTAGTAAGTTCGTGAGACGTGTGTCCACTGACACACTCTTCATTGTCTGCGTTAAGAGTCACGTGTTCTTTCTTCCAAGAAAACCTCCTAGCACCTGCAGGGAAGACACCACTCGTGACGCGCCTTTCTGTTGCGAGTGAAAGCCACAGCCCTCCCGGGCACTGTGATTAAGGCACCCATGTTGATGAGCCAAGCACATGTACCCACCGAACACAAAGATGCTTTGAAAAAAGAACTAGTTTCAAGACGTCTGCCAACAATCCCATTGTTCTGGATTCACCAAGTGGAAAAGCCTACATTTCTGCACTACATTTTCTGAATTTCGTCAAGCGGGGTGGATCTGAAGGCTCATTCTTCACACTCCCACTACGTATCTCTCAATGCCCTTTCCAAGGAAACCCAGAGAGGCAGTTATCAGAGCAGAGGCATTATTTGGGTGCACAGGACAACAGAACCGGACCTTATCTCTGCCCACCCCTTGTGCTCTGCTCCTCAGGCTGCAAACCTCTGCTAACCCCTGGGGATTTAAATTAAATTTAAATTAAATTTAAATTAAAAAAAAAAAAGGGTAGTCAAGGGGCTGGGGGACTTACATTCTCCTTATCTCAACCCACATCTGTAGACTCTGGGAGTGTCCCAGGTGTGTCCCCAGACCCTCCTAAAAGTAGGATGTGAGTATGGGGCGCCTGGGTGGCTCAGTCGGTTAAGCGTCCGACTTTGGCTCAGGTGACGATCTCGCGGTCCGTGAGTTCGAGCCCCGCGTCGGGCTCTGGGCTGATGGCTCAGAGCCTGGAGCCTGCTTCGGATTCTGTGTCTCCCTCTCTCTCTGCCCCTCCCCCGTTCATGCTCTGTCTCTCTCTGTCTCAAAAATAAATAAACGTTAAAAAAAAAAAATTTTTTTTTTTTAAAGTAGGATGTGAGTAGCATGCCCAAGGATTTTGTTTGGCTTTTCATAAACTGGGGGAAAGGAGATATGGCTCTGAGAAGGTAAGATAATGAACCTAGCTACTGAAAACAAGTTCCAGCCCACTGCTTGAGGAGGAAAAGGGCATAATGGGTAGGAGCTGTGCAAAATTCCCATGACCTCTGCATCTGCCTCACTCCCTCCCATCAGGAGCAAGCAGTGCTGCCCCAGTTGTTTTTGTCCTTTTTTTGTTTGTTTGTTTGTTTGTTTGAGAGGGAGAGAACATGCCAGTGGGTGAGGAGCAGAGAGAGAGAGAGATGGAGACAGAGAAGGAAGGAGGGAGGGAGGGAGTCCCAAGCAGGCTCCACAATGCCAGCACAGAGCCCCACACAGGGCTTGATCTCATGAACCGTGAGATCACAGCCTCAGCTGAGATCAAGGGTCCAACGCTCATCCGACTGAGCCACTCTGGTGCCCGTGCCACCCCCGTGTTGGCTGAGCTGGAAGAAACAGCCTCCATTATCCGGGACTTCTCACCAGGAAGAGCCAAACACCTGACCGTGTTCCTGTAAAACGGATTCGCAATTCAAATGAGTCCAAGAGTTCACGATTGGGAGATCTTAAGAGTGTGTCGGGGAGGATAAAAATACACATGTATATAACGTTCCATTTGCAGGCCTCTTCCAGGAGCCTAAGAGCTCTCCTAAGCATTTAGACTGTGCCAGACCCTTTAAATGCATCGTGCATTACTTGGTCTGTTCCTTACAAAGAACCACCAACAAAAATCTGTGTTCATTCTTCACTTGAGTCGATGGAGGCTCGGAAATGTTAAACAACATGCCCGAAGTCACAAATTGGCAGACCCAACCTCCGAACCCAGATTTATGCTCTTACCCTAGGGTTAACGCCTAAGACATACTGTGATCGGCCACCGACTCCGAGAGCAGCAAGGGTTCCTACAAAGTGCCTGCGGGCTCAACAAATTTTGCCGAAAGAATTAATGATTATCTCCCTTTTTCAACAACCTTTGTCCCAGCATGTGAAAACCTCACACCCCCAGCTTTGCCCTGGCCGGCCGGACAAGAAGTCACAATATCTCCCTGGCAGCCGGCTTCAAAGCAATGCAAATATTGCAAAATGCCTTCCTCTTGAGGAGTCACCGCTCCTGCCTGACAAACTCCCAATTCCAAACTTGCTCGGGACAGCGACTGCACGGTGCTGGGTGCCTGGTGCATTCCGTTCCAGGGGTCACCCAGCCTTCCCCATCACGGCCAGTGCCCAGCACACTCCTACAACTGTGTACACAGGGTTTATTGCACCAGCACAGCCAGCTCTGCTCTCTGGCCAAGAGATAAGAAAAACGCAGTTGATTCGGATGCTACCGTTTGTAAGGAAATTCCTGATCCACTCCCGAAATCTGGGAGTGCCTCTCTTCAGAATAAACCCGGGCAGTTTTACCCACTTTCAGCATGTTTCTAAGGGACTGATGAAGACTACATTTTCGTCCCCAGCTCAACTAGCCAACTGTAGGCTCAAGCCAAGTAGATTGGTGAAGTCTTGTGGATAAGTCATGTTTCGCTTCAGAATATCAATTATGTATTTAAAAAAAAATTTTTTTTTACTTTTTTTTAACGTTTATTTATTTTTGAGACAGAGAGAGACTGAGCATGAACGGGGGAGGGGCAGAGAGAGAGGGAGACACAGAATCCGAAGCAGGCTCCAGGCTCCGAGCTGTCAGCACAGAGCCGGACACGGGGCTCAAACTCACGGACCGCGAGATCGTGACCTGAGTTGAAGTCGGACGCGCCACCCAGGCGCCCCCCCAAAAATTTTTTTTCAAATTGCAAAGTAGAATGGTGGTTGCCAGGTGCCAGGAGGAGGGGCAAATGGGGAGTTAGTGTATAATGGGTATAGAGTTTCTGTTTGGGAAAATGAAAAAGTTCTGGAGATGGATGGTGGTGATGGTGGCACACCAGTGTGGCTGTACTTAATACCGCTGAAATGGCCACTTAGAAATGGTTAAAATGGGGGCGCTCCTGGGTGGCTCAGTCGGTTAAGACTCTTGATTTCAGCTCAGATCATGGTCTCCCGGTTTGAGCCCCACATCAGGTTCTGTGCTGGCAGTAAGAGCCTGCTCGGGATTCTGTCTTTCTGGCCCTCCCTCACTTGCTCGCTCTCAAAATAAATAAAAATAAACTTTAAAAAAAAATGGTTAAAATGGTAAAATACAAACAAAAACTACACTGACATTCAAGTGAGTGCTTCTTTTTGAAACCCCTCACTTGCAAAAGCAAAGGAGGCCATAGCTCCTTTTTTTTTTTAATGTTTTATTTATTTTTGAGACAGAGAGAGACAGAGCGTGAGCAGGGGAGGGGTAGAGAGAGTGAGACACAGAATCCAAAGCAGGCTCCAGGCTCCGAGCTGTCAGCACAGAGCCCGACGCGGGGCTTGAACCCACGGATGGTGAGATCATGACCTGAGCCAAAGTCAGATGCTCAACCGACTGAACCATCCAGGCGCCCCAGCCATAGCTCCTTTTAAAACAAATCATGGAGGGGCGCCTGGGTGGCTCAGTCGGTTGGGCGTCCGACTTCGGGTCAGGTCATGATCTCACGATCCGTGAGTTCGAGCCCCGCGTCGGGCTCTGTGCTGACAGCTCGGAGCCTGGAGCCTGCTTCGGATTCTGTGTCTCCCTCTCTCTCTGCCCCTCCCCTGTTCATGCTCTGTCTCTCTCTGTCTCAAAAATAAATAAACGTTAAAAAAAAAAAATGTTTTTAAATAAAAATAAAAAAAATAAAACAAATCATGGAAACACCCTGGGCCCACCCCAGGCGTGACTGGAAGAAGTGTAAGTGAGTTTTAGCCCAGAGCTCCTAAAGAAAAATAGGATGAATGCTCTTGATTTACTTTTTTTTTTTTTTTTTTTGAGAGAGAGAGAGAATGAGAACATGAGTGGGGGAGGGGCAGGAGGTAGAGGGGAAGAGAGAATCCCAAGAAGGTTCCGTGCTGTCAGAAGAGAGCCTGATGTGGGCCTCAATCCCACGAAACGTGAGATCATGACTTAAGTTAGACACTCAACCAACTGAGCCACCCAGGCACCCCTGGAGTTACTTTTTACTCTGCATACACTAAGTGAAACTAAAGTGGTCTTTGAGTCCTCTGAGGAAAGGACTGAGCACAGGGTCTCAGAGCAGCCCAGACCTTATTTGACAGTCTTCTGTGGACGGAATGTTTGTGCCTCTTGGCAAATTCCTATGCTGAAGCCTTAACCCCCAGTGGGAGGGTGCCTGGAGGGGAGGCTTGAGGGGAGGTCACAAGGGATCAAAGCCCTAAGAAGACGAAGAGCAAGAGTGACCAGAGCCCTTCCTCCCTCCACCAGGTGAGGACAGAGCAGGAAGGCAGTCTTCCCACAGCCAGGAAGCACACTCGGGCCGGACCCAAACATGCAGCATGGTGACCCTGGACTTAAGCTTCCACGACTGTGAGAAACACATGGCCGTTAGGCCACGCGCTCTGGGGGACTGCTCCACAGCTGTGAGACCAGGCTCCCTGGGAGACTGTGTTACAGAAGCCCGAACTAAGACAGGTCTCCTCCATACTCTACCTGTGTTTGCACTCACGTTCAGGTAATGGTTGAAACGTCACCGTCGGGAGAAAACCAGTTTCCACGACGACTCAGTGATGTGCCTGCACTTTGGGCACCGGCACTGAGGTGGGCATCCGGATGAGTTCTCTTCTCTTTCCAGGTATCACAGTGCAATATGGCAACAGCCTGGCTCACACAGGGACACACACACACACACAGAAGTGCTGGAGTGGTGACTGTTTTTTTTCTACTATAGGGGCTATTTCAGAGTAACAGGGAGGAGAGATGCCAAAATGCTGTCACGATTCACAATGAAAGGTCTCTGGTTCATTACAGTCTTTTTTTTTTTTTCCATCTCAAAGCCTCTTCACCAGGAAAATCACCAAGGCCGCTGCACCCCAGGTGACTACTGACACGATATTTCCGACACGTGGAGAATGAACTCGAAAGACTCAGAGTCCCAGCCATCGAGCCTCTTTGCCCAACTCTCCAACTGAAGAATTTTGCGTTATAATTATCGACCTATTGCATCATGTTTTTCTTCCCTCGAGACTGAATGCTAACTCGTAAACCAATCTTGATCCCAAAAGTGGATAATTAAGTACTTTTTACTCATGTTGGTATCTGGTTTGCCCCCACTGGAAAAACAAAACAAAACTAAGGCTTACATTAGAAAACTCTGAGCTGTACCAACCTAGGTCAGCGTACTTCCGAGTTACATGAGATGCTGGTTTCCGTTAAATTTTGCATAATTCACCTTTAAATGTCACTGCAAAATTGGGTGTTAACATCCACATCAACAAAATAATAAAGAATAAAAAGCTAATCCTAATACCAAAATGTGTTAGAAAACCCTTAATACTTATAAGTGTTACAATGAAGATGTGAAGAGGGAGGCTGATCAAGGGAACAGTCAGGAAATGGACACACAAGCATGTGGGTGGCATTTCCAATCAAAGGAGATAAATGTATTAATACGTAAATGGCTGGGAAAAGCAAGAGCCTTCTAAAAAAAGTAAACTGGGATCCCTACGTTCTAACATAAATTCAAGGTGAATGAATAATATAAAAACTGAAAGCAAAGCAGTAATGAAAGCAGGCCTGGACAATTAAAAATAATAATTTTAGAGCAGGGAAGGCCTTTTTCTCTTTACAGTGTTAAATTCCAAGGCCTTCAAGTTAGCAGCTGATAAAACGGTCCACAGGGAGAAATGCAACATAATCCAAGAGAAAAGATGAACAGGAAACTAGGAACACTTCTAACTTGCAACACACAAAGGGGGCTCATTTCCCTTGTACATAAAGTGACACAAATTGGTAACCGGCAGCTGACTAGTCAAGGAGAGAACATTCCACAGGAAGGTAGGTGAATACAAAGGGCTTCTACATACAGATGTATGAAAGGATGCTCGCCCTCCCCTCCGAAGTGAAATGCAAATTAAAACCACGTGATATCCTCCTTTTCACTTATCAGATTGGCAAAGATTAACAAGTTTCATAACATACCACGCTGGCACCCATGTAAAGAAACAGGTACTTTCAACCCTTGCTAGTGACAGTATAGATATCTGCGCAGCTTCTACGGAAGACATTTGGGGCAGTATCTTCCCCACACACAAATGCCATGGGACCTTTCACCCGGCGATCCCGTATTTAGGATCTCATCACATGCGAGCAAAACAAGTAGGTGCAAAGTTATCTCTTGCAGCATTGCTGCAAACAGCAAAATCAAAAGGAAACCAATTTAAAACAGTATCTGTAAGAAGAAAGAAACTATGCTGCTGTCTTTAAAACTGTGAAAGTAAAGCTCTACCTATCCAGAGGAATTTCAAGATGTCTAATTACATGACAAGAGCAAGGTGCACAACAATGCATAAAGTCTGTTATTATTTGTGATGTCAAAAGCGGGGGGTAGGATATGACAACACATGTACAATTTTTTTTTTTTTTTACATATGAGTATCTTTAGAAGAACATTATTGTCTCTGAGAAGGGAATATGATGGTTAGTGGCAGGTATTAGGCGGCTTTTCATTTTACCCTTCTATGTATTTTAAATTTAAGCCACGTATATTTGAAGAATGTTTTTCAAAAATTCTTGTTTATTTTTGTGAGAGAGAGAGCAAGCGGACACAAAGGGGGTAGGGCAGAGGGAAAGGGAGACAGGGGATCCGAAGCAGGCTCCACGCTGACAGCAGAGAGCCCAGTATGAGCCTTGAACTCACAAACCATGAGATCGTGATCTGACCAGAAGGCTGATGCTTACATGACCGAGCCACTCAGGTGCCCCAAGAGAGCAATCTTTTTAAAGATATGAGAGAACAGACTATCCAAGCTAGAAGTATATGCCTAGCTAAACTATCAGGTGTAGGGTGGGACCTAAGACAATTTAGACGTGCCAAATCTCCAGAAATATCTCTCCTGTATAACCTTTCTCAGAAACTGTTGGCCAATGTCCTCTTTAAAGATAAAAGACCAAGAAAGACCACAAGGAAAGAGGACAACATAGAATCGAGGAGAGAGAAATGCAGGGCATCTCTAGGTTGATGAGGACATACACTCATAAGGAATGCTCTTAGGGGCGCCTGGGTGGCTCAGTCGGTTGAGCATGACTTCAGCTCAGGTCATGGTCTCACAGTTCCTGAGTTCGAGCCCCATGTTGGGTTCTGTGCTAACAAACAGCTCAGAGCCTGGAGCCTGCTTCCAATTCTGTGTCTCCCTCACTCTCTCCCCCTCCCCTGCTCATGCTCTGTCTTCGTTTCACAAAAATAAATAAATGATAGCAAAAAAAAAAAAATTGTTTAAAGGAATGCTTTCAGGAGCAATAGATCAAAGAGATAGTTACCCTCAGATTTTCAAACATAAAAAGGTTAGGTTTCCATTTGGGGGTAAATCAATGAGAGGTACATACAGCTCACAAACAAAACAATTATTGATTCTGGGTAAGAACAAGCTGTATGAGGAAGGAAACGTTCAAATTATACATCTCAGCTATGAGTTATTTTCACACATTAATCAAACCAAAAACTCTATTAAGATGACTTGAGAAAAGAGAGTTCCAAGAAATTATAAGAAATATATTCTCATCTTCCACAGTATGAAGACAGTAAATCATTTCCAAAATTGGCTTTATCCAATTAAATAAATAAAATAACACTGGCTCAATCAGTGAAGCATCCAATTCTTAATCACGGGGCTTGCAAATTCGAGTCCCAGGTTGGGTGTAGAGATTACTTAAAAATAAAATCTTGCAGCACCTGGGTGGCTCAGTCGGTTAAGCACTGTGAGATCAGGCCCCGTGTCAGACTCCAGGCTGGGGGTGGAGCCTGCTTAAGAGTCTCTCTCTCCCCCTGCCTCTCCCCCACTCACATGCACACTCTTGCTCTCTAAAAAAAATAAAAAATAAACAAACAAAAAAATAACATTCTTAGTATCTAATTTTTATTTTAAAATGATGAAGATTGCAAAATAAAATCAAAATCCCTTGCACGTCTCTGTTTTCTGACACCTTGTTCTTGTGAGAGGTGGAACCAGGGAGATATGTGGGTCTCAAGTATAATCAACTTGAACAGGAAATGGAACTCATCTGTAAGAACCAATGGCTGTAGGTAATCTCATTTTATAAAACAAACTAAAGCCAATAGCTCCTTCGAGCAACAATTTCAATTTGTTTAAAAACTAGTCGTGTTGGGGCGCCTGGGTGGCACAGTCGGTTAAACATCCGACTTCTGCCAGGTCACAATCTCACGATCCGTGAGTTTGAGCCCCGCGTCGGGCTCTGGGCTGATGGCTCAGAGCCTGGAGCCTGTTTCCGATTCTGTGTCTCCCTCTCTCTCTGCCCCTCCCCCGTTCATGCTCGGTCTCTCTCTGTCCCAAAAATAAATAAACGTTGGAAAAAAAAAAAAAAAAAGTAAAAACTAGTCGTGTGGGGGGGGGGGGCACCTGGGTGGCTCAGTCGGTTAAGCATCCGGCATCGGGTCAGGTCATGATCTCACGGTTCACGAATTTGAGCCCCGCGTCAGGCTCTGTGCTGACAGCGCAGAGCCTGCTTGGGATTCTCTCCCTTTCCCTCTCTCTCTGCCTCTCCCCAACTCGTGCTTTCTTTCTCTAATAAACTTGAAAAATTTTTAAAATAAATAACAAAACAACTAGTTGTGTGGCTTCCAAGGAGTCACTAGGCAATCGCCCATCTGGTTTGAATGACGAGCAGCGGCCAGAGGAGCAGGGAAATCAATACAACCCTGGTGTTCACGCTCCTAGAGAACAGTGCCCCTACCACTTAAATCAAAGCAGAACACCTACTGGCATCATTAACTCAAATGTGGCCAACTCAGAAATAGGAAATTCCACAGCTTTCTGTTAAGCGTCTGTGTGACGGAATTTGCTAAGACTGCCCAAAAGAAAAAGGGATTTCCCCAACACTTTTAAGCAAAGGTGAAGTTCCAAGAAGACACTTAAGCTACAGCTTTGGATGCCCGATAAAACCGCCCCCGTTTGGAAGGCACGCGCCAGGACATCAGTGCTTCTGTGTCCAGACCGAAGAGCCCACCATCAATTTAATCCTCTGGAGTTGTAGCCAGACATTCCCTTTATCGAACTGGGGCAAGAAATTCTTCAAAGGTTCTTCTGTCAGAAATTAGGATCCCTGGATTTAAGAAGCAAGAGGTTGCGGGGCGCCTGGGTGGCGCAGTCGGTTGAGCGTCTGACTTCGGCCAGGTCACGATCTCGCGGTCCGTGAGTTCGAGCCCCGCGTCGGGCTCTGGGCTGATGGCTCAGAGCCTGGAGCCTGTTTCCGATTCTGTGTCTCCCTCTCTCTCTGCCCCTCCCCCGTTCATGCTCTGTCTCTCTCTGTCCCAAAAATAAATAAACGTTGAAAAAAAAAATTTAAAAAAAAAGAAGCAAGAGGTTGGGATGGACAAGAGCTTACAATATATTCATAGTTGGAGACATGCAATTCAATCAAATAAAAACTGGAAGATGGCATACCATCTAAAAACTATGGTTTCAGAACACTCATCGAACCCATAGCGCTCACTACCTGATGCAGGGGCGCCAACCTGAAGTCCAAAAGTACGCCAGCTATCAGCTAAGAGAAACAAATCTCTTCTGTAAACTACTTCTCCTTGGCAGAGTGGATCTGAATTCTTATACGCCACTGGCATCCAAAGAGGACTTGAAGGGTCTACCAGTAAAAGGCACAGTTATTGTCAATAAATAAAATGAACTCCAAGACAGTTTCACCAACTTCTCCCCTTTCCAGGGGAAAGGGGAAGATGGACTGTAGTATTTTATCTACATACTGGGGCTGAACCAAGCATAAAACTGGATTCCTGGCATCCTGTGGCCAGAGCAAAAAAGCAAGTATGATGAGGTGTACAATTTTCCTAACTGTGGAAAAAAATTAAAAGTCCCTGTTCATCAGGGAAATGGATGTCTTTTTCCTAACAGGAAGTGAAACATACATTTCCTTATACGAGGGATTCACAGTGAACCCTATTAGCAGCTCATTCAACAAATACCTATTACGCGCCTTCTATGTTTCCTGGGTTTAAGAGTTTGGTATGCGTGAGCCAACAAACCAGATAAAGAGCCCTACCCTGGGGAAGGCCATATTCCGCTGTGGTAGATAGACAATAAACAATAAACCTAAGAGGCAAGTTACATAATCTGTTATTACGCTGTGGGAAAAAATATAAGGAAGGGCTCCGTCACGGAGAACGAAGGATGGCAAGAGAGGGCCGATTTCAAATCGCAACCCACAGTCAAGGTCCTGAGATGGCAACATTGGAGCAAGGACCCAGCACGAGCAGGCAAGGGCATGAGAAGAACACTGCAGGGGCAGAGGAGGCAGCCAGGACACGGGCCCTAAGGAGACATACACAAGCAAGCTGGAGGAAGACCACGGGGCCAGCACTGTCAGGCCAGGGCAGGGAGTGGTACGGGACAGAAAGTTAGACAGTACCAAGAGACCGGGTCAAAAGAGGCCTGGAGTGCACTGTAAAAACTTTTCCTCTTATGGAAACAGGAAGCCAACAGAGGGTTAGAGCAGAGAAGCACCACCATCTGGCCTTTGTTTTTCAAGAACCACTGTTGGGGGCACCTGGGTGGCTCATTTGGTTAAGCATCTCATTTCAGCTCAGGTCACGATCTGGCAGACCATGGGATCAAGCCCCGTGTCAGGCTCCGTGTTGACAGCTCAGAGCCTGGAGTTGCTTCTGATCCTGTCTCTCTCTCTGTCAGAAATAAAATAAACATTAAAAATTAAAGCAAAAAGAACTACTGAAAAAAAGGGGGTCTAGTGAGAGAGGCCACAGAGATCTTACACTATTTCCTAATCCTCAATACTGTGACCTAAGGACAGAACATGTGCCAGGCCAATAAGAGAAATTAAGAGTGAAAGGAAAAGCAGCATCACAACTACCCAGTATTTTGAGGAGACTGACGTATAACATCCTGTAGAATTTCAGAAATGGACACGATTTCTCAAGTTTTCATTGATACTTAGGCCGCTTAAGTGTTACTCACTTTAGGTTGGCCCACTTACCTTAAAAGCCAACCAATTATGGTTAGTAATACTATGTATGTGAAAGTGGAGGAGAGCAGATCTCAAAAGTTCTCATCACCCCAAAGGACACATGACAAGATGCTCAACATCATTCATCATCCAGGAAATGCAAATCAAAACTACAGTAGCCCCTCACACCTGTCAGAATGGCTAAAATCAAAAATACAAGAAAACAAGTGTTGGTGAGTACGTAAAGAAAAAGGAACCCTCTTGCACTGCTGGTGGGAACACAACTGGTGCAGCCACTCTGGAGAACAGTCTGGAGGTTCTTCAAAAAGTTAAAAATATAACTACCCTAGATCTGGTAATCGCATTAATGGGTATTTACCCAAAGGATACAGAAAAGCTAATTCAAAGGGATACAAGCACCCCCAAGTTTATGGCAGCATTATGTACAATACCCAAATTATGGAAGCAGCCCAAGTGCCAATCCATAGATGAATGGATAAAGAAGATGTGGTACACACACACACACACACACACACACACGAGTATTACTCAGCCATAAAAAGAATGAGACCTTGCCCTTTGCAACAACATGGATGGATCTACAGAGTATGATGCTAAGTGAAGTAAGTCAGAGAAAGAGAAATACCTTACGATTTCGTTCCAACATGGAATTTAAGACACAAATGCACAAAGGAAAAAAGAGAAAGAGACAAACCAAGAAACAGACTCTTAACTCTAGAGAACAAACAGATGGTTAGCAGAGGGAAGGTTGGGGCCC
>NW_024412430.1:12607269-12626472 GCF_014898765.1 Herpailurus yagouaroundi | reverse complement strand
GTGGGATAGGTGATGGGGATTAAAGAGTATACATCTATATACACACACATCATGACGAGCACAGAGTAATGTATGGGACTGCTGAATCACTATGCTGTACACCTGAAACTCATCTCACATGTATGTTAACTAATTAAAAAACTTAAAAAAAATAGAAGTTCTCATCATATGGAAAAGAAATTTGTAGCTACATGTTGTCATGGAGGTCAGTTAAACTTAGTGTAGTGATAATTTGGCAAAATATACAAATATTGTATTGTGTCATTCTATTACACAGCTAAAATTAATACACAGATGTATGTCGATTACATCTCATGTTTTTTAAAAATCAACCAATCAGGGGTGCCTGGGTGGGTCAGTGGGTTGAGCGTCTGACTTCCACTCAGGTCAGGATCTCACAGCTTGTGAGTTTGAGCCCAGCTTCGGGCTCTGTGCTGACAGCTCGGAGCCTGGAGCCTGCTTCGGATTCTGTGTCTCCCTCTCTCTCTTCCCCTAACCCACTGACATTCTGTCTCTGTCTCTTTCAAAAATAAATAAATGTTAAAAAAATAAAATAAAAATCAACCCATCAGAAGACACTTCAGCATTCTAATAAAAATTATAGGAACTATGCATGACTCTTGCCTACATAGCCCCTACTCCATATGAAGGCTGTGACCAAAATCCCCTGGCCACCCCCCAAAAAGGGTTCTAAATTTCCCCAATATGTGGATGGAGCATGACCACTCAAGGAACTGAAGTTTTATACCTCGCAGGGAGTTCAATTATAATTTGCGATCTTTCTTTAAAGGTTTCCGATTTTGTCCTTTTTAAACGCTAAGACAGACATTCCCCAGTAAGGGTATTAGCAACAGCTCAGCAGTTTCACTTTTGAAAGAAAAATACCAGGACAGATTCACTAAGCCCTCATAAATTTTAGTTTCTCCAAAAGGCTCATCTCTATTATTCTCTTTACAGCATCATCCACCTTTGAGCGGCTGCCAAAACTGTATTAATTCAGGCAATTAAACAAAACACAATCGACCAGCAAGATAGCAGTAACACATAGAAAAACATCCAGAGATGAAAGTCAAGAGTAATTTACAGAGTAAAATACGGATGTAGACCCTTGAGAAACAGTGAGTGGAAAGTTACCAAATTGTGGGTACAGCTCTCCAACTCATAAAAGATTAATCCGTCCTGTATAAAAACTAGACCCAGTTTTCCATATGTAGGCAGATCTCTGAAGCAGAACTTTTTCAAAACCAACCCCAAAATACAGATGTAATCAATTCCAAACACTGTTTCAGAATCAGCAGACAGGCCATTAAACCTCTTAGAATTAAATATAGTTTTCCATGGCGGTAGATTATGTTGTTGCTTCAATTATCTGCTGCCCTTCCTATAAAAGGATACACGTCCCATTGTCAAGTCACTTATAGTGTCTCCAGATGGAAGAATTAATTATACTTCCCAAACACACTGTTGGTAGGTTTAGCCATGTGACTTGCTAGAGACACCTGAATGTGAGAATGGACACATCAACACAATCATTAATAGTTATGAATGGATTGTTCATTCTCTTTCTCACCCTCTACCATGAGATAACATCCCAGAGTGGAGTGGGTTCACGTCATTGAGCCCAGATCTAGAGCTAGAATAAATGAGACCTGTGGAGAAGAGCCATCGCTGTCATATAATGTGAACAAGAAATTAAAATACGTTGTTTAAGGGTGGCTTAGTTAAGTGTCCGACTTTGGCTCAGGTCTTGATCTCGCAGTTCGTGGGTTCGAGCCCCACGTTGGGCTCTGTGCTGACAGCTCAGAGCCTGGAGCCTGCTTCGGATTCTGTGTCTCCCTCTCTGCTCACCCCCCACCCACACACACACTGTCTGTCTCTCAAAAATAAACATTAAAAATAATTTAAATAGGTTGTTTTAAGTTACTGAGCATCATGTAGCCTAAGCTGATAGATGAAACTATTTCTTTTTTTAAAAAAAATGTTTTAATTGGGGCACCTGGGTGGCTCAGTCAAACATCCAACTTGATTTTGGCTCAGGTCATGATCTCAGTCTGTGAGATCAAGCCCTAGGTCGGGCTCCTCACTGACAGAACAGAGCCTGCTTAGGATTCTCTCTCCCCCCTCTCTCTGCCCTTCCCCTGGCTTGTATTCTCTCTCTCGCTCTCAAAATAAACTTAAAAAAAATTAAAAAATTAAAAAGTAGTGTTTTAATGATCAATGGAATAATTAATACCTAGGGCAACCTAATCAAAGTAGCAAGACACTTAAGCCTTACTGCCAATGAATTTCCATGGTAACCACCTACCTCATATAATAAACTGAAAATCATGTCTTTTCTAATTAAAGTTTTTACCTTTTAAATATGTGCTTTAGAGAGGGGGAAAGGAAACTTAAGTTACTTGTTTGACTGACCTTTAGAACACCTTATTGAGAACAATGGGAGATTCAGAGAAGATTACCGTCAACGGCACACCCTTCCACAGGCAGGTAATTAATCTCTAGCTGATAAAAGAATCAAGGCTATAAACTCAACCGGCAAATCAGCGGCCCAGCAAAGCAAGGAAATGTAACTGTCCATGATTTTATGGCATGCAGAAATCATTCCCCAAAAAGTCCACGTCCACTTTAGCTTTTCTGTACTAGGCTCTGCCCGCAAATCTTACCAATATGAGCAAGACTCGATGATGACCGTAGTTTTTCAAATCATCCATTAAAACAGGACTTGATGAAAATTAGATCTCTCAAACTTTCTTCCAGAAGGCCAAGAAAAAGCTTCAAGACTGCTCTCATAGGTACTCTGATGACAAGATGCATAAATTCACTTAAAAGCTTCCTTGCTGAAGGAAAAATATTCAACACCTTCTCTTGCAAATTCATGATGGGGTTTTGGCAAGGTGGACACCCAGAGAAACTCAGAACACTTACTGTGAGTAAGCTGACCCCGGAGAGTGGGAGAGAGACAATGCTGTACTCTGCCTTCAAAAGTCCTGAATCTGGGGGCCTCTGTTCACTCTATTACGGTTAGCACGTCCATAGTAGATATCAGGAAGGCTATTTGCATTACTAATTTCAAATCAAGTTAGGATCACGGTTTGCTACAACTGGATAAAAGTTATAGCCACAAGGTGTGAATCTTCAATCCATTTGGGCAACTATTCTATAGTCCCTAGATGATACAAGGCAACAGGTCCTTCTGCAAGGCTAGTTTGTGGGAGACCTTGGTAAAGCTTAGCTCAGGAAGACTCTGCAAAAATCAGGATCAAACTGCTGGGGTTCCTGCTTCCAGTCAGGAAGCAAACACAAGAGTCTGATTTGGTTGTAAGGCAGTGAAGAATTTCCTGGGGCTCTTTTTCCCGCTCTTGACCAACTGGGGCAGGAGAACGCATACAAGATGGCACCTGTTTTCTTCCCACACACATTTCCCTTAAAAAAAAAAAAAAAATCCACCCTCCCTTAGCCTTGGTGACTGTTTCCTATGCGATCCCAGCCCCCCTGGCCACAGCTGACTGGACCACAACGACTCCTATTCCCAGGGAGAAAAAAGGAAGCAGAGGCCAAGCTGATCAGCACGGAGGGAGAGACGGCTAGAAGCAGAGAAAGGTGGTCTGTATGCTGGAGACCAGCTCCCCCAAGTGCCCAACAGGAATCAACTTCCTAAGCCCCCCGGTTCCCAGGAGGGATGGCTGGACTACTACGTTTTGTGGTTTTACTGGGTTCCCTCCAACAAACTCCTTACTGCTGATGCTGCTTTAAGCCAGTTTAAGTGAGTTTCTCTCTTTTTGTAGCCAATAAGCCTAGCTGGTTTGCTGTAAATCTTGTTTTTTAATTTATAAGTGTTAGATCTCAGGGAGCTTTTACAATGAAGGACTAACAGTCCTACACGCATACAGTAAAATTATAAACCTTAAATATTAATCACGATGAATTCTTACAAATGAACACATTCATGTCATCAACAACCATCAAGGTAGGCATCATCAGGATCCCACAAGCCCCCACTGTCCTTCCCTAGTCAGTACCTCCCCATGCACCTCCCCCCCCTGCCCTATTCTTCTATTCAGCATTGATTTTGCCTCTTCATATAAAAGCAATCACACAATGTGTACATTTATGGCTTCCTTTATTCAATATAGTAACGAAGTTACTCAGTATAGGGGCGCCTGGGTGGCTCCGTCAGCTAAGCATCTGACTTCAGCTCAAGTCATGATCTCATAGCTCATGGGTTCGAGCCCCACATCAGGCTCTGTGCTGACAGCTCAGAGTCCAGAGCCTGCTTTGGATTCTGGGTCTCTCTCTCTCTCTGCCCCTTCCCAACTCACACTGTCTCTCTCTCTCCCTCAAAAATCAATGTTAAAAATTTTTTTTTTAATTACTCAAAATAACGTATCAACATTCATCATGTTGTTCCGTATAGCAGTCATTTATTCATTTTCATTGCTGTGTAATATTTTACTACATAACCATGCCACAATTTATCTACCTGTCCATGGGTATTTGGACAGTTTTTCTTATCTTACTATCCTTCTATTATGAACCTTTTGCAAGTGCTTCTGGTGCACAGCTGCACTCATTCCTGGTGGGCATATGTATCTAGGAATATAATTACTGAGTCACAGAACATGTCTTTGTCTAGCTTTCCAGTAGGTCCAAAGTGGTCAAACCAATTTGTACTTCTATCAGAAGTTCTTGAGAGTTTGAGTTCTTCCATACCTCCATTAAGATTTGGCTATCAGGGTTTTGGGGGGGGGGGGGTGTTTTGTTTTTCTTTTTTAATTTTTTTTAATATTTATTTTTGAGACAAAGAGAGACACAGCATGAGTGGGGGAGGGGCAGAGAGAGAGGGAGACACAGAATCTGAAGCAGGCTCCTGGCTCTGAGCTGTCAGAGCCAGACACGGCTCGACCTCGTCAACCGTGAGATCATGACCTGAGCCAAAGCCGGACGCTCAACGACTAAGCCACCCAGGAGCCCCTGGTTTGTTTTTTTTACTTCAGTCTTTTGACTATGTGTTGGTATTTTACAGCAGTTTTAACTTGCATTTTCCTTTTTAAATTTTTTATTATTTTTGAGAGAGAGCGCGCACACATGCGTGCAAGCCAGGGAAGGGCAGAGAGAGAGGGAGACAAAGAATCCAAAGCAGGCTCCAGGCACCGAGCTGTCCGCACAGAGCCCAACGCGGGGCTTGAACCCACGAACCGCGAGATCATGACCCGAGCCAAAGTTGGACGCTCAACTGACTGAGCCACCCAGGCACCCCTAACGTGCATTTTCCTGATGACCACTTACACAGAATGCCCCTTCTGCTCATTTTTAAAATTAGGTTTTGTTTTTCTTGTTGATTTGTAGCTGCTCCTGACACATTCCGGACAAGCTGCTTGTTGGATATGACAAATATCGTCTACCTTATGACTTATCTTTCCTCTTCCTTGTACTGCTAAATCAAAGTTCTTGATTTTAATGAACACGAGAACAGGCAAAAGAGTACACGTTGCTGTGAGAAAAAGACCCAATCGTCTGGGCTCCATATAGTCACCTGATTTAAGAAAAGTTAAGTAGTAGGGGCACCTGGGTGTTTTAGTCAGTTAAGCTTCCACTTTCAGCCCAGGTCAATCTCACGGTCAGTGGGTTCGAGCCCCACATCGGGCTCTGTGCTAACAGCTCAGAGCCTGGAACCTACTTCACATTCTGTGTCTCCCCCTCCTTCTGCCCCTCCCCTGTTCACACACTCTCTCTCTCTCTCAAAAATAAACGTTACAAAATTAAAAAAAAAAAAAAAAAGAAGGAAAAGTTCACTAGTTAACTCAATGGACCCAGCCTTTGCACAGGCCTGGGACTCTCAACACAATGTTACTAACTTCATTCCCCCTCATTACTATCTTCATTCACGCCATCTTCAGATACAATCGATCACCAATTTAACAACCAGTAGTGGGCGCATTTATGTGTGTTTATCAAGTGTATTTACGCATTCTATCCTAGAAGCATGATTATAAATGGCGTGTGGTTTGCACCACCAGCCGCTAGTAGTCCCAGAACATGCTTCCATCACTGCTCTGCGTAAGCAGCATCCGTAGGGAGTTACTTCCCAGAAGCGATGCATGGAGCGCTAACCTGGGGTCCCAGGACCCGATCTCATTTGTTGCCTTCCTGGTGCCTCCAGACACAAGCACCCCAACCTCAGTGACCAACAGCAATTACCCGGAATCCCGTTATCCTGAACAACCTGCAAAAGCTTCCCTGGCTGTGGCAGCAGGCAGGGCAACAGGCTTCTCGAGTGATCCAGATTTTAACAAAGCTCAGCCTGCCTCACAAGGCTACTACCTTGCTGATCATCCGGGCTCCTCTGCCCCGTACCTCTCGTCACCCCCAAGTCACAGGCAAAGACACATGATCTGGCTTGGCCACAATCCTGCAAGACGCTGCAGAGAGAGAAGGGTGGTGGCACTCCTCAGAGTTGGGGGCTCCTGCGGGATCCGGGTCTCTCCCTTTTACTTGTTCCCAGGGTTCTTCTTTGGTCCACTGTGTGCCACAATGGCCCTTTCTCTGCTCCTCTGGCCATAAGCAAACAGGATGGCTTTTTTGAGATGTTATTCCAGGGGGGCTTACAGTCAGGAAATACCATATCTTAGACGTTTCTTCCCTTATCTACCCTCCCCGCTTCCTCCCCTCCCCACCAAGCTACATACACTTCAACACCAGGGCAGAATTCCATTGTTTCTTTTCAGACACACGGAGGCAAAGGAAATATACACCTGACAGGAAGCTTAAGAACTGAGACTCTAGGGGCGACTGGGTGGCTTAGTCGATTGAGCATCTGGCTTCTGCTCGGGTCAAGATCCCAAGGTTTGTCGGTTTGAGTCCCACATCGGGCTCTGTGCTGACAGCTCAAAGTGTGGATCCTGTTTCAGATTCGGTGTCCTCCTCTCTCTGCTCCTCCCCCACTCATGCCATCTCTCTCTCAAAAATAAACAAACATCTAATTGAGACTCCAGAGCCCAGACTCTTGACCGCTGCCCTGTATTGAATCAGACCCATTTAACCTCACCAGTCCAAAAATAAAGGTCAAAACCAGGGAAGAAAGTGAGAAAGAAAAGGCTGTCCTGGGCCATGGAGGGTCAAGGAGAGAAACGGAGCTAGTGAGAATGAGGCACATTTTCCACATATTCTGCACCCCTAGCCAGCCTGAAACCCAGGCTAAAATGGACATCAACTGTGAACAACGGCTTGAGGTCAGGACTCAGATCAGATAAACAGGTGAGCACTGTTATTTGGTCAAACTGGATGTGACGCCCAAGGCTCACAACACTTTTTCTTGGAAAGAGCAAGTTCCCAAGAAAATGATTCATCAACTATATACATGTCAAGCCCTTAAGCAGTATTTCCTCCTCTTGCTCGCAAAGGTGATGGACAGGAAAGACGGACTTTTTTTCCCCATTGTAGTAAAGCTGCTTTATTTACTGGTTCTGGGCTGGTTCAGAGATCTCAAGCTTCTTATCCACCCCTGACTTCAAGAGGTAAACCTCTGGCCGCCCTTCCCAGCAGCAGGCAGAACCGAGCCCAGATGCCGGAGCACCGATTCTGAGTGGGCAATACTGTTCTCTGGAAGGTGTGCAAGAACTTTATGAGCATAAGGGATTTCATTAAAGGCAAACGAAGGTCTTCCCATCAGGTTCCTCTGGTTTCTCATGATTATCCCCAACAGGAGCCTCTCGTTTCTGGAGGTTGGCTAAAATAAACCTAAAAAACAAGCAACGAGAGACCATTCACTTTCTCTATTAAATACAACTCTCCCGGAAAGAAAGGGACAAATAATGCATGGAAAGTTGTGTCCTGCCGCCTAAACATTTGAGTCTTTCCCCAGAAGTGAAGGGACAGGGGGAGGTCTTCGGGCACCTCACCTCTTTCTTCCATTTGCTACTGCCTTTTTCCCGTACCTTGGTCCTGCCCTATTCTACACTTCCAATTTTTTTTTAACTTTATTTTTTAGTTTTTAAAATTTACATCCAAATTAGTTAGCATATAGTGCAACAATGATTTCAGGCACAGACTCCTTAGTGGCCCTTACCCATTTATCCCATCCCCCCTCCCACAACCCCTCCAGCAACCCTCAGTTTGTTCTCCATGAGTCTCTTTTGTTTTACCCCCCTCCCTGTTTTTATATTATTTTTGTTGCCCTTCTCTTATGTTCACCTGTTTTGTCTCTTAAAGTCCTCATATGAGTGAAGTCCTATGATTTTTGTCTTTCTCTAATTTCACTTAGCATAATACCCTCCGGGTTCCATCCACGTAGTTGCAAATGGCAAGATGGCATTCTTTTCGATCGCTGAGTAATACTCCACTGTATGTATATACCACATTTTCTTTATCCATTCATCCATTGGCTCTTTCCATACCGTGGCTATTGTTGATAGTGCTGCTATAAACATGGGGGTGCAGGTGTCCCTGTATCCCTTGGATAAATGCCTAGTAGTACAATTGCTGGGTCACAGCGCAGTTCTATTTTTAGTTTTTTGAGAAACCTCCATACTGTTTTCCAGAGTGGATGCACCAGCTTGCATTCCCACCAACCATGCAAAAGAGATCCTCTTTCTCCCCATCCTCGCCAACATCTGTTGTCGCCTGAGTTGTTCATGTTAGCCATTCTGACAGAGGTGAGGTGGTATCTCACTGTGGTTTTGATTTGTATTTCCCTGATGATGAGTGATGTTGAGCATTTTTTCATGTGTTGGTTGGCCATCTGGATGTCTTCTTTGGAGAAGTGTCTATTCATGTCTTTTGCCCATTTCTTCACTGGATTATTTGTTTTTTGGGTGTTGAGTTTGATAAGTTCTTTGTAGATTTTTGGATACTAACCCTTTATCTGGTATGTCAATTTGCAAATATCTTCTCCCATTCTGTCAGTTGCCTTTTAGTTTTGTTGATTATTTCCTGCTTTGTGCAGAAGCTTTTAATTTTGATGAGGTCCCAATAGTTCATTTTTGCTTTTGTTTCCCTTGCCTCTGGAGACGTGTCGAGTAAGAACTTGCTGTGGCCAAGGTCAAAGAGGTTTCTGCCCGCTTTCTCCTCAAGGATTTTGATGGCTTCCTGTCTTACATTGAGGTCTTTCATCCATTTTGAGTTTCTTTTTGGGTCTGGTATAAGAAAGTGGTCCAGGTTCGTTCTACTGCATGTCGCTGTCCAGTTTTCCCAGCACCACTTGCTGAAGAGACTGTCTTTATTCCATTGGATATTCCTTCCTGCTTTGTCAAAGATCAGTTGGCCAGACGTTTGTGGGTCCATTTCTGGGTTCTCTATTCTGTTTCATTCATCTGAGTGTCTGTTCTTGTGCCAGTACCTACACTTCTGATTTGTATATAGTGTTGAAGTTGCTGCTTTGTTTTCATACTGACGAGATCGCATTGCCCCAAGAGCCACAAACAAATGGGAACTGAATTAAAAAAATAACACTTCTGACAAAACAGAGTCCATTGAACTTGGGAAAAGTAACTTAAGAGTACCCTCATGGCTCCAAGTTCACACACACACACACACACACACACACACACACACACACACAAGGCTGTAGGAAACAAAACGGGACTCAGATGCATGCCTGGCAGTGGGGTGTGTGTGTGTGTGTGTCTCAAATCTTGTTAGGACAAATCTCTTTTCAACCCAAATGTTTCAACTTCAGCGGATGGAAACACAGAATTCCTGAATGAGTAAAGGATAAAAAAGTTACCACACAGCGAGTACCTAAACCATGGTGATGCCCGATCCACTGACACCTTTCAGACCTTCGCGCAGATCTGGTGGCCTTTGGATGTTACGGATATAATGATGCATATGCATGCCGCGAATACTTCTGAATGCCCACAAAGCACAAGCTAGCCAGTCCCCTTCTATTTGATCACTCCCTAACAAGCCCCCGCTGTTCCTCTGGCCAGTGCCTCCCACTCACCCATACCTCGGTCATTCTCAGCATGGCCAACAATTCTCCCATCCCTTCCCCCCAACGAAAACCTATCAGAACACAAGTTCACATGACTTCATGAGAGGATTAGTCTGGAATTCCCTCAACTTAAAAAAAAAAAAAATTTTTTTTAAACAATATACAGCAACTTCCACAGCAGTGAATATTTGCACTGCTTCTCCCAACTGTTACTAAAACCCTGCCTCGATTAAGACACGGAGTTGTAGGAAGTAAACTCCAATCATTGCTGGCCTGACCTCCTCTCCCAGATCTGGATTGAGTCAACTCCCCCCTGACTCTTGAACTGTTAACTCTGAAAGGAGATCAAAGGGTGGGGTGTCTCTGGAGGCAGAGAAGTCTTACTCAGCTCTCAAGGTCAGAAGCCTGGCTTTCCCAAAGACACTCAGGCTGAGCCACCCAGGATTTCATCTTGCCACCAAGCTGCCACACAGTCTCAAATACCTTAAAGGTCCTGAAGACAAATAGTGCCTACCCCCTGACCAGCAACACCCCCCACCCCATGATACTTAAAAGGAGAAAACATTTGCACTGAATAACTACAAAGGGGGGGGGGGGGAGGCTGCATTCCTAAGGACACAATCCTCACAAAGAAACAATGGAAAACATAAAACAGGCACCTTGAGTAGAGGCTGAAGGATGAAGTTTCAAAAGGCCAACAAGAAGTAAATCGCAACAAAGTCTAGCACATCAAATCACATGTTACCTTTCATCAAAAGGAACTCGTTTTGTTTTTCTAAAGAAATGGCAACAACTTAGCATGCCACTGACTTTACACAATATCCAATGTCTCCCTGGGTTGACAACCCCTTTCTTTTTTTTTTGTTACCTTTAAAAATTCTGCACCAAGAGCTCAAGTTTTGTTTTGCTTTTCCTTGTGGAAGTTTAATTCCCCGCCAACTCCAGAATTCTCCTACAAATATGTCGTGGTCAGTGGCAGACATCAGTAGCTCAACTTAACCAGAAAAGTTCTAAGGCTATCATGAGGTGAGCAAAATCTTGGTCTTCAAATATACCGAATGCCTTAATTCTCCTGCAGAGTTTATTTGTAAAGTTTTGTTTACTTCTATTAATAGTGAATCCCTTGACCTGCATCTCCTACCAAATTAAAAGAGAAAAATCCCACGAGAACCGAATTTTATAGCATGGAGAAACAGAACAGCTAGAGCAGTTAAAAAGTGGACATGAAATCTCTAGGTGAATTTTTTTTTAATGTTTATTTTTGAGACACAGAGAGCGAGCGAGTGAGCGAGCGAGAGGGAGGCTGAGTGGGGGAGGGGCAGGAAGAGAGGGAGACACAGAATTCTGAAGCAGGCTCCAAGCTGTCCACACAGAGCCCAGCGCCGGGCTCGAACCCATGAACTGAGAGATCGTGACCTGAGCCAAGTCGGATGCTTAAATGACTGAGCCACCGAGGAGCCCCTCTAGATGAATTCTGTAACTCGCCTAATCTCTTCTCTCTCACTATGCTGTAACATAAAATCCTATGAGCGCTTTTTTGAGGTGCTCACCTTACTAGTCTGGGGGATTCAATAATGCATATTTACAACTGGCTAAAATAAGACAATGGAGAAGAAGAAGCTTTAGAACAACTAGAACTCACAACTGCTGGGCATTTAAATGAATACAACCATCCCGGCAATCTCCACTACAGAATTGTGCAGCCCAGCAACCCCACTCCCAGACGTGCATCCGACAGAAATGTATACATACGTTCACCAGAACACATGCACAAATCTGTTCATGACAGCGCTGTCCATGCTGGTCCTGAAGTGGAAACAAATGACCCAACGCACGTCTCCAGGAGGACGGATTCAACAGTGGTATAGGCACACGAGAGAACACAATGAAACCACGAAAAGAACAATCCATAGCCACACAAAACAACGCGGATCAATCTTACGAACACAACATGCGGTGAAAGAAGCCAGACACAGAGGACACACTCTGTGAGTCCATGTACTGAAGTCCAAACACTGACCAAAGGAGTCTTTGATATTAGATGGATACTCCAGGGCCAGGAGTAGGGACTTGAAAGCCATGGGATACCAAGAGGAGAGGCTTGGGTCCGTGGCTCTGTTTGGGGAAAGGGAAATGAGCAAGTATTTGGCAGCCAAGTGGCAAATAGCATCATATAATACAGACAATCACCACCCCTAAAAAGGGCTGCTCTTAAGCTGTTTTTATTTTATTTAATTCATCTAGAGAGACAGCGCGCGCATGGGGGAGGCAGAGAGAGGGAGATACAGTATCTGAAGCAGACTCCAGGCACAGAGCCCAACGCAGGGATCGAACTCACCAACTGTGAGACCATGACCTGAGCCGATGCCCAATGGACTGAGCCAGCCAGGCGCCCCTTTATTTTATTTTTATTTTATTTTATTTATAGAACAAGCGGGGGTTAAGTAGTTATTTTTATAGCAGAGAGCAGTTCTGTTGACGAGGAGGAGGGGGCAGAGAAGCGGGAGGGAGAGGGAGAGAGAAAGAGGGAGGGCGAAGTCAGCTTCATTTCTACCCTTAGTCTAATTATTTTTTCATATTTTCCCCAAGGTCAATGGGTGAAACCAGTCAGAATTACCAACAGGAAGCTAAACAAATTTAGCCAAAAATGTAATGCAGGCATCCACACATTTACATTCTTACCTATAATCAAGCCAAAAACTATATAAAAAAGGAGTTTTATCTGCAACACACAATAAATGTGAACCCTCAACAATAGAAGTTCCTGAGTGCTTCTCTGGGGACCAGGTAATTATAAAAAGGGATTAGTATGTCTTCTGAGTGTTAAACTAAGCCCCATTGCTCAATTCCATTAACTAATTAAAAAAAAAAAAAAAGAAAAACAACTTCCAACAGAGCTACAGGGTTCCTGACATTACCAGAAATACATAACTGTTCCCAATTAACTGATTGCCTCTGTAATGAAAAAAGCATGAGGATATTTAGTTCTAATAGGTTTTTCTGGTCTGTATATCCGTACACAAACACACAACTCAACCACGTATATGTTTCAAGATTCTTCGTCAGTGAGAATATCATTTGCTTTCATCATTCAGACTGTAAACATAAAGCTCAAAGAAGAAAAAGGCAAACAGGTATCAGAGTTTAAAGGCCAAAGCTAGAAAATAAAAACAGTTGGATTAGGTCACCTGCTATGCTGGGGGGGGGGGGGGACACGCTGACGAGCAATTCACACGTCTAGTGCCTGGAGTGTTTAATAAGAGCCCCACTGTTAGGCCTTCCTCCTCGACAGTTTTGTTCTTTTCCATTGCTGAAATACACACACACACACACACACACACACACACACACACACACGCACACACACACGCACACACACTCAACAAACCTTAGTTTTCCATTTCTCCATGGCCTTGTCAAGTATGGAATGCTTTATTTAAAATCATAAAGGTAAATGGAAAAAAAGAACTAAAAATCACTAGATAAAAATTAGGGAATATCTAATAAAATTGGGGGGCAGAGGGGAGACGAAGAGAGGTAAGGGGTATTATTAATTCCCTTTTTTCAAATGTGTTGAAATCACGTGTAGATTGTGGCAGTTTAAAAAGGTTCCAGATTTGTCGACACTCTTCCCGTCGAGTGGCACATTCATGTTTCCTCCCCTTCCAGTCTGAGCAGGCTTCTGACTGATCCAATGGATAGTTTGGTGAAAGGAAAGTCATGTAACTTCTAAGGCTAGGTAGCTTCCAACTGGTTCTCTTGAGGCATTCTAGCTCAAGTTAATTGCATTTGTCCATCTGGAGAGTATTTTTAGATGAGATTAACGTTTTAATCAGTGAACATTAGGTAAAGCAGACTGCTCTCTATAACGTGGGTGGGCCACACCCAATCAGTTGATGGCCTAAATGGAACAAAAAGATCAGCTTCCCCAAACAGGAGAGCATTCTCCAGTAAACTGCTTTGGTCTTCATCTGCACCACCTGCTCTTCTGGGTCTCCAGTCTGCTGGTCCACACTGCAGATTTTGGCCTCAGCAGCTCCCATAATCCTGTCAGCCAAACTCCTTAAAGTATATCTTTTTTTAAGAAATATATGCACATCCTATTTGTTCAGTTTCTCCGAGGAACGCTGATTAATACATGAAGGGAGCTGGTGGCCAGGCCACCAGTCCGACTACCTGGGGCCACCATGCTGAAGTCCCCATATGTAGTAATACTCTGGCGAACAGTCAACACGGAGCCTGGTCTCCTGGCCATCCCGGCCAAGGCCTGGGGCATTGGAGCAAAACCTCCTTGGACCCTCCAGACCAGCCAATTTGCCAGTGGAGTGCCACACAGAGACCTCCATCAACACCACAAGCAGCAGCCAAGCCCTGCCTGACTCTATAACCCACGGAATCCCAAACACCATTAAAATAATTGTTTAAGGTAATTTGCTACACAATAATCACCAAAAGAACTAAAAATACTTAACACAAACACCGGAGACTGGAGCTGAACAGGCACCCAAGAGTGAAGGGTTTTTGTTTTCATTTTAAATGTCTCTGTTGTTTGCATTATTTTATGTACAAATATAACTTCAGAAAGGTATGAAAAACTAAAACGACAGCAAATGTGTTTAGTCTTCACAGTGTACCAGGTAGCTTTCCAAATGCTCCGTAAGGTTTTTAACTCATTTAATCTTCAAATAACCACACGAGGGGAGGGCTTTTATTACCCCCTTCTTATGGACGGGAAACTGAAACACAGAGAGGTTCAGTAACTGTGCCAAAGGCCACACGGCGGAGAGGTCTGTAGGATATTAAAGGAGACTGGGCCTTGAAAAATGAATACAGGTGGGGAGTAAAGCAAAGGGCATTGCAATGCAGGCCACAGCTTTTGAATAAGCAAGGCAGTCTGGTAGTGCTTAACAGGTCAGTCACATGCTTAGGTCACACAGTGAGGCCACTCAGGTGAATGGCACCTTGAGATTATACTCTTTGTCCAGCGGCTTGTAACTGCTTAGCCAGCCTGGTTGTCTTTCCGCCCCTCACGCCACCAGAAAGAGCCATGAGTATCAGAAAATCCCACCCTTCTGCCCTCCTACTACAACTCTGTATCTTTCTATCTCCCCACTTGCCATGAACTCTGGGAGGGTCTAAGCGTCTGACTTTCCCCACTAGGGCCTTGCAGAAAATAGAAACATAATTTTCACTAAAGGTAAATGGATACTGGCTTATTCTATGTGCAAGTTGGAGGAGTGGTCTTCACCTCAGAGCAATTTTTGCTGCATTTTGAGAGCCAAGAGGAGGGAAGAGCCATCAATCAGGCAAAGAAATGCTCACTGGACAAAAAAAATCTGACACGTGTTCACAATCGAACCCCATGATACGGACTTTAAAGTAAAAATATATTCTCCCAGGGGCACCTGGGTGGCTGGCTCAGTTGGTTACTCACCTGACTTTGGCGCAGGTGATGATTTTGTGGTCCGTGGGTTCAAGCCCTGCACCCGGCTCTGTGCGGACAGGCTCCGGAACCTGGAGCCTGCTTCAGATTCTTTATCTCCCCCTCTCTCTCTCTGCCTCTCCCCAACTTGAGCGCTCTCTCTCTCTTAAAAAAATTTTAAGTTTTTTCCCAAAAAGCTCTAATCTTTTTTTCTGCCTTTATATTATTTCACCAATTTTCATGATCTTCCAGAGAAAGAATGGTAGGAGACCAGCATCATCCCCACTGTCCAGAACAGCCTGTGCCCTGTTAATCTCTCTTCTTCAAATGGCTTGGTGGTATTTTCTTCAGAGATATCTGCTCCCTTGTCAATTTCTAAGGCTCCCTTAAAGCTCAGCTCAAGTAGTACCTTTCAGGAAAGCCAATCCTAATCATCCAGGCAAAAAAGATCTCTTGACTCAGAGCTCATAGAAGCATTCACTATTTGTTAAGTGAATTAAACACTCCTGTGTTTCCTATAAGGATTGTGCCTAGTGCTTTTAATTCTTACATAGAATTTCTGGACAACCAGCTACTTAATGGCATGATTCCTCTTGTATCCCCTGAAACTCCTAGCTCAGTACCTTTGCAAAAAGCATCATATAAAGAAAAATTGTACGTGACTGGTCAATGAAATTACAACAATAGTTGCATTTACACTATTGAATAAGGTTATCAGGATCAAAGTCACCATTACTTGGAGAATTACATTACAAACCAATGAGATACCTTTTTGTAGGTAATGTATTAGTAATTTAAAGATTTCTCTCATCAACTGTGTACTAGATGCAAGGACAGCTCGATTCTGCAGGAAGTAGGGGAACTACATGTAGCCACAGCCATGAAAAAAAAAGTCCCCAGTTTGTGAAATCATCCCCCCGGGGGGGGGGGAACTATACGCATAAAGATGATTTCTGCAGTAATATATACCAGTACAAGTCCAAAAAATTAACAATCATTGCCAGTTATGGGGGGATTATTAACTAGAAACCTGTCCATGGGGTTGTGGATGTGTGCAGGAATTAGAAAGTCATGGAGACTAAAGCAACATGGAGATCTACTTTAAGAGAAAATACAAAATCGAGCAGACATGGAAATGCACTGGAAGGACACAGAGCTGAAATAATCCAGCTCCTGGAACGGGGTAAATATGGGTCACCTTTTGTCCATTTGCAAAACTCTCTGTAGATTTACTGCTTTTGCAATTTACAACAGGACAGAACTCTCACACACTGCTAGTGGAAATACAAACCATACGATCGCTTGGGCTTCTGTTCAGCAGTGTCTGCTAAACTTAACAGTTTAGAACTCAACAATTCTAAGTATACACTCAAACCCAATGTGTACATGTGCTAAAACGTTCACAGCCAGGCTACGGGCCATAGACAGACAGAATCTGGAAACTACCAAAACACCCATCAATCCCAGGACGGGTAAGTAATTTGAGGTATAATCACGATGGAATATTGCACAGCAAAGACGAGTGAATTACAGCCACTTGCAACATCAGTAAAACTCACCAACATCATTTTGAAAGAAGACAGATTAAAAACAAACAACAACAACAAAAAGCAACGTATTAGATGATACCATGCATAGAGAGCATGACAACAGGCAAAACTGATCTGTAGTGGCAACAGTGGGTACCCTGGGAAGAAAAAAATGACCTGAACAGAGCAGGAGTCCCCCACAATATGGCAACACTCTCTCTTGATCTCAGCGTGCATTCTAGGTTTAGGTTCACTGTGAAAATTCACCAAATTGTACGCTTAGGATGGTATGTTACAGTTTAACGATTACTTCAAGAATTGGCATTAAGGCGAGCCACCCATGCAACATGCCAGGTGCAACAGAAGCATAAAATGTCCCCCAACATTTGAAACCAACTTGACTTCTTGGTTTGACTGCAGGGCAGAAGAGAAGTGGGGAGGCTGCTGGGTAGCTTAGACAGCTTCACCTCTGCTCCCTGAAATGCGATTTTTAAAACATGCACAAATAATCCAACAAATGCCCGAGGGACAAGTCTGCGATTTTCACGGACATCTCCCATCTCCCCTCGCGGCTTCTGAACCTGCTCACCCTACAGGCCTCAGCTGCCAAATGCACTGCCCCTTTAGCTTTGCTCCTGCCCCCTCCCCATCGCGTTTTCTCCCACTACACCCCCTCCGCTCCTCCTCCGAACTAGGTGGTTAACACAAGAGCACATCAGCTCATGAAACTATTTGTGAGTAAATGCTGACATCACAAAATGAACCCAAGTCTTGACTGTATGGATTCCAGGGGCCATTTGCCTGTGGTTTCTTTCCTTGGGGCCAATTTAGAGGATTTAAAAGAAAACTATTTTTAAAACTGCACTCCTCTTTTGTTCTATCACCTTTCCCCCCAAAACACACACATAGACAGAACTCACTTTTGCTGAGGTGGAGCCTCAACTAGAGTCTCACAAAGTGCGCTAAAGCATCCTTGTGCCCCCAGGGGGGAAACGCATCCCTCCAGTGTGTCTTCAAAGGAGGCCACCATTCTGCCAATGGCCTGAGGCTCTCTTGCATCTTTAGACACTAATCCCACCACAAGACAGCCCCTACTATTAACAGCCCCAAATCTATTAAAAAAGAACCCAAGTTTCTAATTCAATCTCTACCTTGGGAAAACCTCACCTTAACAGGAGAGAGGGAGGCTGAGGGAGGGTGAAATGAAAAGCGCTCATGGGGATGGGGTTTCTTGGGGGGTGATGAAAAAACTGTTCTGGAATTAGTGATAACGGTAGAACCTGGTGAATATACTAAAAACCACGGAACTGCACATTTTTTTTAAAAGAGTGTATTTATGGCCTGCTTATTAGATCTCGATTTTTTTTTTAAATAACTAAAACGTGGGAGTGCCCCACTTTTTACTAGAGAAGGTTGGATGAAAGGAGCAATTAGCAGGTGAACAGCTAAGCACCACCTAAGAATCAAACTGACTAAACCCGTGAATTAAAAAAAAGGCGAAACAGGTCCTGATTTCCATCCAACTCAGAGGTGCGAGGAGGGGTGGGGGTGGGGGGGCGGAATGGAGGCGGGACAAGAAACTGCACAATTACACGTTTGGAGGATTACCCCTCCTTGTTCGTTGGGTTCTCCTGCAGATAGATTTCATTAATTAATCCGACGAGACGAACCTCGTTCAGAGGAGGTGCAGGCAGCGAGCGCTGGGGGACGCCACAGATTGTTTTTAACGCTAACTCGCCCCAAGCCGTCACCCATCACCCCGGGGCAGCGCGGCTCCCACTAACCCGCAGGACCCACCACCAGGAGCTGTCTCCCAAAGTTCCCCGGGAACCCAGATGGGGGGTGCGGGGGAGAGTGGGCAAGGGGTGGTGGCTGCCCAGAGCGCAGGATGCGCGGGTTTGCTCAAGCGGCCGGGGAGAGGGGGCGTCGGGGACCAACTCCGCTCGCACCCTCCCTGACCTGACGCCCCGGATCGCCCAGGAGCCCGCGCCGCGCTGGCCAGGGTCCGGCCCCGGAGGCCCCGGGCTCTCCCGCCCTTCCCCCACATCCCGACCCGTCCGACCCCGGCCGGAGCCATCTCGGGAGTCGGCTGAGCGCGGCTGAGACCACCTGCCGCTCTGGGATACACAGAGAAAGGGGTCCGCCGCCACTCCCCCTGCGGAGCGGAACCGCGAACTTCACCCGCTGACGCCGCGGGGAGGGTCCTGCACCCCGTCCCGGGCTCGCACAGGACCCGAGGGTACCCCAGCGCCGTGCGTCCGCACCCTCCCGTCCCCGGCCCGGACTTCCCCGCTGCCCCGACCGGCCGAGCCCGCCCCCCC
>NW_024412430.1:12475646-12606869 GCF_014898765.1 Herpailurus yagouaroundi | reverse complement strand
ACCCCCCTCGCCCACCCGGCCCGGCACCGGGCCCCGCGCAGCGCCGGCTCACTCACCTCCAGGCGCGCTCCCCAACCTGCGGCGCCCGGCCGGCCGCGGCTCCGGGACCTCGGAGGAGGGGGCGGGGCGCGGAGGGCGGAGCCGGCGCCGGCGAGCAAGCGCCAGAATTAAACCCCGAAACGGACTGCAGCCGCCGCAGGGACGGAGGAGTCGCGGGAGGCCGGCCAGCCTCCGTCCCCAGGCGGGAAGCGACGGCGGCTGCGTACCGGCGCGGGGCGGGAGGGAGCCCCGGGCGGCTCCGGAGACCGCCGGGGACCCCTGCCCTGCGCGGCGCTTCTTTGTACCCCGGGGACCCGGCCGGCGGGCGGGCCCCAGTGCGCCTGCGCGCCGCGGCCACTCCACTCGGCCCACGAGGCACCTTCGCGCACCTCCGCCTCACCCCTGCCCGCTGGCCCCTGTCCGGCGAGCGGCGTGCGGGGGAGCTCCAGCCGCCCGGCACGCACCTGCCGCCCCCGGCGGTTTGCTCTTCTCCCCGAGGCCGCGAAGGTTCCACCCGCAGTGAAACTTGAGTCGGTTCCCACCTACCGTCCCCGACGGGGAGGGACCCCGGCTAACACCTCCCACCCCTCCGCCCAGACCTTGCTCGGGCGCCTGCGGCTTGTTTTCTGGCCCCAGGTGAGCGTGCGGGGCTCTCGCTTCCCGCAGGTGCGTGAGTCCCCGGGGCGACCAGGAACCTCCCGCCGCCGTGCCCACGACCGGCCCTGCGTCCTCCGTGCGTTCGCCCCGGCTCGACTGCGGGGCAGAGTCCTCGGTGGAAAAGAAACACGCGTGTCCAGAAGCGCGCGTGTGTTCGGAGGACTCCAGAGAAGGCGCAGTGCCTGCCTCGGGGGCTGAGGGCCCACCAAGAAGTCAGACGCTCATTTCAGAGCCGTCGCAGTGGGTGCGAGAGAGACGGACGAGTGGCGATTGAGAGACCGTGACTCCAGTCTTTGAAATGAAAATGGTTTGAACAAACAGGACTGGAGGGCCAACCAACTTTAAGGAAACCAAGTGTTACTAACACAAAACACACATGCACACACACACAGGCATTAATGCCAGCTCCCCAGTCAGGGCTTTTAACGGGGGTAGGGCCCTCCCCCCTGAGCTCCTCAGCAGAGCATACACCCAGCGGAGCCCTACACTTGTCACGGGTATTTTTCTAAGTGGGTAAAAGTGAGAAATCATCAAACCTCAAAAGACGAAATGCGGGCCTCTGGGGCGAAGAAGCTGTGAAATCAGCGCCTCTCTATGTGTTCGGGCACAGCGCACCTGCTAATTCCTGACAGTGATGGCCCTGCCAATTAAATCTCATCAGCGCCCCTGCAGCTCATCAGGTGGCCTTTCCTTCTTCTGGGCCTCAGTTTCTTCACCTGTAGAATGGGGTGAATGGGTTCAGTAGATCTTCTCCACCCTCTCTCTGCCTAACGTCCATAATTCTATGAAAAGAATCCTCGTCACCAGGGGGACAAGTGGGGGCGCTGCATACACAGGGCGCTCTCTACCCTTTGTTTTCCCTTCATTACGTTTAGTCTGTAAATACCTCTTTCATAAACCCTCAAACGTTGTCAAACCGAATCGATCAAAAGGATGGCAGGTTCTGAATCTTTTTGGTGGGTGTCTATTTGAAATTTCACTTCATTTTTAGTCATTTACCCGTTGCGATGCAACCAACATACCATAAAAGTTAAAGTTTACAATATGGTGATTTGAACATATTCAAAGTTAAGCAACCATTGCCACTAATTCCAGAACACTTTGATTATTCCAATAAGAACCCCCACACTGGGCAGTCACTCCTCAGTGTCCCTGACACTGATCCCCAATCAATCACTACTCTACTTTCTGGCTCTGTGAATTTGCCTATTCTGGGTATTTCTGGATATAAATAGAAACATACAATATGTAACCTTTGTGTGTGGCTTCCTAAAGTTTACCTAATATTTGCAGAGTTCATTCATGCTACAGTTTTTATCAATACTTTATTCCTTTTCGGGGTGCCTGGGTGGCTCAGTCGGTTGGTCATCTGACTTCAGCTCAGGTCATGATCTCATGGTTCATGAGTTTGAGCCCCGTGTCGGGATCTGTGCTGACAGCTCGGAGCCTGGAGCCTGCTTTGGATTCTGTGTCTCCTCTCTCTGCCCCTCCCCTGTTCATGCTCTTTCTCTCCTCTCTCTCAAAAATAAATAAACATTAAAAAAAACTTTATTCCTTTTTATAGCTGAATGATATTCCATCGTATGGATAGGCCCACACCTTATTTATCCATTTGCCATTTGATGGACATTTTGGATTGTTTCCACCTTTTGGCTCTATGCTGCCCTGTGATCGAGGAGAGGAGGGAAACTTCTTAGCTATTTGGTAACTCTATGATTAACTTTTCCAGGAACTAACAAACTTTTCCCAAGTGGCTGTACTATTTACATTCCCATTATAAGAGTTCTAATGTCTCCAAACCCTTGCCCATAGTTGTTATTTTTATTATATATATATATATATATATATATATATATATATATATATTCTAATGGGGGTGGATTGGTTTTAATTTGCATTTCCCAAATGACTAATGATGTGGAGCATCTTTCTTTTCATATCCTTATTGGCCATCTGCATATCTGCCCTGGAGAAATGTCAACTCAAATCCTTTGCCCATTTTTACATTGGGTTATGTATCTTTTTATGGTTTTTTTTTTTTAATGTTTATTTATTGTTTTGAGAGAGAAAAAAAAGAGAGAGAGCATGGGGGAAGGGCCGAGAGGGAGACCCAGAATCCGGAGCAGGCTCCAGGCTCCGAGCTGTCAGCACACAGCCCGATGCGGGGCTCAGACTCACAAGCTGAGAGATCATGACCTGAAGTCTGACGCTTAACCTACTGAGCCACCCAGGGGTCCCTCATTTTATTGTTGAGTTGCAAGTGGTCTTTGCTTATATCTAATAAGTAATAGTAGTTCTTTATCAGACAGATGATTGGTAAATATTTTCTCCCATTCTCTGAGTTGTCTTTTCACTTTCCTGAGAGTGTCCTTTGAAACACATAGGTTTTTAACTTGATAGGGATATGTTTTTACAACATGACATGAGCTAACACTTATGTTATAAGCTAATACTTCACAGGTTTTCAGACTGTAAAAGTAATGCATGCCCATTATCAGAAATAAACTTTGGGTGGGGCGCCTGGGTGGCTCAGTCGGTTGAGCATCCGACTTTGGCTCAGGTCATGATCTCACGGTTCATGGGTTCAAGCCCCGCATCAGGTTCTGTGCTGACAGCTCAGAACCTGGAACCTGCTTTGGATTCTGTGCCTCCCTCTTTCTCTGCCCTTCCCCCACTAGTGGTCTGTCTCTCTCTCTCCAAAAAATAAATAAACATTAAAAAATTTTTGAAAAAGAAATAAACTTTGGGAAAATATAAAAAGGATAAATAAAAATTAACAATCACTTATGGCTCCGTCACCTGCATATGGTCACTGCTCAGATTGTGGCTTATTTCCTGCAGGGCCTTTTCAAACGCACATTTATTTATTTGCTATCACCCCAATGACATCACGCGGCCCACGCTCTGCACTTGGGGTCATGATGAGGACTCCCTGGCAGCATCCCCAGGTTTAGAACTTCCTCCTTTCCCATCAAAACCAATGCTTCTGTGCCCATTCCTTCAGGTTCAGTTAAACCATCTAGTACAAAGGGGCACCTGGGTGGTTCAGTCAGTTAAGCGTCTCCCTTTGGCTCAGGTCATCATCTCATGGTTCATGGGTTCAAGCCCTGCATCGGGCTCTTTGCTCTCAACACGGGGCCAATTCAGATCCTCTGTCCCCCTCGCTGTCTGCCCCTCCTCTGTTTGCACAGGCACATGCTCTCTCTCTCTCTCTGTCTCTCTCTCTCTGAAAAATAAACAAACGTTAAAAAAGCTATCTAGGACATTAATAATGCACATGACCGTAAGTTACAGAAGCTTCGCAGTTAAAGGTCATCTGGCCTGGTTCTGGGATATATGCCCCGTCAGACCATTTGCATAGTGGACTTTCATGTCACATAATTAGTCAGTCATCTGCCACATATTAGGGATTTTGTGCAAGTAGCAACTGCCAATGGTTTTACCTCCCTGAGCCTCAAGCTCCTTGTCTGTACAATGGAAATAATACCAACCTTGAGGGGCAGTGAGAATCAAATCTCACAGAGTGAGTTGGACCAGACTGGGCCTTGGGTGTGCTGCAGGTAGGAATCTGGGACCCTGTATGTCCCATGCATTCGAGCCCAATAAGGTACACGGCAGCACGGAGATGAATCAGGAAAGAGCAAGGAAGACACACAGGCAAGAGGTCGCCAAAGTCATACTAGTCCTTTGGGACACGTGAGAATTGGGGCAGGCCCTGGGAGTTATTTCCTTTCTCACATTCTTCTTCATTTCATTTTTTTTTTTATATAATAGGTATATACCACTCTTATCGTTGAGATGGTTTTAAAGTTTTTGTTATTCTCAAATATTTTATAGATGTGAGGGAAAGGGTTTTGTCTGTTTTCACACCAGAGCATTAAAGAGAAGTCCTGGTGGTAAGAATGTGTGTGTGTGTGTGTGTGTGTGTGTGTGTGTGTGTGTGTCCATATGTGTGTGTGCGACGGAGCGTGTGTGTGCAGTGTAAGCCTGGACACAGGTGAGACTCTCTCAAAGAAAAGGTAAACTGAGGCACAGGGTGGGGGACTGTGGAGTTGAGACAGCTGGATCCCCCCATGTAGATCTTTTCCCAAGGCCGACCTCAGAGGTTCTAGATTTTACTAAGGGAAGCTATGTGTTCCTCACCCCTGCTCAGGTCTTAACTGCTGTTAAGGAGTCTTCTTTCTGAATAACATTTATTAATATTACAAAACCCTAGTCCCTGACTCACTGCCACTGGCTCTGTGGTTCCCTCTTCCAAAATAGCACTTCGACCTCCGTCACCGGAGAAAGCTAAAATATAGCAGCAGAAGGGAACGGCCCACATTGCTGGCTCTGGCTTCTTTCCAAATCCCAAGCTCACAACTCAGACTTCACCCTTTCATTTGTCACTGACTTAGAACCATTACAAAGCTTAGAAATTAATGTAAAATAATCGAGTTGCTGACTGCATCAGAAAACATACAGTTACTACCTAAATCTACAAAGAAAAGAGGACCTAATTATTTCAACCTATAACCAGATAGCCCCACACTCCTGGTTCCTGGAAATGAGCGTCTCAAAAGTAAAGGACTCACTGATTCATTTGCTTTAGTTATTTTGCAAAGTAACTTAGGGTTTAGTCTGCATGAGGCTGAAACACTGTACGAATACGTTTTACATATTGTTGAAGGATATAAGCCTAGTTCAGGATATTTGAGCTAAGAATAATTTTTACTCATAATTATAATCATCAATGTATCATTGTTACTAATATAAAATATTAATACAGTACTCAAAAGGTACATGACATTCTCAGAGATTCCTAAGTAGAGGGATTATATATACAAGCTTATCCCTGCGAACCCACTATATTTAGGACATTTACTTATTTAGCAAATATTTACCGGGGACCTACTGTGCCCAAAGCACTGGGTTAAGCTTTATAAAGGACACAGAGACGAAGAATCCCAAGAAACTACCTGTAGTTTAGAGGAGTTAACACGTGTACAAAATTCACTGTCACATAAAAGGCTCTGGCTTGAAAGAGGCATGAAGTATCATTATAATTAAAACAATAGAATGTTAATAATTGATAACACTTACTGAGAGCCTCATTGTCCTGCGAGCTTGTCATGATGATTATTCACGTTGCAGAAATGAAGACAGAGCTTCAGGGAGAGTCAAGTACGTACCAGAAGCCACAATGCTTAGCGGTGGAGGGAGGATTCGAACCCAGGTCGCAGAGCTGCTGAGCCAGAACTCACCACCCATCACTTTCAGCTAGCCTAGTGTGTGCATTGTGTTGGAGGTATTTTGTTTTGTTTGTTTTTGTTTTCATCGTATTGGGTGATAACTTCGCACTGAGTCATTGTCACTGAAGCATTTTCTCCCTTGGCAAGGAGCCCCTGCCCCGGTGATCTTTTGACCTCGACCTCATAGCACCATTCTTTAACCTGGTAGTTTTCGAAACAACCCGGCGGTCCTTTGAGCCTCGGTGACTTTTCATCGAACAGACCTTCAATGGAGGATAAACATGAAGGTTCTCTGAACACAGCTGAACAGGGAGGGCATCTTCTGTGGGCTCCAGGGGCATGGGGGGGTTGGTGGGTTGGGAAGGAGGCTGCCCCACATTCAGTGGAGGCTTAGCACAGCTGAAACCCAGTAAGGAACACTGATGTCAATCCAACCTCCGTCTTGTCACTAAAGAAGCATTCACTTTCCCTGCACTAGCAGGGCTGCATCTAGTTCAACAGATGGATGGGCGTGAACCTGATGAGGTCTTAGAGTTGGTCGTGCTGAATGTTCCTTGTGACATGAAGAGCAGCTTCCTTTAATCGGGAATTATCTTGTAAAGGTCAAAGATGACTTCCTGACCTGGTGGTCCAAACCTGGTCAGGAAGGTTGGGAAAGTCAAACGCTGAGCACCAGAACCGACCGAGTTGGAAAAATCGTGGCTCTTGCTGGAAGGGATCTGGTTACATAAGAGCCTTTTAACGAATGCCTTATTCAAAAGATTCCTGGTATGTGTAACATGGCAGTAAGGTTCAACAAAGAAGGGCTTAGTCAACTTGTTTCTTCCGGCCACAATGCTGGAGTCTGACAAAGCCCAGCCAGAGGAGGGGAGGAGAATGCTGGGGAGGGGGCGGGGAGGGGAGGGGAGGCAGTCACACAGAGTTGGGGGACAATGGCTTTAGTTCAGGGATACCCTCCCTGAAATCCTGCTTTGAGACTTGAAGCCAAGGCAAGGATTTTTTTTTCCCTAAGGTTTTCTTGTTTACTGTCCTTCCTGTTTCTCTCCAGGAAACACAGAGAACTCTAGAAAGCGATTATTATTATCCTAACAAAGAAGCTAACCCAATTCCTTCGCACCTTCTGTCTCAGGTCAGCCTAAAGGGCAGTTCACTTACCTAATCAATGCAAGGGCTTGCTGTCTGTGGTAGTCTGTGTGCCTTGGCTGACTTGTCCCCTCTGTGTGGTCGGTCTTTCAGGCTTTCACGTACCTAAGCGCAGGGACCTAGTCTGTTGAACTCTCAGGACACTGCTCAGGTCATGGGCACGATTTTTTAAAATAATATATGTAATTGATTGTTAAGTTAGCTAACATACAGGGCACACACAGTGTGCTCTTGGCTTTGGGGGTAGATTCCCATGATTCATCACTTACATGCAACACCCAGGGCTCATCCCAAAAAGTGCCCTCCTCAATGTCCGGGCACTATTTTTATGGTGCCGGTTATTTTGAAAACTGGAAGTAACTCAAATGTCTTATAATAGGTATGATTTGAGATGATGTGACACAGCACTAGTGAAGAATGCCATAGAGCCAGGAAAAATGTTAAGAATATTGTAGTCTTTTGGGACACATGCAATGATTCTAAGGAGGAAGGAACATCAAAATACCAAGCAGTGCATACACATTGATATATACTGGCAACAACTATGTAAAAAAAATAAATGTTTGTAGACTACCAAAGAGCCATGGTGATCTTTAAAGATCAAACATGACTGAGGCACCCGGGTGGCTCAGTTGGTTAAGTGTCCAACTCTTGATTTCCGCTCAGCTCATGATCTCAGTTTGTGAGTTCGAGCCCCATGTCAGGCAACACAATGACAGCACAGAACCTGCTTGGGATTCTCTCTCTCTGTCTTTCTCCTGCTCATGCACACTCTCTCTCTTCTCTCTCAAAATAAATAAAGAAACATTAAAAAAAAAATAACGATCAAACATGGTAGAAATGGGTTTAGGCCCAGTCAATCCTTTATAATCAAAAGTTAACTTAAAATATATATAAACTATTGTATTAGTTATATACTGCTATGTAAATAAATTATCCCAAAACGTAGAAGCTTGAGACAACAAACATTTATCGTCTCACCCGGTTTCTGTGGCTCAGGAAGCTGGGAGCTGCTTAGCTGGATGGTTCCGGCTCAGAGTCTGTCATGAAGTTGCGGTCAAAATGTCTGCGAGGACAGCTGTCAAATGAAGGCTTGACCACAGCTGGTGGGTCCACTTCCAAGATGGCTCTGACTCACATGGCCGTTGTCAAAAGGACTCAGTTCCTTGTCATGTAGACCTGTCCCTGGGGAGCACCTCTCCATAGGGAGTGGCTCTCCGTAGGGCTGTCCGTGACATGACAGCTGGCTTCCCCAGAGCAACTGATGATTGCGAGGGAGAGAAAGACCAAGATCATAGCTGCAAGGCCTTTTACAATCTAATCTCTAAAGTGACATATCATCACTTCCGCCATATTCTATGGTCACATAGGCCAACCACGATACGGTGGGGGAGGGGACCGTACACAGGTCCGAATACTGAGACAGGATCATGAGGGATAATCTCGGAAGTTAGCTACACAACTATTAATAACAATAAGAAGACATTTTTGCTCAAAAGCATGTTTTGGTTGTTGAACGTACATTTCGAGTATACCTTGAAATACGTATTTCAAAATACCTAAGCCCCTGACTATACTTTTCAAGACACGATCCCAGTATTCACTTAGTATCATCTACGTGCCATGAGCACTGTATTAAGGTTTTACATGGACTTCCTCCTGCAACCCTCAAGCTTGGAGGGGGGCACTTTTTGTGGCCTCCTTTCAGTCATTTCGGAGATGGAACTTGAAGCACAGAGAGGTTCAGCAACCTGCCCGAGGGCACACATCTATCGAGGACAGAAACCAGCACATGAGCTCAGATATGTCATCCAGGCACACACATCTTCACTAAGCTGTACTGATTCCCCCAGTGACAGTTTTGTGGGATCAATCCCTATCCTAACCCGGCTTTACAAGCTAAGGGCCATCACTCCAGGCGGGTGGGGACTTGAGGATGACCCCGCAGGCACAGAATGAATAAACTAAGACTCCAATTCACAGTTAGGTTCCTGGAGTCTTTCATCATGATGAAGACAGTAACAGTGGCTGGGGCATCTCTCTTCCTCCCCTCTCCCTTCCCTCCACTCCGGCTACACTGGCCTCCCTGCTGCTCTTGAAACACTCCCAGCATGCTTCTGCCTTAGGTCTTTTCTGTTTGATGATCCTCTTGCCATCCCCCAGATCAGCACGGCTCCTTCCAGTACCTCCTTTTCCCAAATGTCACCTCTCCAGGGAGGCCCGCTGATACTGGGCCACTTGACATGATCACTCCACTTTTACTTAGCCCCGTCTTCCCTCCCTGACTCTCCCTTCCCATAGCAGTCAGCACCGTCCGTATCTGGGTCTGTTTTGTTCACTGAGGTGTCCTAGCACTTATAACAGTCTTTGGTGCATAATGAGACAGAGAAAGAGAGAGAGATTGTGAGCAGGGGAGGCACGGGGAGAGAGGGAGACAGAGAATTCCAAATGGGCTATGCAATGTCAGTGCAAAGCCTGACGCGGGGCTCGAACTCACAAACCACGAGATCGTGACCTGAGCCGAAATCAAGAGTTAGCCACTTAACCAAATGAGCCACGCAGGCACCCTGAGAGCTGTTGTTGCTGCTTCTTCTTCTTCTTCTTCTTCTTTTTTACTATTTATTTTATTTTTAATTTTTCTTTAGTTTTTTTTAATGTTTATTTATTTTTGACAGGGAGAGAGAGTGCAAGCGGGGGAGGGGCAGAGAGAGAGGGAGACACAGAATCCCAAGCAGGATCCAGGCTCTGAGCTGTTAGCACAGAGCCCCACGCAGGGCTCAAACCCATGAACCATGAGATCATGACCTGAGCCAAAGTCAGACACTTCACTGACTGAGCCACCCAGGGGCCCTGAGAGTTGTTTCTTCTTAATGAGCATTTTACACATGTTATCACATATGTTTATTTTTCAACCAGAGGAGATGTATCAGAAATTTCTAGAAACGACAAGCACTCTGGAAACAGAAGATGCTTTTAACTTAGAAGAGAGATAAACCCGGTCAGGATGGAAGAATTTTCACTGCCCAAGTAGGGGCCCATTCCTCCCTATGAAGCCTAAGCAAGGGGCACCTGGCTGGCTCAGTGAGAGGAGGACACGACTCTTGATCTTGGGGTCGTGAGTTCGAGCCCCACATTGGGTATAGAGATTACTTAAAAGTAGAATCTTAAAAAAGAAAGGAAGAAAGTAAGAAACCAAACAAATATTTGCTTTTGACGTTAGAAAAAGTCAGTGAAGCATATGACATTTCATAATGAATGAAATGAAAGACCTTCCTTCCTTCCTTTATTTATTCTGGATAATCTATTAGTTTTAAGTATGTTTTGTTACCCCAGACATAGAGGTATTGTTTGACAGAAGGTCAGCGTTCGGCGTAAATGAGCTCAGGTCTACCTAGAACTATGAACTATAATCCTGGTCACCTCAGAATGCTCATTTACTAGTTGAGAATGTATGCAGTAAAGGTCCGTTGATGCTGAGTTTTTTCTTCCAACCCACTAAACATATCAACTATAGGGGCACCTGGGTGGCTCAGTCGGTTGAGCATCCGACTTCAGCTCAGGTCATGATCTCACGGTCCGTGAGTTCGAGCCCCGCGTCGGGCTCTGTGCTGACGGCTCTGTGCTGACAGAGGCGGTTTCAGATTCTGTGTCTCCCTCTCTCTCTGACCCTCCCCTGCTCATGCTCTGTCTCTTTCTGTCTCAAAAATTAATAAACATTAAAAAAATTAAAAAAAATAAACATATCAACGATAGAAATACAGGCACCTGCTAAATGCTAGCCATCAAGCCTATATTACGTCTTAATACCTTCAGCAACCATAAGGATGCACACCGTAGTTACAAAGCCCGAAGAAGTTCAGCCACCTGTTAAAATTACACAACCAAGGCAGAGACTCAAACCAAGATTATCTGTCTAATTCTGAAATGTGGGCCAGTTTCAGGGTGCCACTTTCCAGCCTTGACCGTGAGCCCAAGCACCAGCCTTACCTAGTTATCTGTATGCAAGGTACGACAACCAAACATTGCACGGTACATATTTACATTCAGAAAAGCTTCATTGTTAATCTGAAATTCAGATTGAACTGGATGTCTTGGTTTTTATTTGCTAAACCTGGAAACTCTATAGGGAAGGAACCCCGGAGATCATTGAGTTTAGTGGTTCTTAGCCAGGGGCCCTTGACAAAATGATCGAGAGGGCTTTTCAAAATACACATACACGTTCTACCCCACACCCTATGAAGATTCTGGAGTGTACCCAGCCCTGTGAATTTTCAGAAAGTTTTATTTGTTCATTAAAAAAAATAGTGAGTACTGGGGCACCTGGGTGGCTCCGTGGGTTGAGGGTCTGACTTCGGCTCAGGTCATGATCTCGCGGCTTCTGAGTCTAAGCCCCTGCATCGGGCTCTGTGCTGACAGCTCAGAGCCTGGAGCCTGCTTCAGATTCTGTGTGTCCCTCTCTCTCCCCTCCCTCCCTCATCCTCTGTCTCTCTCTCTGTCTCTCAAAAATAATAAACATCAAGACCATTTTTTTAAATATTGAGTATCTACCCTGCATCAAGTACTTTTCTATGCCTTGGAAACACAGCAAGAAATAATTCCCACCACACTGGACAGAGTGAGGGCAGACCAACTGCAGAGAAACCTCAACCAAAATGCACACAAGTTAGCTGGGAACCATACGCTGGGGTGCCCCATGTTTAGAGAGATTCACGGAGCAGATTAGCCAGTTAGTATGGTTAACAAGAAAAACATAGCACCCGGGGCCCCTGGGTGGCTCAGTGGGTTAAGTGTCTAATTTCCACTCAACTCATGATCTCAAGGTTTGTGGGTTCCAGACCTACATAGGGCTCTCTGTGGTCAGCATGGAGCCTGCTTGGGATTCTCTCTCTCTCTCTCTCTCTCTCTCTCTCTGTGCCCCTCCCCTGTTCATGCTCTTTCTCTCTCAAAAACAAATATACATTTAAAGAAAAATTCCAAAGCACAGGGACTAAGAGTGGGGAGAGGGTCCTCCATCTGCCTGTTGAAAATTGGATTAATGGACTTTGCTCCCTGAGACCCAAGGACCAAAGCTGACCTGGGACCAGTCCAGGCTTCCAGGGCCTCTGTGAACTCAAACTTGGGCCTGTCATGGGCCAAACCACTGTCATATGCCTGTCTTGTGAAGCCTAACTTTTGTTTTCTTGACTTCTCCAAGGCAAATGCCAAAGCAAATGAACCACGTGCTTGGCCTCCCTCTGAGACATTGACAGTAACCACCCCAGATAAATCCAAAAAGTCCTTCTTTCCAGGCTCAAGCACAACGTTCTCTTCTGCTGTGTCGGCCGAGCTTGGTGGCCACATAGCCCTCGCTGGGGCCCATCACAGGCCAGAGATATGAGAGGAGTCCTTTGTCACCAACCTGTGCCCCACTCTGCAAGCCGTCAACCCCGTGCTCCCTAACAGTGAACCAGAAACAAATCCTGCACCTTTGGTTTTTGTTTTTTTTTTTTTTTTTTGTCATTAACACTCTTTATCTCACCTGTCACTATCTCTTTCAAACTTGATTCTCAGTGCTCGTGACCGTGGGTCCAAAGGACGGATGAGGTAATAGATTGGAATGAACGGTGAACCTTCAGTTGAACTGGTTTTCCAGGGCACAGGAGAGGTGCTGTTTGAGGCTCCTACTTTGCTCGGAAGAAGGGCAAATCAAACAAAAGCGGCCAGATCCGGACTGCTGAGTGGGGGCTCCGTGCCGAGCCCTCTGCATCCACTGTTCCTTTCATCCTCACCACATCCTCACAGGGTGGATAATCTCGTCCACGTTTTCTACTAGGAGGAAGCTGGCTCAGAGGACTGAATTGAGGCAGGCTGGCTAGTCTGAAGCAGAGCGGGGCTCGGAGTGGGCGCTGTCTGCAAGGCAGGAATTTTTAACCACCACCAGCAGCTGCCTGTCTGCCTCTAACCGGTCTGGGGTGTGGTCTGCAGGCCCCTTTACTCTCTCGGCCCCTGTGTCCCCGAAACCCTTGGCTCCTGATGGGAGGGCGGTGGCTTCTCTCTGCTATCTGTGCAGAAGCGGTGAGGGGCCTGCCTGTGCAAAGCTGAAGGATAGCCCGGGGGCAGCAAAGAGACCCCCCCCCTCCACCTGCTCCGTATGCACACAGATGGATCTCTTTGGCCAGCACCATATTATCAGGAGTAGCTGTTGTTTTTAATTCACCCGAGGGCCCTACACGGTGCATTTCTTTCCAATTCAGTCCTGATTTCAGCACCCTTAGAGAATCCCCCCAGTGACTGCACACCCGTATGAGAGCTGCCTGAGTCTCTCTGAAAGAGCTCACGAGATGCCAGGAATGCCTGCCCAGGCCCCTCTTCCCAGGGGCGTCAGGAGGGCTGAGTGAAAAGCGGGAAGAATGCATTGTCTCTGCAAGCAATGGTGTATTTACTTGCACGAGAAACTACAAACTTCAGTCCCATGATGGATCAATGAGCCTTTCAGGGGTAGGACCGGGGACCTAACCATCATTGCATACCAATTCTTCCATCTGACCTAATCCTCACATCAGCCCCGTAAAGGCCATACTTCTGTCATTCCCATTTTACAGGCCAGGAAACTAAGGCCCACACGGGTACCATAAATGGCCCATGGTCACAGAAAAGAGTCCCAAGCCACTGTTCATTGCCTGGCTTTCTCAAGCCTTCCTGCACACCGGGGTCATGGTGGGGGAATTCTTCTAGGACACCAGTGTCTGATTCAAACCCAAACCAGTTAAACCTGAATCCCTAGGGGCAGGGGCATCAGTGGTGGTTGCTTTTTAAGTGCCCCAGGTGATCTAATGGGGTGAGAATTTTACACCTTAGAAAAGCAGGTGCTTTGGGGAGTGAGGGGTGCTCGCATCTAAAGCTGGGTCAGCAGAGGCCCCTGGGCAGTGGAGTGTGTGTTCCACATCCACAGGAATGGAAAACCGGCAGGAAATAGTGTTGTGTGATGCTTAACGGCTCCAGTCGGTTTCTGGAGACAGACACCTTGCATTTGAATCTGTGCCCTCCTTGATGGCGTGACCTTGGGCCCGAGTTTACCCATCACTACGAGGAGGATAATGATGGATCCCACCTTAGAGGCTGTGAGGAGACAAGTGAGGGATGCACGAGTCGAGCTCAGCACAGATTTTTACGCTTCCTGAGCGATTAGCCACTGTTAGTAACTGACGGCAATTAGGACACCTCCAAGCGCCTGCTGCAAATACCAAGGAGTTTCAAAGATCAATTCAAATTCTGAAAAGCCTTTCTGCCGCCTCACTTCTGATCATCAAGTTTTTTAGAATTACCCTCTCAACTTGAAAATTGAATTCATTTGCCTCGGAGGTTCAGCGTCAGGCGGCCCTGTTCTGGAGGTGGGATGGGGGGGGGTGGGGGTGTGCAGCAAGGGGAGGAGGGCGGTAAGGCTCCCACCGCAGCCGGTGGGGCCCAGCAAGGGGAACTGGGGCCCCAGCGAAAGCCTTCAGTCCCCAGCGAGGGAGAGGTTGGAGAGGGGGCGGGCGGGGGGAAGCAGGACTCCGGGTCAAAGCAGGATGGGTGACGGGAAGCCACTTTCAGGGTCTGGGGAAGAGTTCAGAGGTCTCTCACCAGGATCCAAGGACCTCGCTCTACCCACCGCTCCCCCTTCTTTTGGTCATTTTTGGGGTACTATTCTCACCACCCGACAACTCTGCTCTCCATTTAGCTCAGTGATGTTGCTTCTTGTAAACCCACATCAAACCTTGCTCATTCTGTGGCTCGTTGTGGCTCGATCTACGTCCAAGTTAGCCCGGTTTCCTCTGAGTGGCTGCTGGCCTTTGTGCAGTTCTACCTGGCCCTGTCATTGCCGCTGCATGAGCTTACCTAGTTTAAAAGTATTTTTGAGTTCTGAGAGGGTGGAGGCCACATTCTGTACTTGGAAGCAGCCCGCCTTCTCCTAGTGAAGGTTAACCCAGATGTTTGACTCTCCGTGGACAAAATGCATTATTTCCACATAGAGCATCTCACAACCAAGAGGTCAAAGAAAGCTTAAATGTCTTGGAGTCCAGGAGGGACAAACGGTCCTCTCCAACCACCTCCAAGTCTTGCAGAGATGTTTTATGTGGCCAAGCCAATGTTTTGTTTTGTTTTGTTTTGTTTGTATATAATATTGAGTTTGAGTGCCTTTAGGTAGGGCCGTCCGATCATCTGCTGTTCAATCTGTCTCCTGATGCCTTAACGTTTCAGACAATTTAACCGCCTGACCCCTAAAACTCATTTGCGTCTATGAGCTCTGATTGGAGCCCCATTTCCCAAATTCTTGGATCATACCCCCCCCCCAAACCTCTGACAGATGGCTCTCCTGCTTATCTTCCAGAGGCAGGGAGCTTCTGGGGAAGTGCATGCTTTTCATACATAGTATTTACAGCAGAGATTCCCCAGCCGAAATTCGTGCGCTGCGTTCTAACTGCTGAACTTTAAATCCTTTCTGTAGCTGTCTGCTTCCTGCGGAATGCTTTTCCTGTTCCCAGGCATTCCATCACAAGACAGAGGCAGCTTTCAGATACGTTTTCCCACCTGCTCTTTGGGAAGAAGACAGGAAACTCGGAACCACGTTTGACTTGGCTCTGCAACGGCCGTCACCTGAAAATGACCTTGGCCAACGCCCCTCTTCACGCTTGTGGAATATTGGCCCCATGCATCCATCCAACTTTTTGTTCTCGAGACTGAACTTTCTCGGGCATCATGGAATACTTTCGTGTCTGTCTAAAAGGGGGTGAGCTGAGAGTGTAGGCTGCACCAGCACCCTCAGAAGGCTGCGATTTGAGGATAGGATAGAGCTAAGTAGATCGTGTCTCATATTGCCCCTTTCGGTCTAGACACTTCCACAGCTTTGTGCTGTACAGAAGTTAGCTCGTGCCTGAATGCCCAGGAATGCAACACCAGCAATAATTTACCAGATGGAATGTGTTTTCTTGTGTTTCTCCCTGTCTTAAGGGAACTCTGTCAAAGTTTTGACAGAATGGATTGCAGACCTGTTATAACCTGATGAGCGGGGGGGAAATTCCATATTTTTCTGTTTTCAGGAAAAATAATTTCCATGTGAAGGGCCATCTGGAGGACTGAGTATATAATAAATCACTGCCAACACCCATTGCACTTAGTGGAAACCCAGTTATTTTCTTGCAAGTAGAGACAGGTGGATACAGGGTTGGCCTCTCAAAACAATGTTGTCATGAACTTCCCTGAGGGAGAGCCAAAGGTCAGGAAGACCCCAGGCTGTTGGTCTGGGAAGAAGGGTGCTGCCGTAGCGGGGAAATAGGAGACCATTTGGATTTTTCGTTTCTCCCTCAGATGTAGTCCCCACAAAATCTAGTATGTTTTTGTCCTATGTAGCTTCCTTGTATACTTCTAGAAAGCACCGTTCTTTGCAATTTGTATCCGCCGATCTTAATCAAGATGAAGGTCTCAAGTCAGCGTCACTTAGTAGCTGAACCACCTTAAGTGACCCTTCTAAGTCCTTTAGCCTTTCCTTGCCCATTTGGAAAAGGTGGCTGATGGAAATGTACCTACTCTTGTTAAGCTCCCAGAACAGAGGTGATTCGAGGGACATGAATTCTTTTCTCTGGCAAGTAAAAAATTCCAAAGGAGAGGAGGTCTCCATGCATATAAATTCAAGCAGCAAAATTATTATAGTCTATACATTACATAGGCTGCTTAAATCAATTATGTGTTGTAGATATTACCCTTCTTTTTTTCTAAGTTTATTTATTTTGAGAGAGAGAGCATGCACACGAGTGAGGGAGGGGTAGACAAAGAAGGAGAGAGAGAATCCCAAGCAGGCTCTGCCCTGTCAGCATGAAGCCTGATTCGGGGTTCAAACTCACAAACTGTGAGATCAGGACCTAAGCTAAAATCAAGAGTCAGGCGCTTAACTGACTGAGCCACCCAGGCGCCCCGATATTACCTTTCTTCTACTAACAAATTCCATTCTCCCTCTTTCTTCATGAAAGTAGAAAATCAACTCAGAAAGGGCCACTGTGACCCTTGGTTTTCAACACAGTGATTGGTCCAGGATGGACACATGATCTAATCCAAGCGGAGGCTTTCCCTTAGAGCTTTCTGTTGAAAAGATTTTGTCTTCCTTTTTGCTGGAGAGGTCTATGACTGACCCTCACATTTGCAGGGGGCATGCTCCCATCACGTGGAGCCTGGAAGGAGAATTAGTAGTGGAGAACTCTTAGGTCCCCAAGCCTGCCTGGGTTTTGCAGTTCAATGAGCAATCCCCGTATTACCCCATTAAATTCCTATTTTGCAATTTGGCCAGGGGTTGTCAGGGAGTTTGGATGACAGGTTAGAAAATGAAAAACATAAGGAAAATCTGAAAGATGTGATTAGGATAGTATATTTTAAATATATTGCTCTTCTTTATATCCTGAAATTTTATTTTTTAAATTTTTTTTTCAACGTTTATTTATTTTTTTGGGGGGGGACAGAGAGAGACAGAGCATGAACGGGGCAGGGGCAGAGAGAGAGAGAGACACAGAATCGGAAACAGGCTCCAGGCTCTGAGCCATCAGCCCAGAGCCTGACGCGGGGCTCGAACTCACGGACCGCAAGATCGTGATCCGGCTGAAGTCGGACGCTTAACCGACTGCGCCACCCAGGCGTCCCTATATCCTGAAATTTTAAATGGAGTAATGATAACAGTTCTTGTTTATTGAACTTGATGTCAGACAAATGTACTTTTTAAAAAAATGTTTATATATTTTTGAGACAGAGAGAGACAGAGCATGAACGGGGGAGGGTCAGAGAGAGAAGGAGACACAGAATCCGAAGCAGGCTCCAGGCTCCAAGCTGTCAGCACAGAGCCCGACGCGGGGCTCGAACCCACAGACCGTGAGATCATGACCCGAGCCGAAGTCGGAGGCTCAACTGACTGAGCCACCCAGGCGCCCCAGACAAATGTACTTTTAAACTTTATGGGAACCCTGCAGATGTTTCCCTCCCCATGGAGCAGAAGAGAAAGGGGGCTCAGAAAAGGTGGCTCGTGCAACATAACAGAGCTAATTTGGGGGGAAAAACAAATTTAGAAAACACATTTGTACCCTTTTTTTTGTTTTTGCTCATTTTGGCTCAGAAGTCGGACACTTATTCCTAGGCTGCAAACGTAAAATTTTTAACACAAAGAAAAGAAAAAATCAAGTAAGTTGGTGCTTAACACACTGCTTAGAAAATAGTAAGGTCTCAAAAAAAAAGGCAATGGTTATTATTTATTAATAGTATTTCTAGGGGCACCTGGGTGGCTCACTCGATTAAGCACCTGACTCTTGATTTGGGCTCAGGTCATAATCTCACAGTTGTGGAAGTGAGGCTTGTGTTGCGCTCTGTGCTGACATTATGGATCCTACTTGAGATTTTTCTCTCCCTCTTTCTCAGGCCCTCTCCCTGCTCATATATACGTGTGCTCCCTCTCTCTCTCAAAATAAATAAAAACAAACATTTAAAAAACGGGATTTGGGGGCGCCTGGGTGGCTCGGTCACTGAAGCATCTGACTTCGGCCCAGGTCACAATCTTATGGTTCATGGGTTCGAGCCCTGCCTCAGGCTCTGCGTTGACAGCTCAGAGCCTGGAGCCTGCTTCAGATCCTGTGTCTCCCTCTCTCTCTCTGCCCCTCCCCCTCTCGCACTCTGTTTCTCTCTCAAAAATAAATACACATTAAAAAAATAGTATTTCTATTGGTGTCCCCGGAGAGGAGCATCTGGGTCCATAGATGGGAGTCCCTCATGGCCAAAATCTTGGTACGATTTGATATTCCCATAGCTGAGCAAGGAAGGAGGTGAGATGCTTTGGGGAGTTTGGACATCCTGGTTGAGGTGGAAACGTGGGGTTGGCCTTCCCCTTTTCTTTTGGGTGGGAATCCAGGAGGCCTTGGTTCTTGCCCAGGTATAGCCAACACTGTGTGGAAGCCATTAAAGCTCCTCTCCATGGGTTAGTTTCCTTGCCCATAAGTGAGGGGCTTTGGACATCATCAGATGATTGCTGAGGTTTTGCCTAATGTTAGGAGTCCTGGGAAAATGAAAACCTCAGAGGCAGAAAAATGTAAATAGTCCCAGTAAACTGCACCGTCACCCTGACACCGATGCCTCTCTGTCCTTGGTCCTCCGCAGTCCTCCCCAACCCCTCAACCCCAATTCAGGAGAAGAAGGTGAAGGCACGAGGTTTCCCCTTTAGGTTTGCAGAGGGGGTGGGGGGCCGGCCAGAGGGTCCGCTCCCTGGAGAAAGAGAAAGGAGGTGGAGAGGCCAGGGTTGGGGCACGTCCGGGCATTGCGGAGGGAGGCCGCTGCGGGTGGGGTGGGCGGGGCCCAGAGGCGTCCCCGCCTCCCTCGTTTGCATGGCCCCTCCCCCCTGAAGCAATAGGGCCCCGCCATAGGAAGACCCCCCCCCAGAAGGAGGGTCATCAGGGAGGCCTCGCCTGCGTCTCCCCCTCCTGGCGGCCCCGAGACGGGGCTAGGCTGGGGTTCACCCCCTTCCCCAGCTATTTTATGTCTGTAATTAAATATGTTAAAATAAAGTCATTATTGTAAGTCAAAAAAAAAAAAAAGAGAGAGAGAGAGAGAGAGAGAGAGAGAGAGAGAGAGAGGGATGGGTACCAGATGAGGGGAGAAAAGATGGAAATGACATACTTTTCAGAGAAAGGACAACTGGGGAAATGGCAGGGGAGTCAAAGAACAGATACTTTTCTTCTTTAGCTCATCGGAGAAAACAATAGCTGACATTTATGAAGCCTTCTTCTGAGGCCTGGGGCCTTATTGAGCGTGCTACATCTCATTTAGTCTTTATACATCTCATTTTACAGATAAGTAAGAAACGGGAGCTTACAAAGTTCATCAATTAGCCCAATATCACCATCTCGGGCCCCCCCGGGGCTGCTATACCCCAGGGCCACAGACTTGTTCTCACAGTTCGGAAGCTGGAAGTCTGAGACCAAGGTACCGATAGACTCAGTGTGGGGCGAGGTCTCTCTTCCAGGTTGCAGATGGCCTACTTCTTGGTGTCTCCTCACATGGAGAGGGTGAGAGCTCCCCGGGGCTCCATTCATAAGGACACTAATCTCATTCATGAGGGTTCCATCCTAATGACCTAATTGCCTCTTCAAGGCCCCACCTCCAAATACCATCACACCGGAGGTCAGGATTCAACAAATGAATTCGGGGAGGAACACAGACCTTCAGCCCATTGCCATGACTGACGATGAGAGGCAGAACTAGGCACCAAACCTCAGGATCTTTAATTCCTGATCTGTGCTAACACCGGTCCACACTGCTTGCCTGCCCAGCACCTCTTCTGTGCTAGGGAATGCCACTGTTTTGCTTAAGGCTGACTTAGCATTCAACCTTGATCTCATGGCTGACCTAGCATGATGAGTTCACCACCCACAAGCAGACAGTCAGACAGACAGGCACCTGCCGACACACTCACTCACCCCTTGATGACACTCAAGAAGGCTCAGTAAAGAAAATTCAACACCGCAAATAACATAAATAGAAAGTCTTTTTTTTGTTAGGTGCCATCACCTAGGGACAGCTGTTTCTGCTTCTTAATTAACGCTGGCTTAAACTAATGTTGAAGTTCATTCTTGCTCCTTCTGGGTGCAAGATCATTGCCTGGACACATTCCCAGATCATTCCCAGTTGGCCACAGGTGCCTGAGGTTTGTGGGAGAAAATACCCACATAAATCAGTGGTGACTAACCCTAGCCAATCAACTGCCATTTTCTTAGTATTATCGCTAGCGGAAAACCAGAGCAAGTCTCATTGTAGGCTCCTTCCAGGAGCATAGGTCCCATAGGAATTATGGCAGAAGATGAGAAAGCTGGGAGCTGATGGTGCCCCATCATGGGTATTTCACGTGGTGATCACTTCCCCGTCTGACATTTCAGCTCTGGGATTTGTGAGGAGACATCAGGAATACTGAACCAGATCCCTACCCAACAGGCTCCAAGGTCCACGTACCTTCCCTGGATCTTTCTTCGTTTCATTGTAGGGACATTATATGGGTCTTGGAGTCAGTCAGACTCAGATTCCAATTCTGCCTCTCAGTCAGTACTGACTGTGGAATAGGGTGGGGGGCAATCCCTCACCCACAGAACTGCAGGAGCCTCTCCTGTGAACAGGAATCACAGCCAGGTTGTTGTGCAGATCAGGTGCGTGGGCACCACACGAAGCAGGTATCCTGTAGCTGTGAATTCTCTTTCCTCCTGTTTCAGTTACCAACGGCTCTGTAACAAACCATCCCGGGTGAGGGGTCCTTGGGACTATGCCATCCTCCATGAGAGCTTTAGGGAGCTTTACTTGAATAACAATATGCGTCTGCTCACAGTTGTGCGATCTGGGTTGGGCTCAGCAGAATGGTCCTTCTGCTGGTGTTACCTGGAGTCCCTTGGGCACTCACACCTCCCCTCAGGAGGCTCAACTGGGGCTGGAAATCCAAGATGGCTTCCCTCCTGGGTCAGGCACCTTGTACGGGATGGCTGGAACAGGAGGACCTAGCCAGGGATCTCTGTCTTTCCGTGAGGCCCCTCCACGAGGGTGGCCAGCGGGGCCAGCTTCACAGGTGCGCAATATGTGCACAGGACCCCGCACCCAGAGGGGCCCCTGCTTGGTTTAATGCTCCGTTGCCACCATCTTGAAATTCTTCACAGCTTAAAAAAAATGCTTATTTACTTATTTTTGAGAGAGAGAGAGAGAGCACAAGTCGGGGAGGGGTGGAGAAAGAGAGGGAGAGAGAGAATCCCAAGCAGGCTCTGTGCTGTCAGTCCAGAGCTGAACATGGGGCTTGATCCCACGAACCGCAGGATCATGGCCCGAGCTGAAATCAAGAGTCAGACGCCTAACCGACTGAGCCACCCAGGTGACCCCAAGTGAGCTTTAATATCTCCTGGCAACAACAGTCTAACTTATTGAAGAATTGCTATGTCGTCTATTAACGTGACTTTGACCCGCTCTTTGTAAAATGGTAAACTTGGTATTGTTTAGTTGAAGGAGGATGTAATTTCTCTGCTGTCTAGTTTCCATGACAAGAATCACCATGTGCACCGTGAACAGGACTGTGTCTTAACTACCCAGGGCGACTAGTGTCTACTTGGACAAGAGTTTCCCCGTCTTCAATCTCTTCACTGTTAAAAAGAGGGATAGCTCCCGGCCTCTTGGACCTTCCAAACAAGTGGAGGGGACAGTCCTGAACCCAGAAAAAACTAGAGCCAGAGAGGTCAGCGAGGGGTGGGTGGGAAAGGGAAGAAGGTTCCAAGAAGCAAGTGCGGAGTGGGGGGAAGAGCCCGTGGCAAGGTTCCAGTTGGAGGTCAGGTGGAGCGGAGGGTGGGGACACGTTCAGACTTGGAGTAGAGGCGTGTGCACACGTGTGTGTCCACAGGAGTCTCTTGGGGCAGGGACTGGGTCTTACTGGCCGTCCCGCTTGCCTCTCAATGCTGTGGGTTTGCCAAGAGGATCAGAGTCGAGGCAGGTGCATGTGGAGATTCTGTTCAGGAGACTTCACTGGACAACGGGCCGGCAGCGCCCCGCCACTTTCATTGACCCTTGAGGCCCCCCCGCCCCCTTCGTCGACCCTGTCCTTCTGAATGCCTGTTGAGCCGCACCTTCCGGCTGCCTCTACCCGGAGGGCGCCCAGGAAGGTTTGAGGACCAAGTCCATTGCTCCTGGTATTTACCTTACTCGACTCCCACCTGGACTCCTTTGCCTGCAGCTTCACAGCTCCTGAGAAAGGAGACCGTGGAGCCTCGCCGAGTCCCCCCCTGTTCATTCTGCACAGCACCTCCCTGTCTCAGCGCCAGCTCCTGGCTGCGAGACAGGCTGGAACAGTTTTCCGCCCTCGCAGCCAAAGAACGCCTCCTGCGCCTGCGCACCAACACCCCGGGAGGGGGCGGGGGCGCTGGCTCGACTTCTCTAAGCCCCATTTACACGGCCGGTCTCAATTCTCGGTGGTTTAGGGCCATCGCGTTTCTTAATCAGTTGCTGGGCCCCACGCAGGCCTTTTAAGAGACTTTTGGCTTACGCTGCGTCTAGAGACTTCTGCAGCCCGGCTGCAGAGTTGGAGCGGATGGAGTGGGGCGGGCGGGGCCGCAGAGGAACCCCGGGCTTCTGAACCAGCAACGTCAGCTTGGTTATTGCGGGACCAGCATGGGTGCTCTGTCCCCGCTGTGTCCCTTAGTGCTGTGGGGGTGGGGGATGGGGGTGGAAACTTGCCCCTCGGTAGCTCTGTTTCAAGCGGGAGTGGGTGTGCTTTGATACCCCCAGGGAGCGCCTATGGGCTGGGGGCGGTGGGGGGCACAGGTGGGCTGACGGCGGCATCCGTGTATTTACCTTACAGAGGAATGCGCTCCAAACGTGCCCTTGAAGAGGGAGGGAAGCCAGGTCGGATCGGGTTTCCAGGCGCCACTGTGTACCCTCTCGTTCCACTGATACGCTTTCTTTCTTCTGCCCTGAGGGCCCTGGCTGTTGGCCTTTGCCAAACGACATAAACTGGCACTTCAAGTTGAATAGACCAGGCGTTTATTTTCTGGTAGGTCAGGGCCCTGTCCTGCCTGCCCCTTTGGCCTGCTTTTCACGACTGTTGCCCGCGGTGGTTGCAGCCCGTGGGGGAGTGGGGGGCTGGCTCACCCTTCTGGAGCAGTCCTGGTGATTAGTGCCTCCTAATACTGGGGGAAGCCCTTCTGAGTATCCAGAACGGGTCCCATGCATTAATTATGTCACTGAGTTTCCTCAGCAGGTCGGAAGAAGACAGAGCAACTCTTATCCCTGTTCTACAGTTAGGAAAACCCCGAAGCTCAGAGAGGTGTAGTGACTTGGCCAGAGTTTGCAGGTTTAGAAAGTGGAGGAGTAAAAAGCCAGGACTTCTGATCCTGGGCCCAGAGACTTTTGGCAGTTCCGTGGTCTTGTTATTATTTTTATTTTATTTTTTGAGAGAGAGCGAGTGAGCACAATTGGGGGAGGTGCAGAGAGAGAGCAAAGGATCCCAAGTGGGCTCCGTGTTGTCAGCAGTGAGCCTGATGTGGGGCTCAAACTGATGAACCATGAGATCATGACCTAAGAAGTTGGACTTTCAACCAACTGAGCCACCCAGGTGCCCCATTATTATTATTAACCATCTCACTAATAACACCGACCATCCTGGTGGTAACAGGATTTGTTATCAGCACAGTGTGTTCATCCACATCACGTTCTCTCACTGCATAGAAGCACCAATGAGGCACAAGAAGCTGATTTCTCAGCTGTATCCTTTGGAGCTACCCCACCTGCAAAATCACCGCCTCGTCCTTGCGGCTGGTCATTGCTATCTTCCAGCGGTGAGGAAACCAGCAAAGGTGAACGCTGCCAGGCTAATGCCACAAAGATCACTGTGAGACCAGGAACTGGGTTGGACTCAGCAGCGTCATTCCAGAGAGAGCAGTGCACCCCCCGGCCCCCCACGGGCTGCAGCCCCAGGCCATGGGGTCAGGAACACAGACAGCTCTCCGCGTAGTTTCCAAGCTAGGCTGCTACGCTGTGCTGCCCCCAGGAGTTCTCTGCCTGGGGTTCTGACTCCCGATCAGGTGCGCCATTTTTGGCAAGATGGGCCAGAGGCTGAATGACTGGTAGGGCGAAATGGCCCACTCCCATTTATCCCGGACCCCACTTTTCTTCAGGATATGATAAGCCCTCGGTCCTCCTTCTTCCGCTGCCTGACCCCTTCATCTCCCCTCCTGGGGATGGTCCTGCCAGGTCAGTGGTTATGAACAGGATATGAAAGAAACCATCATCCTGATCTCCACACAAATTCCCTCTTCTGGATGCTTTAAAACATTTTTATTTCATTTATTTTTTTTATTTTAGAACGGGGCGTGGGTGGAGAGGGGCAGAGGCAGAGCGAGAGAACCTTAAGCAGTCTCCATGCTTAGCATGGAGCCCGATGCGAGGCTCGATCCCAAGACCCTGGGATCATGACCTGAGCCGAAGCCAAGAGTCGGACGCTCAACCGACTGAGCCACGCAGGTGCCCCTTCTGAATGCTTTAAGGTAAAGTGTTTGGTAGCGAGCCCCCATGGTTGGCTTTACTTCCTTTCTCTTTTCTGCCCAGTTCCCTGAGGAGCTACTAGTCTTTATCTACCCATGTGGTTTGAGTTGATACGACCCCATTTCTAGCGTGAGGGGAGAACCTTGGTTAGCATACGCCACTCTGGTTAGAATGAACCTGAAAGATTCCCTTGAAAATTCTGGAACAGACCAGGTCCTGAGGTTCAGGACCACCTGAGGGCTGCCGTCCCGAGGGATGAGCTGGAATTTCCAGGGGCCACTGCTGAAAGCCTGAGCATGGGGCCAACCAAGAGGAAGGAGAGATGAAAGATGGACCCAGGACATGCTCTGTGGGTCCCGAATCAAGCTGGGTCTGAACCAACAGGACCTCTGGGCTGGCCCGTTACATGAGCCAACAAACTCGCCTACCCCCTTTGAAAACACTGACTTGAGATTGGTTTTCTATCCCTCGCAAAACATTGCCAACTGAGAACTACTTTTAGGCCAGGGTTTCCCAAGTCGTATGCCACAGTGCACCCAGGAGCTGGGTTATAGAGATCACTTGAGGTTGGCTGCCTCGCCCCCTGGGAAGAACTCGGGGAAGCCTGAGCTTCGGGGCTGGAAGTCTCTAGCAGCCAGTAACTTGGTCCATATACCCCAGTGAGGCCACAAATGCGGAATTTTTACATACCCCATTGTGGTGATTTTAAAAGGTGTTAAAAAATTCTTTAACACCCCTTCATTCACAATGTACAGCCGAATCACTCGCCCCCTGAATGGAGACTGAGCCTGGTGACTTGTTTTTAAAAAACAGACTACGGCAGCCGTGAGGGAGTCTGACTCCGGAGGTCAGGTCCTAAAAGGCCTTGCCACTCGCACCTTAGGCCTTTTGTATCGGTCCCCGCAGGGGGAGTCAGCAGCCGTGGCATGAGGGCACTCGTGCCGTCTGGGGAGAGGTCTGCAGGGAGGAGAAGGGAGGCATCCCATGCACGACCAGCATGAACTTTCCAAGGAATGAGCCACCTCGGAACAGAAATCTCCACCTTCAGCCAAGCCTTCAGATAACCGCGGCTCTGGCCAGTATCTTGACTTGGTGCAAATCCACCAAGGATTTAAGGAATAAAGGGGCTGAAGACGGTGAGTGCTGTGACATCCCAATCAGGTCTGTGCAGCCTAGGTCTCCTTCTCCTGGAGATTTTTGTTTTTTGAGCAATGTCTACACCCCATGCAGGGGTGGGGCTCAAACCCACAACCCCGAGATCAAGAGTGACATGCTCCACGGATGAGCCAGCGAGGTGACCCTTCCTGGAGATTCTTAAGAGGTAGGGACAAATTGTACCCTTGACCTTGCGGAAGGAGGAGGCATGAAGTTAAGCAGAAGATTCCTCCAGTAAGCTTATGCTGAGGGTTTTCCAAAGTAAAGTCAAGATGCTATGATGGTATATCAGGTTTCTCTAATTCTCAGAGAAACAAAAGGCCTAATTTGCTTTACTCTTAGGGATGCTTTTTGGCCTTTTTGTTTTTAGGAATATTTAAAGTGCTTCTTTTATTTTGAGAGAAAGAGCGTGTGTGAGTGTGAGTGTGAGTGGGGGAGGGGCAGAGAGAGGCAGAGAGAGAGAGAGAGATAGAGAGGGAGAGAGAGAGAATCCCAAGCAGGCTCCCCGCTGCCAGTGCGAGCCTGATGCAGGGGTTTGATCTCATGAACCTGAGATCATGACCTGAGTCAAAATCAAGAGTCAGACGTTCAAGTGACTGAGTCACTCAGGCGCCCCTATGAAGAAATGATTCTTAAATGTACAATCAATTTCTTTTTTATTTTAGAAAAGAGAGAGAGAGAGAGCATGACTGGGGGAGAGGGGCAGAGGGAAAAAGAGAGAATCTGAAGCAGGCTCCATGCTCAGGGCAGAGTCTGATGCCAGGCTCGATCCCACGACCCTGGGATCGTGACCCGAGCGGAATCAAGAGTCGGACGCTCAACCAACTAAGCCACCCAGGCGTCCCTAAAATGTTTTTTTTTTTTCTTAACCCTATATTTAAGGGTTAAGAGGACCAGCGTCCAAGTTCTTTGTTTATGCTATTATCTATGTAAGTGCAGCAATGCCTCCACCAAATCTATACCTGTTACCTAAAGAACGGCTAAACTACCTGGAACTGAGTAAAGCGTCAAGGTTAACTCAGAAAGACTATGAGAACCAAAGCCAAGGTTGGCCAATCCATAGCCCCAACTCCGCAAGCTTCACCGGTAGGGAAGCCCATGGGGTCTCACTCAGAATTCTGGCATTCTCTCTCCAGACACTAGCCCCACTACATTCAGGGCCCATACAGCAGAAGCATCAAGTTTTAACAGTTGGAAGCTTCTAGATTGCACTGTCCAACACAGTAGCCACTAGCCGCATGTGGCTATTGAGCACCCGAAATGTGGCTGGTCTTGTATCAAATGGAAAATGTGTACATGTAAACTACATACATACAGATATTAAAGACTTAGTATGAAAAAAGAATGTAAAATGCCCCATTAATAGTTGGCATGTTGATCATAGGTTGAAATGATCATTTTAAAATATATTGAGTTAACTAAAATGTATTGTTAAAATTAATTCCACCTGTCTCTTGTTATGATTAAACATTTTTTCATGTTTATCTACTTGGAGAGAGAGAGAGAGAGAGGCAGCATGAGTGGGGGATGGGGCACAGGGAGAGAGAGGGGGAGACAGAATCCCAAGCAGTCTCCACACTGTCAGTGCAGAGCTCGGTGTGGGGCTCTGTCTCACGAACGGAGAGATCATGACCTGAGCTGAAATCGAGAGCTGGATAGAGCCACCGAGGCACCCCTTCTTAGGATTATTTTTAATGTGGCTACTAGAAAATTTTAAATTACTTATGTGGCCTGTATTGCATTCCTAGTGGGCAGCGCTGTCTTAGAAGCCAGGCTACTCAGACTCATCCGTTTGTTGTCATTCAACAAATAGTTACTAAGTACCTTCTGTGAGTTCAGCACTGGGTTAGGGGACAGGAATGCAGCAGTTAACCCAGTCCCTGCACTTGTCACTAAGCAGCACCCACTGTGGTACCAGAGAGCCTAAGAAAATGCAGGGGACATTTAATCAGGAATATCTTAGGCAGTTAGGATTATTAGGGCTCTTGAGTTATAATACAACCCTAGATAACTTCACAGCGAACACTTGTTTGAGGGCAAAATATAATAGATGTTGACAGTGATGGCCAATCTTTGACTCACAAAAGGTTAGTCTTCTTTTTTTAATGTTCATTTATTTATAATTTTTAAAAGTTGTATGTATTTTGAGAAAGAGAATCCCAAGTAGGTTCTGCATCATCAGCACAGAGCTGGACGCAGGGATCAAACCCACGAACCGTGAGATCGTGACCCGAGCCAAAGTTGGATGCCCAACTGACTGAGCCACCCAGGCATTGCTAAAGTTGGTTTCTTTTTGAGAGAGCGTGAGCGTGGGAAGGGCAGAGAAAGAGGGGGACAGAGGATCTGAAGCAGGCTCTGAGATGTCAGCACGGAGTCTGATGTGGGGCTCGAACTCCCGAATCGTGAGATCATGACCTGAGCCAAAGTCGGATGCTTAACCAACCGAGCCACCAGGTGCCCCTAAAAGGTTACACTCTGTAGGGCCTGTTCTAGTCTGCTCCGTACTGTGGCCACATGCGTGTGGATGCTCTTCCTCACTAAAGCTGGCGGGCTTTGGAGGACAGTGACAATGTATTTGACCTTGGTCTCATCCAGACCTCCCCCACAAAAGATGCTAAACAGCATATGGAATTAACGTATATCGTATGTACTCATTTAAAAGCAATTAAGTGTATAATCTACTTTAGAAAGAGTTCTGCCCCAAATGCCTAAAACACAAAAAGTTTGCCACTTAAACTAGTAAAGTTTTGGTAATAATAATAATCATAAAAAAGACCTCTTTCAGAATATAAGTTCATACATTCCTGATGGTATAAACTAAAAAGTTCTGGGTTATCCAAATTACATTCTCTCTTAGGAATACCAAATTAAACACGGCATAAGAAGTGAGACCTTGGATAGTAATGTCTGAGAGGCCTGATGGCATAAAAATGTTTCGTCTTCTCTGCAATGCTTTCCAAGAGTTACGAGTTGTCAAAATTAAAACAAAACAACAACAACAAAAACATGAGCTGCAAAGGGAAGCATTTTGCTTGCAATTCTTATTACGTTTTCAGTACCAGTCAAGGTCATCAGCTGCATGAAAAATAGACCATTTAATTCTCAAACAATAATTGCGTCCATCTGTCTCCTTCTTTGTCAAAAGAAGTCAACGTTGAATATACTCTGTAGCTGATATACATACATATGCTGACGGACAGCACAATTTTCTGAAATGAAAGCAGAGATATTATCCTTTTATAAAAATAAACTTGGTCCCAGACAGGAGCAGAGAGAGAGTGAGCGAGAAGGAGCTTAAGAAAAAAGGCGGAGTCTTGCAGGAGAACTGTTTCGATGCAAGTCAATGTCGCGGAGTACCGTGGCTCTCCTAACTCACCGTGTCCAGTGCGCCTCTCGACACGCTTGTTAAATTAACACACAGTAACAATCCAGCAAAAATAACTGCACAATCAGTCCGCTGTGACCAAAAAGGTGACGAGTTCGCAAATAATTAATCTACCCCCACGTTTCCAACCTTGATGACTTTTAGATTTTGCGTGAGGACTCCCCTGGAACATTTATTGAACATGTTTATGTTTTGCCCACCTGCCGGCTCACCCTACTTTCCCACAAACAGGGAAGGACTGAAGTTCACTTTGAATAGGACGGTGGACAGTTTTTCCATTTTCTCCTGGGCGATTTGGGGTTATCCTGTAAATCCAAATATGGCCAGAAGACGTCATCTCTCCCGTAGACCGTGACTGACCATTCAACAGGAGATGCCACATAGGCCTTGTTTTGTACAGTTTTGGGAGAACCATGCTTTGATAAATACACTGGCACTTCTGATTAACCACCCTCCACTATCCCGATCCCTCAGTATGGCCAGCATCTAATCAGACCCCATTTAGATGGAATCCCCACGGTCACTCGGATCCTGAAGCTTCCAGGGCTCTGTCAGGGAGCCTGCGGTCGGTCCTGCGTGGCAAATGTCCCTCGTTTTCAGTACCAGCGAGCACTTCGCCAGGGTCACGGGGGCCTCAGTCTCCAAGCGTGAAGACAGCTTTTCTTAACTGCCCTGTGACAACTGGGTTTCACATTTCCTGAAACTAGATCTGTGGAAGGAGTCTCTGAAATTAAAAAGGACAGAGAGAGAGAGAGAGAGAGAGAGAAAAAAAACAAAAAACACAGAGGTAAGAAAGATCCCTTAGCCTTTTAAAGAGAGGGAGGGGGTAATCACAGGAAGGGGTCCCAGGGAGGTCAAGGAGAAGGGAGGGGGGTAAGCACTCAGGATGCAGGATGGAATCGGGACAGATCCGGTTCTGGAGACTTCTCTAAGCCAGGCACACTCCCAGTGCTCCGATGCCCCATGCACCAGAGCGTGCCCTGACGGCCGGGCCTGATCACTGTCCTTTATCCCCCAGGAAGAGGCCTCCTTGCCCCGAACTCACCTCTTCGGACTCTCAATTCTGAATATCGGCTTGTAGAGTTCTGGAATTTTCCGCTCGATCATTGGCCTGAGGTTCTCTTTCAGCTTGTTGTAGTTCTTTTTGAGTTCCTGCTGATATTCCCTCTGGTCCGCCGTGATGAGACGTTTGTTTTTCTCCACGGCCTCACCGCATCTGAGATACACACACAACAGGGCAGAGAGGGGAATGAGGCTTTGCTTCACAGGAGCGTGAAGTGCTTAGCTACTATCTAACGTTCCTCCACTACCTCCAAGAGTGTAAACACTTGCTAGCCTATCAGGGGGGCCTGTGGAGCCTTTCCAAATTCAGACTTCTGGACTCAGATTTAAGGAATCAGATCTCAGGAATGAGAATCTCTACAGAGTGATGACCCAGGCGATCTCGATGCTGTGAGATGCTTGGTGCCAGGCACCATACAAGGAGGTTTCCATACATTATCTGATTAATTTCCCCAACAAATCTGGAAAGTCTGTGGCTCTGTGTCGTCTTTGAGGCTCAGCCACGTCAGGTGACTCGCCCAAGATAACACTGTGAGGAAGGGGTGGGTCCAGGTTTCAAACCCAGGGTCGTTGCAGAATGGAACATGCTAAGTGTGGGGCGCTTGGAGGGCTCACTCGGTTAGGCATCTGACTTCAGCTCAGGTCATGATCTCATGGTTCATGGGTTCAAGCCCTGTGTCAGTCTCTGTGCTGACAGCTCAGAGCCTGGAGGCTGCTTCAGATTCTGTGTCTCCCTCTCTCTCTGCCTCTCCCCCGCTCACACTGTCTCTCTCTCTCTCTCAAAAATAAATAAGCAATAATAATAAAAAAAAAAAGCAACCAAGATTCCTGACATATGCAGGGCTCAGATGGAAATTAATGTCAAGTTGCTTCTAGAGAAACCCTTTCTCAATCAGGGCTCATGGGCCACCCACCTGTACAAAGAGTGACCCTTGCCAAAGGGATGAGCTCACAATAAAACATCACAAAGCAGGGTGCTCAGTTGGCTAATCCGACCTTGGCTCAGGTCATGATCTCACAGTTCGTGGGTTCGAGCCATGTCGGGCTCTGTGCTGACAGCTCAGAGCTTGGAGCCTGTTTCAGATTCTGTGTCTCCCTCTCTCTCTGCCCCTCCCCCACTCATGCTCTGTTTCTGTCTCTCTCAAAAATAAACATTAAAAAAATTTTTTTTAAATGTCACAAAGCGTATTATCAGGAAACCAACCCATCATGAGGGAGAACCAAGAGAGGCAACAAGCAGAATAAATAACCCAATAAGAATCTGAGACGACAGAACAATAGAAAAGACCAAAGCGAATACAGAGATGTAATAAAATGCATAAAATTCATGAGTAAAAAATTGGAGAGTACGAAAGAAGAGATTAGGGAAATTTCAAAAAAGAACCAGATAAACTTCTAGATCTAAAAATATAGTTACTAGGGGTACCGGGGTGGCTCAGTCAGTGAAGTGTCTGACTTTGGCTCAGGTCATGATCTCATGGTTCGTGAGTTTGAGCCCAGCGTCGGGCTCCGTGCTGACAGCTCGGAACCTGGAACCTGCTTTGGGTTCTGTGTCTCCCTCTCTCTCTGCCCCTCCCCTACTCGTGCTGTCTCTTTCTCTCTCTCTCAGAAATAAATAAACATTAAAAAGAAGGTAAAAATATAGTTACTAAAGCAAAGTCACAATGGACAGGTTAAAAAAGTACCAGACACAAATGGAAAACACAGGAGCTATACGACAGACCTAAGGAAATCACCGAAGCAATTAAAAAAAAAAAAAAAGAATTAAAAATGTAAAAAATTGGTTAAGGGGCGCCTGGGTGGCTCAGTCAGTTAAGCGTCCGGTTCCTGGTATCAGCTCAGGTCATGATCTCAGTGTTTGTGAAAACCTGCACTGAGAGTGAGGCGCCCGCCTGGAGTTCTCTCTACCCCCCCCCATCAAAATAAATAAAAATATAAATAAAGAGATGACAGCTGACAGTTTTCCAGCATCGCAAACAGACACGAATCGTCTCCTCGACAAGAGAAGACCCACACCCAACTCCACTGTGGTAAAACCGTAGAGTATCGACAGGAAATCGTTAAAACGCGTTGTGTTGATCTAACTGGGAGACAGTCAAGCCTCGTGTTTCCGGGGTCCCTCACAGCTTACGCTTCATACCGAAGAAGAAAATCATGTTGTGTCAACGTGATAAAGTCCTGCCTTTTATTCTACATTGTTCTACCCAAGGACTCTTACAAATCAACAGACCTTGGAGGACGACCTAATGGTTGAAACGTAGCTGACATTGCGAAATTAGTAATAAGTCTTTATTTTGCTTCAGATAATGGCATTCGGGCCATCAGTGTGGTTTAAACTGTTTTCCCCATAGCGGTGTCAGGTGTGGGTTCAGTCATGGGGACCTTGTTACCCGAACCCTCGGTATGACCACTCAACACATGTTCAGGATAACCATCAAAGGTAAAGAGGGTAGAATGTGGCTGAGTGACAGGGGAACGCTACCTGGCCTGAGCAAAAATAAACCCATGATCACCGCTTCCCCCTAGAATGAGCCTGTGGCAGAAGGATTTGGTAACTCAGACACAAGCCAAAAGAGCTCCCTTAACTGGATCTTCCCCTAGCTTTTTTTTTTTTTTTTTAAGCTTTATTTGTTTTTGAGACAGAGAGAGAGAGAGAGCATGAACAGGGGAGGGTCAGAGAAAGAGGGAGACCCAGAATCCGAAACAGGCTCCAGGCTCCGAGCGGTCAGCACAGAGCCCGAAGTGGGGCTCGAACCCACGGACCGTGAGATCATGACCTGAGCCGAAGTCGGACGCTTAACCGACTGAGCCGCCCAGGCGCCCCGATTCCCCTAGCTTTTAAGGTTGCCATTAACCGAGGCAAATTGTAGGATGCCTGAGGTGGCATGTCCAAGGTTTCCAGAAGCGGTGGGAACGGGAGGTGTGTGACCTTTGAATCCTGGGAAATCCACCTCATCCCTTATTATTATTTTATTGCTTCTCGAGTAACTGTTCCACGAGCTACCGCCATGTGAAACATAAAATCAGGTTCAGGATGACTTCAAGACCCCGGTGGGGTGACAGACGACAACAGGCCTGCAGAAGCTGGCTTTACCTGCAGGCAGAGCTGGAGCTGACACCCACTTGCTACGCATTAGCACGATGACTCAAACACCGACACCCTCAGTTTTCTCATCTGTAAAATGGGAATGATAATCTCGTACGACCTCCTGGGGCCGTGGAGTCGGCTAAGGGAGAAGCTTTGATACTAAGGCAGACCCGTGCCTCTGGAGTGTGGCAGGTCGTAGCTTTCAAAACTGGTCACAGCAATAACTGCCCATCCTGTATGCGCTTCCAGAACCTTGTGACACTTCCATCGAGGGGGAGGTGGTCCTGTGTGGCTGCCCCAGTGGACAGTGTGGCAGAGGTGATGCTCTGGGACTGGGTAATAGAAGGCAACGTGGCTTCTGCCTGGCTAGGTCTCGTGGGGCAGGCACTGTGGCAATCCTGAACCGCCTTCTGGGTGAGTATTTTTCAGTGCAGACAGTGAGGAAGCCTTCAGGTGATCCGGGCCCCAGCGGCTGTCTGCTTGCCACTGGGAGGCTGAGTGAAAGCCACCTAGCTGAGCCCACCAACCCCTAGAGCCACATGCATAATAAGTAGATGTTGTCCTTTTAAGCCTCTGTGTTTTTCGGTAGCGGTAAATAAACACAGCATTACAGGTGAGTGATGAATCACCAAATCCTACTCCTGAAACCGCTATAACACTACCTGTTAACTGACTTGGATTTAAATAAAATAAAAAAATAAATAAACAGAGCATTCCAAAGACAAATCTATGAATAGGTGGGGTGAAAATGTTCTAGCTTTTGTAGTAGTAATACTAATTTCTATTCTAACAAATTTTAAATACTATTTGTTTTTATTAATGTTTATTTATTTTTGAGACGAAGAGAGTCAGAGCACGAGCAGGGGACGGGCAGAGAGAGAGGGAGACGCAGAATCCGAAGCAGGCTCCGGGCTCCGAGCTGTCAGCACAGAGCCCGATGCGGGGCTCGAACCCACGAACCGTGAGATCATGACTTGAGCTGGAGTCGGATGCTTACCTGACTGAGTCGCCGAGGTGTTCCATACTCTAACAAATTTCATAATTTATATGTTGTTTCACACACATTTTCTGTGTTTCCTCCGTTCTTCCATTTGGATTATGTACACTGGATTTTATTAAACTTAAAATAATTTCCATTGTGTTAATTTAAATCCATAAATAAAGAGAGCCGTGCACTAAATACACCTCCCTGGGCACAGCCATTTCTCTTGGGAAATCTACACAGTAGCACAGAACTACGTCGTAAATAATTGTTTCACTGGCCTTGCCTGTAACATTTTCATCAGGTCCATGTACAACTCAAGTGTGCTGCTCTCACTCAGTGATGCTCTTTCAGAAGCCCACCTCCTTTGTTGGTAACCTCACGGAACACAAGCATTTTCTTATAGCAGATGTGCCTGGGGCTTTCCAGCAGCCAGAGTCCCACAGAAACCACGCTGATGTGGACAAAGAGCTTCGGGAAGTTTGAACTCCAGAACATGTTCCTGGCTCTTGCTGACGGTCACTTCCTGGGGCCTCTCTGTAAGGAGTTAGGGGTCTTGCCTACAGACAGGGTGGTCAGGTAGCCCTCCACCTCTGTATATCTGTCGGCCTCCCTCCTCTGTGATGCTCCTTCAGCACAGCCCGCACGTCAGTCCCTTGGGATTGCCAAAAACCGGAGTTGCTGCCTCAATCCATTCTATTTTTTAGTGATGGAACTCCACGTGGTGAGCCTACTTGGAACATTACATTTCCTAGCCTCCCTTACCGGATATGGAGAGCTGATGAGATACAAGATAAAGTCACCAGGAAAGCTCTTTAAAGGGGCATAGATGTTTGCTGTTTCCTCATTTCTACTCTGGATGCTTCCCAAGGATGTGGTCAGGATGGCCAGAGCCTTAAGCAGCCATCTTGTGACCATGAGGCTGGACGCACTATAATCAGGATGGCCGAGCAAAAGAATGGAAAGAGGCCACACTGGTGGCGTAGTTCTGGGGTGACAATCTCTGATCTTACTCTATGCGAGAGGAAAACAAGTTTCTAGCTTATTGAAACCCATCTTCCTTCCATTCTCCGTTTCTAGCACCTGAAGGCAGTTCCTAAAGAGAACAGCACAGAATAGTCCCTAAGAGTCTAGACTCTAGACTCTGGGGTCCCTAAGAGTCTAGACAGTCACCTCTGCATCCTGCTTTGGGGTGTATTAGCTTTGTGACATTAGGCAAGGTACTTAACCTCTCCATGCCTACTCCTTCACCTGTGATATGGCGGCAATAATAGCCGACCTCGTAGTGCTTGTGAAGCCGAAATGAGTGATGCTCAGAATGTGTAAGAACGCTGATTGTTGTAGTGGTTATGACTTCTGATGGAGCTAATCCGAGTACAAAAACTGTTTGCTCAATAGGAGAATGATGAACTGCTGGAGAATTTACGTTCCTGTCCCTCATTTTTCACCGTTAATGAAAATAAGAGGCAAACAGATGCTGAGCTCTGTCCTGAGCCACACACCTGTGGGAACAGCAGGTGCAAATCCAGAGTCCTGTTTCTCCCAGGCTCCGGTCCCCTCGGCCCCGCCGTGTCTTACGGTACAAACCTTATGAAGGCACAGAAGTAAGCGGTGGACAAATGCTCCATTTAAATTTAAACTTCACTTTCTATATTTAAATTCAGTTTCTGCTTCCTATTCCAATTGATCGGGTCTCTATTCGTCCCACCGAATGATGTTACATTTACTGGTCACTTAGTATGTGCAATCCTATTCTAAGCCCTGTGTATTAGCTCATCGTATCCGGACACTAGATCTAAGAGGTAGTTACTATTATAATTCCCATTTTTAAGTGGGGAGGGGCGCCTGGGGGGCTCAGTCAGTTAAGCGTCTGACTTCAGCTCAGGTCGTGATCTCTCGGTTCGTGAGTTCGAGCCCCACATCCAGCTCTGTGCTGATGGTGTGGAGCCTGCTTGGGATTCTCTCTCTCTCTCTCTCTCTCTCTCTCTCTCTCTCTCTCTCTCCCCCTTATGTGCTTGTTCATGTGTTCACTCTCTCTCTCTCTCTCTCTCAAAATAAATAAACTTTTTCAAAAGGGATTTAAAAAAAGGGGTGCCTGGGTGGCTCAGGAGGTTAAGCATCCGATTTCAGCTCAGGTCACGATCTCATGGTTTGTGGGTTCGAGCCCTGCATCGGGCTCTCTGCTGTCAGTGCAGAGCCCGCTTCAGATCCTCTCTCTCCCTCTCTCTCTAACCCTCCCCTGATTTCTCTCTCTCTCAAAAATAAATAAACATTAAAAAAAAAGTTGGGGTTAGGTAGCTTGCCCAAGGTCACACAGCTAGTTAAGGCACAGGGGATGTGAACCCAGGCAGCCTGGCTGGGGAGCCCATGCTCCTGGCCCCCCACACCTCATGTTCCACCCGGGAAGACGCTGGCCTCCCAGCCTGAACCCGGCTGCAGGTGCTCTCGCTCGAGCCCCAGTTGGCAGTGTTCTGCCTTTCTCAGCTTCTTCCGGGTACCTCGTTAGCAAGTGTCCACTCGGGCCCGGAATGGGGAGCATCTGACAGAGACACTGGAGAAACTGAGGACTGTGCTCCCGGCCCTTTAAGGCAAAGGAAGGGTGGCTTGGGGGCAGGGCGCTAGGGCACACGTGGCCCCTGTGCAGGGACAGCTGCAGCAGGTGTGAGGCGACCGTGGGCTCCTCCAGGCATACCTCCCTGTGTCTCCAACTCGGCCCCTTCACCTCCTGCCTCCCCGGCCTGCCTCTGCCAGACCCCAGACCCAGACCTAGACCCCAGACCCCAAGGGGAGCCTGTCCAGGGTGAAGAGTTTAAATCCTGGATCTGCCACTTACTTGCTGTGTGACCTTGGCTAATTATAACCTTCTTCAACCTCATTTCCTTCATCTATAAAATGGGTTTATGGGGATGAAACGGTATCAGGTGTGGGAGGACCTAGCCAAGTAGCTCTCAACGTTGCCTGCTTTCCTTGGGGCAGAGGGGTCTGCTCATGAGACTGACATTGGGGCAGAGGGGTCTGCTCATGAGACTGACAGGGTGAGGCACGGTGGGGGCAGGGAGCGTGCCCCGGGGCAGACAAGGGGCAGTGGCTGGATCTTTCTGTTGTCCCCTCAGAGCCCCCTCTACCTCCTCTGGTTGGGCCTGTGTGACCATCTCCCTCATGGAAGGTACAGTGGCCCTTTTCCCTCCTCCTAATGCCAGATGTGGGGGGTGGGGGGACTAGACTGGGGCTACAGGCTTGGGAAGGTGTCTGGGTCTCACATCTGACACCCGGAAGTAGATTCTGAGGACCTGAGGAACACACTAGAATCCAGGCAGAGGGGCACGGTTCACCAGATCGGACTACAAGATAGTCTTTAGTGCCATTACCCTGGCCTCAACCTCTTTCAGGCCCAAAGAGACACAGAGTCCTGGGGCTCAAATGTTTGTATGATATTCTCCCATTCCGTATCAGCCCCAGCAACCCTCCAGCATGGGACCAGCCTTGAAGACCCAGAGCTGGATCACAAGAGTTGGCTGGGGTGGGGGTGCTAAGAGAGAAGGACAAGGTCACATTGTAACAAAAATGGATTTCTTTAGAATCATTGCAGGAGACAGGAAGGAGGGGCTGAGCCCTGTGTGTGTGTGCATGGGGGGTATGTACGTGCACTGTTCCTGCACGGCCGTGGAACCTGTCCCACTTGGCTGTTTTCTAGAGTCCTTGGCCCGCTGATAAGGTCTCTGTAACCCTGGAAAAGTGACAGAAGTCATTACTGTGTCCCCACCACTGACCTGCTTCAGAGCAACCTCACATGATATTTAAGGCTTTGTTTTCCTATCAAACATTGAAATCTCTTTCTACCTCCTGCTTCTGTTTCTACCTACGTTATACACGTTGGTTTTCCTTTGGCTCCTTGGGGCAAAATCTCCCTCCTTCCTCTTCACAGACCCTAACTGCAGTTTAAAAACAGCACCCCTCAACACCCTGTTTTCTGAGTCTGTGACCAGATGTGCAACAGGACCCTGTCTGGGTGAATTTGAAACTACGTCCCCTAACACAGCCATTGAGGATGTGATCTTTTATTTAAATATAAAAGTAAATTTAAAAGTCACTTAGTCCTTATAAGGATGAGAGAGTTCAGATAATGTTACGGACTGAATGTTTGTATCTCCCCGAATTCCTGTGTTCAAGCCCCTGTGTATTTGGGGGCAGGACCTGTAAGAGGAATTTCGATTTAAATTAGGCCATGGGGGGAGGGGGGCTCCTGGGCGGCTCAGTAGTTGAGCGTCCAACTCTTGATTTCAGCTCAGGTCACGATCTCACGATTCCTGAGATGGAACCCCACGTTGGGCTCTGGGCTGACAGTGTGGGATTCTCTCTCTCTCTCTCTCTCTCTCAAATAAACAGTAAAAATATTTTTAACAATAAACAAATTAGGCCATGGGGATGGGACCCACGTGATAGGATTCGTGCCCTTCTGAGCAAGCTTCCCTCCTCCTCCTCGCTTTACCATGTGAGGGTACAGTGACCACGGGGCCTCCCAGTAGGAGAGCCCTCACCGGCCACCCCGCCTGCCAGCACCTTCCTCTTGGCCTCCCCGGCCTCCAACACTTTGAGAAATAAATGTCTGTTGTTCAAGCCACTCAATCTTTGGGATCTGGTTACATCAGCCCGAGCTAAGACAGAAACATAAGAAGAAGAACACTAAAAAGCCCAGATTGGCTCACGTTGCCGTGTCTAAAATGGCTTGAGTACTTTGGGGAGCAGGGGAAGGAAACAGAATGGTGTATCTCACCATCTCGGCTTCTGAAACCCTGAGGCGTTCCTTCTTATCGCAGGAAACGGCAGGAGGGGATCAAGGGCCCGACCTGGCAGGCCCGGCTGGGTGAGCACCTGCCTCGGTGGCCCGAGTGCCAGGCCCAGGACGGCGGAGCTGAGTCAGAGGCCGCTGCCTGGCGGGCCGGCTGCGGGGCACCTGGCGGGCGGCAGCTTCCGCTCTGGGCGAAAAGGCATCACAAGGGCCGCTCATGTTCCCCTTGGAAGTCGGGGCTCATCCACCCGCTGCCCGAGTCCGCTGAGAAGCGGGAGCTCTCCCGTGCCCTTTAGGGAGCACAGGGACACTCAGCTGTATGGTCCGCAACTGACATCACACCCGCGTCATCATCCTCTGTCCCACTAAGTGTGTCAGAGGCTCAGAGAGGCCTGGGCCGCTGCCAGCTGCAGGGGTCTCCAGCCGTAACTACATTTATTTACGTACTTATCTGTTTTTAAAGTTTATTTATTTCGAGAAAGAGAGAGTGTGTGTGTGAGCGGGGGAGGGACACGGCGAGGGAGAGAGAGAACCCCAGGCAGGCTCCACGCTGCCCGCGCCAGAGCTCGACTCTGGGCTCCAACTCAAGAACCGCGAGATCGCGACCTGAGCCGAAATCAAGGGTCAGAAGCTTCACCTGGCTGAACCACCCGGGGGTTTCCATAACCAATTTTCAATGAAAATACGTGCAGAGGCATTTGATTTTTTTAAAAAATATTCCCCCAATATTTTTCTAGGTTTTTGGTCTCTAAACATGCACTGGTTACTGTAGAAAATGTAGCTCTGGGGTCATGTCAGAATTGTGTCAGATCCAGGACCCAATTCAAACGCCGAGGCGTTAATAAATATAACCTCTGTGTGTGCCATGTGTGTGGGTGTGTGCACAGACCCACAGACGCACAGATACATGCTATCGTGACACAGCAGTGGCTCACTGCAGGATCAAGTGAGTCCCCTCCATACACGGCAAGTGGGGCAGATCTCTCACCAGAGCCTGCGGAGGAGGGGTATCTCTAGTCTCACCCAACGCGAGCATTCTGATGAATCTCCAGTGAATTTCACAAACTTCCACTTTTAGCCTCCTTTATTCTCCACTTGCCAAGCTGAGTTTATTCCTGTACCTGATCCGCTGCACCAAGGTTCTGGATGAAAAGAAATACCGGTGTATGTTCTCCTGATGTCGTTCCCTCTTATGGGAGAAAGACCATCGCATCCTTCACAATGCTTCATTTTAGGACCGCAGGAGACCCCACTAGACCTGTCTGTATTGCAAGAGCTTGTCAACCACGCTCAAAGATGCACCCCTGTGTTTGCAAGACCTATGCAGCCTGAACAGGCTAGGTTTTATTTTTTTTTTTAATGTTTATTCATTTGAGAGAGAGAGAGAGAGAGAGAGAGAGAGAGAGAGAGAGAGAATGAGCAGGGGAGGGGCGGAGAGAGAGGGGGGCAGAGGAGCCGAAGCAGGCTGTATGCGGACAGCAGCGAGCCCGATGCGGGGCTCAAACTCACGAACTATGAGATCATGGCCTGAGCTAAAGTCAGATGCTCAACCCACTGACATCCGGGCACCCCCTGAACAGTTGATGCCAACTCCCCTGCAGAATTCAGGAGCAGAGGCTTGTCTGGCGATGGGAACTGCCAGAGAGACCATACCTTTGAAAAAACCCACTTTTAGAATCTTGCCTTTACCAAATTTGAGGCAGGGCCTATTCTTAAGATTCTAAAAACAAGTTATTGTGTGATACTAAAAATTATAAAGACCGTGCCACCCCCCCTTGAGGACTTGAAAGCATTGTGGACAATCAGCACATTGATGGAGGTGTGGGCTATGTGGATTCAGAAGAATCCAACTGGATTCAAGAGTCCCTCCATATCCTGAAGTCCTAACTTCCTAGTCCTAATTTGAACTCTGCTCTCCTACTAACTAGCCATGTGGCCTTAGGCAAAATCACCTCCCATCTCTGAACCTCTGTTTCCCCTTTTGCAAAACGAGGCTGGTGATAATACCTGTTTGATGTGTGAGACACACATGGGACAATAAACATGAAAGTATTTTACAGTTTAAATGTCAGTTACCTAATAGGAGCCCACGTATCACTGTCCCACTGTAGTGATTCTTCGACCTGACTGTGCATCAGAATCCCCAGAGGGCATGTTAAAATTCAAGACTGCTGGGCCTTACTTCTGGAGGTTCTGATTCAGCAGGTCTGGTTGGTGCCTGAGAATTCGCCTTTCTAGCAAGTTCTCAGGTGATGCTGTAGCTGCTTGGTCTGGGGACCACACCTCGAGAGCCACTGTTTTCCCGCATTCCCGGCCATTTTCCTTCTTACCGCATTATGAATTCCTTAAAGCATAACCTCAGCTTGTTGTGATGTCGATAGAGCTTTGGGTCAGCTGGAATTTCGGCCAAGAACACTTGGGCTACTTCCAATGGTCCCTGGTGGGAAAAGTAACAAAACAATAGGACACTGGAATGAAAATTGAATTACTTGGGAGAAAATCTTGGAGCGACTCCTCCGTTTGAGCAATGAATTCTGGGGTCAGTTTGATCATAATCAAAACAAAACAAAAAAAAAAGCAAGGGAGGTCTTGAACTTCTCAGGAAACCTTGATTTCTTAGGAGTCCGGAGTTTTAGGAGACTAGGTTAGGAGACATGTATTTTCTTAATCAAAGCTGCTAATAATAGGATCTTCGTGTGTAAAGGTAACACCTCACGGGGGATGTAGTTCGAGTTCCTTTTCTAAAAATGGGGATTGTTCTGATCCATCCATTCACCTTTACTTCTCGGGCTGCCCTGGTGGTGAGCACCATTTTGTGTATTTGGTGGCTTGAGTCAGAGATGTGCACAGTAGTACATATGTAGTTCATGGTCACGGGCTTGTAAGGCCTTCCATTTTCATCAAAGGATCAGGACTTAAAGCAAAGACTTCCTAATTGTTTTCTGATTTTGGCAATATAATAGTCATTTCTCCTCTGGGCTATTTCTGCTCCCTCGATAGTATCCGGGTACGGTTTTTGCAGGGAAGTCTGGCTGCACTGAGTGAGGAAAAACTCACGATACTCAGTGAGCTTTTGAGTGGAGGTGTAGACGAGAGCAGATATGGATCTGAAATTAAGGATGCTTACCGGACAGAAAGTATGAAGCTAGCACCTCCCTGCATCCGAGACTGGTTGAGTTGCATGCTTAGTTTGGGAGTGAGGATTCTAATGGGTTTGGGAACATCTGGCTTGGTCTGAATTGGCACGGGAAGCCTGGTCCCTGGTCACGGTGGTTGACAAGGCCCCTGGCATGCTGGGCTCATCTGGTGACTGACCCAGGGGCTGCATGGTCCCGACCCTTCCCCGTCTCTCCTGCAGACATCCTTCGGTTGGTCTCAAGCTCTGTAACAGCTCTGCCTCCATTGGGCATGACTCAGCTCTCTGCAACAGGACCCCAGATCTGGAGCATACCGCCAGGTCTGGCCTCAAAGTGAAGACTTCTCTTCAACGTGGCCCGCTCATGTCTGGGACTTCTCTTCTACGGGGGGTTGTTACATGAAGCAGAAGGGGCCCCCTCAAAGTGTTCTAAGCCTCGTATGTGGCGGCTCTAAGTTTAGGGGTACCATTTATGCATGGATCGGCCTCCTCATCAACCTCAGGGAGGGAGGGTGTAGACATATAGCGAAAACCAAAATAAAGAGGAGCAGAGGAGTGGCGGCCAGCTGGTTGCTCACCTGGTTCACAGTAGCTCCGACAGAGCCCTGCAGCACCATCTGGAGCATCTTGGCATCGGGGGGCTCCTGGTTAATGGCAACCGCTAACTGGAGGGTCTTCTTCTTCATGTCTTCAATGGCAACTTCAATTGGCGTCAAAACAAACTGAATATAAGACACAAGCGTAGGGAAGTCACCGTCTGGTCTCGTAAGCCACGGACGAACCTGGGGCTATGATAGACCTGGATCTGAAGAAGCTGGTTAAGGAGGCTTTCAGAGTAAGTCAAAATGTTCTGGGTGGGTGAAGAGGTAGGCGAGGCCCAACAGTTCTGGAACACTGCCTGTGTTCCAGGGACTTGGCATACATTTCTCGCTGACTACTTTAAACAGCCTCTGCATTCTGTCCATTTTACAGCAAAGGGGGGGATTTGTACAGTGAATTAAGTGCCACAGAATGACACAGGTCCTGAGGAGGGAGCTCAGAATTTAATTGCAATGATGTCCGCATTCAAAATCCATGTTCTTGCTACGCTTTTCAGTTTTCTTTCCCATTATTGAACAAGTTACTTGGTTTATATTTGGAAAAGGTATCAGAAGCACCGTGCTTAAAAGATTTTTTTCCCCCGCCATAATACATGATTTTGGCATTATTTATGTCTTGTCCAACTCACTCTGAAAGTGAATTCCTAGTCAGTAGAATCCTCTTAAGGGTCAATCTCCTAGTTGCCAAGTTCTGTGGGTTTGGGGTAGGGTCCTTTCTGAAAGTCACAGGGCCACCCTGTCCTCCCTTCATATCCTGAAGTCCTAATTTCCTAGTACCTCAGAATGTGACCTTATCTGAGACAGGGTCCTTATAGAGGTAATCAAGTTTAAGAGAGGTCATAAGGGTGCCCTATATGACAAGTGTCCCCACAAGAAGAGGCAACTTGGACGCAGAGATACACATAGAAGGAGAGGATATAAAGACACAAGGAGAAGAGAGTCATATACTAGTCAAGGAGAGAGGCCCAGAATGCATCCTTCCCCTCACAGCCCTTGGAAGGAATCAATTCTGCCAACATCTTGATTTGGACGCTGGCCTCCAGAACTGTGAGACCATACATTTCCGGTTCACGGTCCTCTGTTACGACAGTCCTAGCAATCTAACACACTGAGGTTCTCAAGGAGCTAGCGATGGCCAAGATAAAGCTGTGAGGACTCTTACTGGGACCATGAGTTTTTTCCTGTGCTTGGCCTCCCTGCCCTCATGTTCAAAAGTCCAAAACAATAAGAAATAGAAGAGATGCCTTCTAGACCAACCTCCACTTAATCAAGTCACTCATTCAGGACTTCCCTCACCTCCCGCTCTCTGATGTGGTTGCTGAACACCCTAGCCGGTGGGCAGTGAGCTCAGTCACTTCTGCTCCTGCCCGATGAGGTATTTGTTCATCAAAGTTCACCTCTGTGTGTTCACCCACTTGATGATGCCTGTTATGCTTGTTATTTTAATGACCTAATCTAATTAAATAATGCATAAGCCGATGAACTGTGGGTGTGGAAAGAAACAGAATTGTTTCTCTGAAAACCAAGCCGTATGCTGGGGCAGGGCATCATGAAAGTGAGTTGCTATAAAGATTCCTGTCATATTAGGTGTGCGTGAGACAACCGTAAAAGGCCAGGGGCGAAAAAGTCATGAAAATCCAGGACTCTGCCCTCGTATTGTTTAGCAAGTATCTCTAAGCTCCCCCTCTGCTTTATAGAAATGAAAACTGAAAATCAGGCACAGCGCATTACGGGTGGGGTTTATACAAGAGACACAGGCGAATTGTCATCGGCCAACCCCAAACCACAGGGAAGGCTGGGGCCCTCTATAAACTGAGTGGCAAGTAAATGTACACTTAGGTATTTTTAAGTAAAATAAAATGCTTACCCTATGCCTAATTTTGAGACACCTTCTTGATCAGTCCTATCACAAGCGGTTCAAAGTCTTCGGTACATAGAACCAGGGAAGGGAAAGGGGTCCTCGCTGTCAGTATGTAGACGAGGAAACTGAAGGGAAGTGAGTGTCTTGGGCAAAGCCACGGGGGGAATCTGGGACTAGAAGTCAGTTGGTCTCCTCCTCTACCTCGCACGGGGCCCTTCTTCCAGCTCACCACCAACTCATGGGGCTACTCGCATGCTGTTCCGTCTCTAACAATTAATAACCCAACTGTAAGCCTCCAAGTATGTAAAAATTCAAATATTTAACATTTCAGTGTATATTTCATCTAAACATATCATGAAGAGACACATGTTAAATACTATAGTCATGTCATTATATTCATATTAAAGATATAAATCCAACATGGAAAATACTTCAATATAAAGTGGTGCTATGAAACATGTAGCTGCCTATATGGGATTCCCTGGGGCCATGACTGTCAGAGCGTGACCCACCACCGTGATATCTCAAGCGTGTCCCTTTTTGGGCTCTCCCTCCAGTCTACCACGAAGGAGCACGGAGGAGGGGTATGTGTCACCCTGGGAGAGAGACTCATGCATTTAGTGGCGACCTCAGTCCGGGGGCCATTACCTCTTCCTTCTGGATGACGCCGATCCTGGTCTTGATGTAGGGGAAGGCGTGCATGGTGGTCAGGATGGTGTTCCTCCGGTATTGCTCGTGGAGCTCTCCCCGAGGCCGCCCCTCCAGGGTGAAGGGTGTGGTGTACATGAACCTTCGCAGATTGAAATTCTTCTCAAAGTAGGTGACCCTGTCTTTCATCTCATACTCATCAAAGTAGGGCTCCACAAAAGTGATTTGTATGTAGGCCTGGAGGGGAAAAGGTGGGGGAAGGAGGAGGTGAGCTCGGCTGCAAACCACCCAGGATGCACCGGGGAGGCATGCCAGAACACAGCACGGCTGCACCACCCCAGTGTGTGCACAAAAGCCACAGCAGCTGAGAACGTCGGGTCAGACGTCAGCCGCCAGGCGTCAGCCATCCCTGCTCTGCGCCCCCAGGGACGGGAAGGAGTGTGAGAAGGACGGGGCAGCGTGCCCGTGTGAGGTCAGATCCACAAGCTGCCCCTCCAAGCAGAGCTACCTCATCTCCCTGAAACCTGGGATGCAAGTTCGCAAACAGACAAGTTTTCCTTTTCGGCACAACTGTGACCACTGTTCACTTAGGAGAATGGCCACACGGAAGGAAACGGACAATACGGAGCATCGCCAAGGATGGAGAGGAGCTGGGACTCTCGTATACGGATGGCGGGAATGTAAAATGGTACCGCCCTTCTGAAGGAGGGCGGCGGTTTCTCACCCAGAGAGAAGACACTGACCATACGACCTAGGAATCCCACTCTGATGTGTGCACCCAAGAGAAATGAAAACTTCCGTGCACACTGTCCAGAGCAGACTTCATAACGGACAAGACTGGAAACAACCCAAGTGTCCCTCCCGTGGAGAATGGGGAAACAGGAAGCGGTACATCCATCCAACAGAAGACCGCTCTGCAATAGGGGCGCCTGGGTGGCTCGGTCGGTTAAGCGTCCGACTTCGGCTCAGGTCACGATCTCGTGGTTCATGGGTACAAGCCCCGCGTCAGGCTCTGTGCGGACAGCTCAGAGCCTGGAGCCTGCTTTAGATTCGGTGTCTCCCTCTCCTCTGCCCCTCCCCCGCTCATGCGCTGTCTCTCTCTGTCTCAAAAATGAATAAGCATTAAAAAAATGAAAACTAGGGGCGCCTGGGTGGCTCAGTCGGTAAAGCGTCCGACTTCAGCTCAGGTCACGATCTCGCGGTCCGTGAGTTCAAGGCCCGCGTCGGGCTCTGGGCTGACGGCTCAGAGCCTGGAGCCTGCTTTGGATTCTGTGTCTCCCTCTCTCTCTGCCCCTCCCCCACCTGCACTCTGTCTCTGTGTCTGAAAAATGAATAAACGTTAAAAAATTGTTTAAAAAAAATGAAAAATAAAAGTAAACATTAAAAAAAAAAAAAAAAAAAAAAGAGTACCACTCAGCAATACAAAGGAACAAACTGCCACAACATGGATGAATCCCAAATGCATCATGTTGAAATGACAGCAGCCACACCCAAAGGTCTGTATGGGTCCACTTGTATAGGTTTCCATTTAAGTGACATCCTGGAAAAGGCCAAACTACAGAGACAGACTGCCGATCAATGACTGTCAGGGGGCTAAAGGTAGAAAGAAGGGGCGTGGGGGAATGTTTTGGGGTGATGGAACGTTTCTTTGTGGCGGTGGTTACATGTGTTTGTCAAAACTCATAGAACTAGGGGCGCCTGGGTGGCGCAGTCGGTTGAGCGTCCGACTTCAGCCAGGTCACGATCTCGCGGTCCGGGAGTTCGAGCCCCGCATCGGGCTCTGGGCTGATGGCTCAGAGCCTGGAGCCTGTTTCCGATTCTGTGTCTCCCTCTCTCTCTGCCCCTCCCCCGTTCATGCTCTGTCTCTCTCTGTCCCAAAAATAAATAAATGTTGAAAAAAAAAAATTAAAAAAAAAAAAAACAACTCATAGAACTAAACGCCAGAAAGGTGAATTTCACCACATGCACCTCATTTTAAAATTCGCACGCACGTGCACATCTGCACATACACTAAAGAAGGGCATTTATTAAGAAAGAAGGCCTCTTAGGGGCGCCTGGGTGGCTTAGTTGGTTCAGTATTCGACGCTTGATTTGGGCTCAGGTCATGATCCCACGGTCATGGGATCAAGCCCTCATTAGGCTCTGTGCTAACTGTGGAGCCCGCTTGAGATTCTCTCCTTCTCCCTCTGCCCTTCTCCCCTGCTTGCGCATGCTCTCTGTCTCTCTCCATAAGAAAGAGAGGAAGAACAAAAGAATGAAAAAAAAAGAAAGAAAGCCTCTACAGAAAAAAAAAAAAAAGAATGACAATGACCATAGATCCCATAACACCCGCCCACTGAAATGGATGGAAGACATAATTGACCTCAGACTGTAAATCGCCATTTAGTGTGATGAAGTCCGGCGGTTATTCTGGGGTCAGCTTCTCATCTAGAACTCTCATAACCTGCCGTGGGCATTTGAAAAGAGGGGAACAGCGCACCCCGCATCAGGGACATCGCTGGCGATTCTACGCAGCGCGTGCTATGGGCATCCATCTTCCAAGGACCTCCGACACTTCTAAGCTTAGCTCAGCTCTTACCACACTTACTACTACAGGCCTGGACTAGGGAAGGTGTCTGAAGTGAGCAAGCCTTCTGAAATATGTAGAAAAACAAACTCTTAACATTTGGTCAATTCCTCCCTACTTGCATCATCTCCTGAGTGTCCTGGAGGACAGAAGCGAGGGAAGGGTTTGGACTCTGGCTTCGCAGGCCTGCCAGATGGCAAACACTCCTCTGTCCCCCAGCGTGTAATAAATGCCTTGAACTTGCATTATTCCCAGCAGCTTAGACAGCCTCGTGGACATATCTGTCTAAGAGGTGGGCTGTGTAGGAAGACAGCACCCAGTAATGCAGTAAGGAATGCAGCTTGTCTTTGTCTGCCTTTCCTGGCACAGAGTTTCCCAAACCCTTGGAATTTCCTGAGAGATAGGAGTATCTTTGTTATTCTAATGAGGTGACTCAAGCTTGGTGGGTCCCAGGATGGGGGCTGCTCACCCAAAAGACCAATCATGTGATTAGAGGGTTGGGACTTTGGGCTGACTTTGGTCTCTCCCAGGGAGGGGAGGTGGGGGCTGGAGACTTAAGTAATATGGCCCGCGAGTTAACCGATCATGCCTGGACGTTAAACTCTGGACACCGAGGCTCCATGGAACTTCCTGACAGGTGGACGTATTGAGCTGCTGGGAGGGGGGGACACGCCTAGATTCCACAAGGAAGGTGCACGGAAGCCCTGGGGTCTGTCCCAGACTTTGCCTTATGTGTACCCTTTATCATAAAACTAATTGTCTTTTTCAAAAAATTTTTTAATGTTTATTTATTTTTGAGAGAGAGACAGAGCATGAGTGGGGGAGGAGCAGAGAGAGAGGGAGACACAGAATCCAAAGCAGGCTCCAGGCTTTGAGCTGTCAGCACAGAGCCTGATGTGGGGCTTGAACCCATGCCCCGTGAGATCATGACCTGAGCTGAAGTCAGACGCTTAACCCACGGAGCCACCCAGATGCCCCTAAAACTGTAATTGTCTTAAGGCACTTTCCCGAATTCTGTGAGTTATTCTAGTGGATTACCTAATCCGAGGGCTGCCATAGGAACCCCCACGTTTACTAGCCCTTTGGTCAGAAGTGCAGGTGGCCTGAGGCTAGTGTCAGAAGAGCCTGCAACTTGTGGAGGGTGACACTAGCTCCCGGTGGAGAAAGTCCAACTGCACGCGGCACACCCAGCTGGGGGTGGGACAGAATACACCCTCGTGTGAAAAGTGAGGACACTGAGGCCCGAGCCCTTTCCATCATTCCCCCAACCGCACAGGGGCCCTACACGGGGCCGGAAGAAATTCCTGCAGCCTAAAGAAGGGGGCCACTACGTGGCAGTGAGAAGTGTGCACCTTTTCAGTATGTCTGAAGGTGAGAGTGTAAAGTTTGGAGAGAAAGGCAATAAAGGGCAATGATGAAGAGGATGGGTTTGAGGATGACAGACTCTGAGCTTGAGCGTTGGCTTTGACACTTGCGTGATCCTGGAATGCCACTTACTCCTTTTGTACGTCAGTTTTCTCCTCTGTAAAATAGGAATAACAACACCTACTTCAAAGGGCTCTCAGAGGATGAAATGAAATGAAGTAAAGAAAGGGCCTGATGGAGTGCCAGGAACACAGTTGACGTTTAATTAATGGTAGCTCTTATTCTGGTTCCTGCCTTTGAGTACGGTTTCTTTATGATCTAACCATTTAATTGCTGAACCCTAGACAAAAAAGTATGGCTGCACTTAAGTGACTTTGAGAGCCCAGAGAGGGGTCATTTTATGTTCTTGGCATAAGAACAAAGAGAATCAGAGCCCGAGGGTTACTTTTTGTAAATTTCCCCATACCTTGTTAGGATCCAACTTGGTTTTGTCCACTGGAGCAGAGTCTTTTATCACTTCCACAAATTCTGCACCAAAACACTGACCATAAAATCCCTAGGCAAGAAGAACCAACAGATTATAAAGGTGACCTAAATGTAATGCAAGTCTTTGAGTCTCAGAAGCGGAGTCAGTTTGGAATAAGTGTAAGGAAGATTTTGCTCATTGATTATTGGAAGTTCTTCTGAACTAATGAGGCAGGGTCAGCATTTCTGGAGACAAAAATAAAAATATAAGGAAGTGCAGCATGGCAAACTGACATAGGCTTCCTTATAATAAGTATGCTTGAGGTCTGATTCAACCAATGTCGTCATATTTCCTGAGAAGCTTCAGGGAATGGCACAATTTCCTTCTTGCCTTTCGTATCCCAGGAACTTGGAGGTCCCCAGGCTTCCCAGAATGTGACAAACCATACTCCACAAGAAGACAAAATATATACTTCTAGTTCCATGTTGGAGAAACATATTAGGGAACCAAGTGGCCTGGGGTCAATTGCTAGTTTTCCTTCTCATGAGCTGAATGACTTTGGACAAGTTACCCAACCACTCTGGGCCATGGTTCCTTTGAGTCAAGTAGGGACTGAAGTCTCTTGTCTTATTTGCCATGGATGGATAGCGTTAAAGGACAATTTGGCAACTAAAGTGTTTTAAATTTTACAGTCACGAAAAAGAGTGAATTCAAAGCAATGGCAAGAAGGCATGAGGAAATGAATCTTGAGCTAATTGTAAGCAGTTCAGGGAACTCAGTTACTCAGCCTGAGAGGGTTTTGTTTGGCAGGCACCTCTTGACTTTCCTTCTGAGTTCTAAGGGCTTGGCCCTTTCAGTGTCTGCTTTTCTCACTTTCCCCTGGGCTGTTTTATTTTTTCTCCATCCGTTCCTCCAGGAACATGCTTTGGTTTTTTTCTGCTACATTATAGATCAAATGTAAACAGCAGGTTTGTGCTTCCAGCCTATGAGGTTAGACAGTGACTCTGAAAATCCATAGAGGAGGGCTCCTTGGATCAGCTCAGCAGGAAGAGGGCTATTGGGAGTATCTCTGTGTCAGAAGTGGGATGTGTTGTCCTGTGATACCAAAAGGATGGCCATAACATTTTCTAAGGATAACTCAGTAATCTGGCTGGATTCAAAGTCAAGGTAATAATCTTCAAACTGAGGGGTGCCTGGGTGGCTCAGTCAGTTGAGCACCTGACTTTGGCTCAGGTCATGATCTCACCGCTCATGAGTTTGAGCCCCGTGTCAGGCTCTGTGCTGAAAGCTCAGAGCCTAGAGCCTGCTTCCAGTTCTGTGTCCCCTTTCTCTCTGTCCCTGTCCCACTCATGCTCTGTTTCTTTCTCTCAAAAATAAATAAACATTAAAAAAATAAAAAACAAAACAATCTTCAAACTGAAAAACTATTACTAAAGTTTCAAAAGAATTATAAGAAAGCACGTGACAACAAGTGGCTTTTAGATAGTCTTGAAAATAAATAATCACCATATAAATTTATAAACTTTGATAAACATACACAGAATCTTAGGGAAAATTTATCCAAATCCTGCTTTACCTTAGGACCTCACCTAATACCTTCATTTTATACATGCAATGTGGAAAAGTTTTATACAGATCAACGATGAATCCATAACTCTTTTTTTTTTGTAATAACCCACTTTAACTTGCTTTTGTGAAGTATATAATATCAAGCAATTTTCTTACCTCTAGTCTGTGAGAAATCTCAGGTAGCTTGGTAATGGCAGGCTCTTTGTAAACGAATTCCTGCTCATCTAAATCCCCAAATTTGGATCCATAGAAACCAACTCGGAAGTAGGTTCCAAACATTCTCTTATGACCCTAGTGAGCAAAATAAGAAAGCCTCTTTTTAGCTAGGAAATTCTCGAAGATCTACTGGTTTGGAAAGGGCAGGAGTCTTTCACTGTTGTGTTACAAAGCATTTTATTCCTATGGCTAACATAAACCAAAATCACTCCTTTAAAAAAAAAATGTAATGTTTATGGAATAAACTTTGGAAATAATAACAATCAAAATGCCACAAAAGATTTCTAGGACTTATTTTAAGTGAATTTAAAGGATTTTCACGTTTCCTGGTTGTAAAGTAATTCAAGCTGCTTTCTTTCACAGTCTGCACTCTGGTCCTCTGTCTATTACCAGGCCCTCTCCATTTAGTAGGTGAGAGCTACAGTAATGATGTGCTCCAGGCCAATCCCTCCCTAGAGAGGAAGCAAGGCTAAGCATCTCTGGAACAGGGTCACCTGCTGCCAGGTAACAGGACCCACTGGCCAGGGTCCCCAACTACCTTGCTAATGATGCTGTCAAAAGCCTTCTGTAGCTTGTCATGTGTGGAGGTCAGCTTCCGGAAGTCTCTATGTGCTTCCAGGATGGGAATGACCAGCTTGTAGACCTCGTTAACTGTCTCGTACAGTCCTCCCTTGAAAAGAGAAGAAGAAGAAGAAGAAGAAGAAGAAGAAAAGAATTTAATCCCTTGGAAAGTTAAGAAGAACATTCAGGGCGCCTGGGTGGCGCAGTCGGTTAAGCGTCCGACTTCAGCCAGGTCACGATCTCGCGGTCCGTGAGTTCGAGCCCCGCGTCGGGCTCTGGGCTGATGGCTCAGAGCCTGGAGCCTGCTTCCGATTCTGCGTCTCCCTCTCTCTCTGCCCCTCCCCCGTTCGTGCTCTGTCTCTCTCTGTCCCAAAAATAAATAAACGTTGAAAAAAAAAATTAAAAAAAAAAAAAAGAAGAACATTCAGAGTTTAGTAAGTGCTGGAGAACGGATTACTAATTGGCACCACGATATTTTAAGAGCAGGAGTGATGTCTGAGCTTCTCTGGAATGGCTGGAGCGCTCACACTGAACTAGACACATGCTAAATGGTCCTTTACGATAATGTTAACTGGGAAGAAGGGTTTTCAAGGGATAAAAACAGACAGGAGATTGGCTGCAGGGAACAGTAACTATTCAGGAAGACAGCTTCAGCGTGTTTAAATGTCATCAGGGGTCACTCTGTAGCCCAATGTTCAACGCATGCCTGAAAGGAGTTGGTAGGGTTCTAACTAGTTCACTTTCTTGCATTTTAAGAATAAAACAGAAGTATACTGCACTTTCTCTGAATCCTGAAATGGAAAGCAGAAAGAAGAAAAGATAGTAAAACAATAATTAAAATACATAGAGGGCGTAGGGTAGGAAACTTAGAAATGAAAGCAGAAAAGAAAGAAAAATATAAACACAAAATTGGATCAGCGAAACACAGTGATGTATTAGCTATTTACAGGGCTTAAAAACTGGGGGCGGTGAGGGATTATCAGAATAAAAATGGGCAAGAGACTTTCTTCCCTGCCCTGAATCTCACGGACTTAATCTACCTATTTTGTCTCTTATTAGGGGTGGTTAGACCCAGACTAGGGGAATGGGGGGAGTCTCAGCGGTGTGGGCCCCCATAATTCTCCGAGCTGGTCCTGGTTTGTGACAAACTTGAGCATCACCCAGTTGTCAGGAAGGAAGACGGTCGATCTATTCCGTCCCTCTCTTCCCAGAGGCTCTGCCCCCATGTTTATCTCCATGAGAGGGAAAACGAGGGGGTGAGAACCCACCTCGTCATTTGCGGCGTAACCCTGGGCGGGTCATCTCACCTCTCTGCGGCCTAACCTCCACCCTGTTAAAATGGAAATAATGCAGAGATGCTGTTGCCCAGGCAAAGAGCCTGCCATGAGGACCAGAATACTGCAGCGATGAAAGCTTTCTCAGCTCCCTGGAGAGCTGATGAATTTGCATACGTCAAAGTCATGGTGGGGGGGGGGGGCACCCCGCCCCCTGAGCATCCCAGCACCAGGCGCGCCTCGCTCGGTGGTAAGGCTGCATCCCACGAGGCGCTCAGTCCGCAGGGAGGCCCCGGGGTCTCTGTAGGCACTGACCGTGCTGAACAGCTCAGCTGCATGCTCCAGGAGGCCCACCAGGCCGCTCTCGGTGAAGTACCGGCCCGAGCACACACCGTCCTCGTCAGGGGACAAGGTGTCATCAGAGACCGCAGACTCCTCCAGCACGTTGGAAGAAATATTCTGAAAGAGATCGCACTATAAGCCCGGAGAACGGGGGAGCCACCCTACGGAGAGGTACCACAGGGACCCACGAGGCAGCAACGAGGCAGCCCACGTTCAAAGATCCTCACCCAGCCTGTGATTTTACCAGGTCTGTAATTCTACCCAGAGGAGGCTCTGGCTGCCATTCATCTTGAAAGTACACTGAGCAACTGGTCTTCGAAACTTACAGTCGTGTTTTCTTTTTAACCATCAGGACGTACGTAAAGGACATGTACCTCAACGTAACAATGGTTGAGTTACTTTTGTGAAACGACCCTATGGGACATCCAGCAGGGATCATGTGGTTTTTTTTTTTTTTGTTTTTTTTTTTTTAATTTATTTGTTTTGCGAGAGAGCATGAGCCAGGGAGCAGCAGAGGGGCAGAGAGCGAGGAAGAGAGAGAATCCCAAGCACTCTCCACGTTGTCTGCACAGAGACTCAAACTCACAAACTGGGAGATCATGACTTGAGCTGAAATCAAGAGTCAGATGCTTTACTGACTGAACCACCCAGACATCCTGGGGTCATGGCTTTTAAAAGGCAAAGGCCAGGGGTGTCTGGGTGGCCCAGTCGGTTAGGCGCCCAGCACTTGGTTGTGACTCAGGTCATGATCTCATGGTTTGAGGGACCGGGCCCTGTGCTGAGGGCATGGAGCCTGCTTGGGATTCTCTCTCTCTCTCTCTCTCTCTCTCTCTCTCCCTCTCCCTCTCTCTCTCTTGCCCCAAAATAAATAAACATTAAAAAAAATAAAAGCAAAGGCCAATTAACAGTTAGCTAGACTCCTTGTTTCCATAGCCAGGTGAACCTCTGGAGTATAATGCTACTGACTTGACTTTCAGGCGAACCGTCCTATAACAGCAAGTGAGAATGTCCTCTCTGTGGACGTGTTTATGGCAATGCGGAAGTTACCGTTGTTTTCGCTCATTTTGTTCCTATATACAGCTTTCCCTTTACACAAACCATAGAGTTTAAAGTCTCCAGCAGGGAGTACAGTAACCAGGGCCAGGGCCAGCGTGAACCAAGTGAAAAAACCAAGAGCACAAAATTCAGGGAGGCACTCACTCTCAGGGTCCTGTAAGTAATGACTCTGAACTCGTGTGACTCTAAGAGTGAGTGCTTCCTTAAATTCTGACCCTTGTGTGCCTCTCTTGCCTCAGCCCCTCTCTGGTCCTTGCGGTGACTCTCACTCTTGACATCTTAAGAGTCGTTTTTTTCAACCTCACAGCTGTGGAAGAAATGCACATAGAGCGTAAAAGACTTGGGAAATCCTCCCAGCTTAGAGATTGCAAACAGGTAGCACACATGCCACTCTTTTCTATTCCTACACTCATAGCAGGCATAACTAATCAATTATAGCACCACTGAACTGTGGTTCAATAGGTTTGAACTGCACGGGCCCACTTACGCACATTAAAAAATACATATTCGAAACATTTTTGAGATTTGCAACAATTTGAAAAGACTCACAAACCATGTGGCTTAGAGATACCAAGAAGAAATTAAGGAAAAATCAGGTATTATTGTAAGGATACAATATATTATAAATATAGCATACAAAATACATATTAATCGACTGTTTTTGTTACCAGTAAGGTGTCTGCTCAACAGGGGGCTATTAGTAGTTAAGTTTAGGGGGAGTGAAAGTTTCATGTGTATTTTTGACTATGTGGGGGGTACCCATGTTGTTCAAGGGTCAACTGTAGTCTCAAAATTTTTTCCAGCATAGCATTCCAGTCGGCCACTAACTGACCAGAGTTGGCTTGAGAAGAAAAATCTGCCTGCCTCCTCGCCTGGCTAGCAAGATCAAGGGAATCAACCTTAGCAATCACAGAAGAGAGCTGTCATGGTCCTGTATCGTCACATCCCAGACTGTACTGCAGTTTTAGGAATATAGGAGACTCTCAGAATCTCTTGAGCCAGTCTTTTTCCAAACCTGGTCTTTCTATTATGATGTTTCCAGATTGGAATAACAGAAGGTACAAGGGATTCCGCTACAAGAATCTAATATTAGAACTATATGCAATTTTCTACAGGGACAGGAACAGATCTGAAGTAAAGTGGCTTTATTGGCTGTAATCAGAGGAAAAGGATTCTGGCAGCCTTTCCTGGCTTGGGAATCAGGGAGGCAGAAGTAACAGCAGCATCTGAGAATGTATCCATATCTACGTTTGTGGAATAAACACTGCTCTCTGGGGCATAGAATTTCAACGATCTCAGGGCCTTGGAATTCAGTGGCCTCAAGGTTGTTTTCCTCGCACAGATTTATCTATCTCCGGTTTGTAATTCTTTTCCAAAAATTCAATTCTACTGGAGAACAAGGTTGAAAACTAAAGCACACAGTATTTAAAAAATCAGCTCTGGACATCTGTGGTCAACGCTGTCCTTCACCTTTCTGCAAACTAAGGAACCATACTCCTGGCACAGCCCTCCGCTCTAGTCCAGCCAATCAGAGCTTTCCATCTCTCTAGCCATTACGATTGGTTCAGGGATGAACACGTGACCCTGTCAGAACCAATAAGATCCACTGAGACTTTCCTGGGACCTGCTAGCCATGAACCATCTCTCTATCCTCTTGGTCTGGAACCAGGGAAGGCCTTAACCTAAATACTTCTCAGCGAGTACGGGAAACGTCTGCCCAATGAAGTCGACATAAGGGAAAGCAGAGACAGGAAGCAGTGATGCCAATGAAGTTTGATGACATGGTTTGGGGCCCTCCTTCCAATTTGGCAGGTGCTGCTAACGGCTCACCTCCCTCAGGCAAGCTGATAAATTCCATTTCCACCTAAAGTCGGTCTAGGCTAGGTATTTGTCACTCGCAAGCATACGTTTCCAAAAAGATCTGGTATGTGTTCCTTGAGAGAAGGCAATTGGCTCATAGGCAGGAACACAATTTGGCTCTTCTTCCGTAGCTGAGAACACCTACCTCACCGTGTTCTGTGCACCACGAGGACCTCATACTTCACAGTTCCTTCTGCCTTCCCCTTCCTGGTCCTTCTGAGCTTCTCACAATCCCCCCGTTAGGTCACATTATAACCACTCCTAGCATCTTGTACCTCTTTATTACATTTACCATAATGGTAGTTCAATAAGGAATCGAATAAGGAATCAGTAAGGAATAAGGAATCAATAAGGAATCAAATAAGGAATCTGATGTTGCTCTCCCTGGCTAGAATGTAAAGTTCATGAAGACACAATAAATGCTCAGTATCATCTAGAAGAATAAAATGAATGGATATGGATGTATGAGAAATAGAGCTATCTGCCCCCGTGCGGAAGAAATGTGGAATTCTGTTGGTTCTAGAATAACTATTCTATCTTGCCTTGGCATAGCTTACTATAAGCACATCAACTGCATTCTAGGTGAAATTAGAATTATTAAGCTTACCAAACATGAAAGTCAATAATGAAATGCCATTAAAACTTAAGTGAACAATAGCAAATAAAATATAGTAACTGTTGGGGGGCGCCTGGGTGGCTCAGTCGTTTAAGCATCCAACTCTTGATTTTGGCTCAGGTCATAATCTCATGGTTCATGGGTTAGAGCCCTGCATGGGGCTCTGCACTGACATTGCAGAGCCTGCTTGAGAGTCTCATCCTCTCTCTCTCTCTCTCTCTCTCCTCTCTCTGTCAAATAAAATAAATAAACATTTAAAAAAATAAAAAATATATAGTAACTGTGAAAAAGGCAGAGAAGAATGTTAAGAAATAGTTCAGTTAATGAAACACGAAAGGAGGGTGATAGAATTCAACATTAAGTAAAACACCTAAGGATTTTCTGGGAACTGAAAGAGTAGCACTTATAATATTTATCCTTGATAATATCAAATGGTGAAAATGAATGTGATAAAAGAAGCAGATACCTCTAAAATGATTTTTATAGCTTTCTTCACTTTTATGTGAATGAAAATCAGATGTGATATTTTTATGATTTTTGGATAAGAATTTCCCTTTTGGCTTTTATGACAAACATTTCTGAATTGAGCATAGAGTTTATTTGCTGAGAATAAAATGTTAGAATAAAGCATTGTTATCAAAAGCCATAAGAAAAGAGGGGTTAATAATAAGAAGCAAACAGGTGAAGAGGTGAACAGAGTTCTAGAAAATCCGAAGCTCCCGGCCCCCCAGCAACAGTTCCAGGGACTTCTTCTCGAAGCCTAGGGAAGATGTTCTGAATTGTCCTCTCCCTCTGGTTCACACAGCCATCACAGAATTGTGTTGAAGAACAATAGTGGAAAAAAGCCTTTTATAAAATCAGTCATGTAGATTCAAGCAAAGATAATGCAAACACTTGTAAATGACTGCGAGTCTGGCTTCAAAAGGGCTCTGTTACTGAACTGTATTGTTCATGGTTTCAAGGATAGTCATTTCTGCAAATTAAGTGTCTCTTAAAAAGGTACTCATAAAACTTTTGTTTTCTCTAAAGACCGTATTAAACTATTTGGCAGAACCTGTCCAAGTGACCACTGAGCATTGTAGCCCGAGCCAACTTTCAGGCCTGGTAGACCACTTTCCTTTGCTAACTATGGGTCATATTCAGATTATCCCAAGAAAGTACTGATTCAGCTCCTTTTTTCTCTTCCCGGCTCGATGTGGTTCTTCCTTGATTTGGGACTAACGTGTGGGACACCACAGACTTGGGGCATCTGATCAAATGAACGGGCCACGAGGGAAATCATTTCTCCCGTGTTTGGAAAGTACTTTCACAGGTGTCCGTGTACTGCACCAACTATAAGTCTTTGAGAAAGAGCTTAAACGAGAAAAAGAAAAACTGTGGTCTCAGTGTCTTTATCTGTAAAGTGGGAGTAATAACACCTTGCCTATGTGCTGGCTTCACGGGTTGATGGGGAGGGTCAAATGTAATCATGGATCTGAGTGTTTGGGAATGTCTACGGGGCCTATCAACTCCACATTTATTGTAAACAATTAACAGATACCCCAAATGAGATGGTAAAGCAATTAGAAGAGGCAAATGTAATTCGCTAAAGCAGGGTTTTTTCATCCTCGGCACTACTGATTGATGTTTGGGGCCAGATGATTCTTTGTGGTGGGAACTGATACGCATCATAGAATGTTCAGCAGCAACCTTGGCTTATAGGTGTCAGAGGTAACCCCCACTTGTAACAGCCAAAAATGTCTTCAGAGACTGTCAAATGCCTTCTGGGGTTGGAGGCAAGACTGCTCCCCCCAGGTGAGAACCCCTGCCCTAAAGGAAAGGCTGAACTTGTCCCCCACCTGAAAGCTGACGCTGCCCACGGGCAGGTAGCTGTGGTCCTCCAGCATGCTCAGATACTCGGCCACCAAGGCGGCCGCGTGCACCAGGCACATGGCGGCCTCCGTGTAGCACTTCTTCTTCATGTGTTTCTCTGCCATGTTCTGGAGCCAGGTCAGCCGCAGATCAGGAGATGTCTGGTAACTTTTGGCAATTCTGAGGGCATATTGGGAAGGTTTCAGGGACAGCTGGCTAATGACACTGTTTTTCTGCTGTGGATGCCACTATTTCCCCCAGGAATCCCCCCCTCCCAAGAGTTTCTCCCAACATGTTCAGAAAATGAGAGAAAAAAACCCCAAACATTTATCAGTCCAGCTGTCTTCATTCCAGAGGTAGGGTGGGCTGGACCCCAAGAAACGGCATTTAATTGAAGTTTCATAGGGAAGAAAAAGGCCTAAAAAAATGATGTCTATTTTAACAGATCTCTAGCAATTTCCTTCCTTTTCTTTCCTTTCTCTCAAAATAGTAACAGAAAAGTACCACCCTTCTATTACCTCACATCAGAACACATTTATTTCTATGAGTAGTTTCTCCTGAACAAGGACCATAAAACAAAGCGTCGAACTATAAAATAAATTATGATTTCTAAATACAACTGTACACGTATGTCTAAATATAATTGGGGGGGAAACATATGGAAAATAATTCATATGACAAAAGATAGTTCTTTTCTCTCATTCTTTGGTAAGTAGAAGATACTGTTGTAGAAGATACCTCACTTTAAATTAGGGACATATTTCTAAAACCGTGTGCATGGATTAACCCACTCTGAATGATTAATTTCTACCAATTTGTATATATACTTTTGGATGTCATCCAAAAGAGCGTCCCCACATGGCTTATGCTAATTACACCAATGAGAACTCCATAGGAACAAACCCCAGACCCTCAAGTGACACCTTTTGGTTTTATCAGAAAAATTTACCTGTACATGAGATCCATAAGCATCTCAGGATCTTCCTGAAATTCCCTCATTTTCACCGTGTCATATAAGATGCTATTCAGATTGCAGAGAAGTTCCTCCACCTGAAAAACAGTGTATACCTCTAAATGATCCTGGCTTTGTAATCCATAGCAACAAGTGAGGGGCTGTTTTGGAAGGTCAAGGGGTAACCATAAACATTCTCCTCTATGGGAGCAGAGCTCACAGGTGTAGGGGAGTCTAGATGGACCCTCTGTGGCCTTCATCTTTACAGGACCGCATGATTCTGAGGCTCAGATGTGAGTTGGTGCTTGGGATCCATGAATTGGCCCTGAATCCTTATACTATCCTCCCTCTTTTTCTTTAAATGAACTTGAACTTTCGTGTGCAACCTGAAAAGCCCTAAACTGTACTCTGGAACGTCAGCGTGTTTTTTTTTTTTAATTTATTATTATTATTTTTTTATACCAAATAGGAGTCAGTTTAGGACTTCAGCTTAGGTTTCATATGTATATAATGTTATATATTAAATACACATGTACACATAATATTTACATATCTTATGTATAATATAGAGCTGTTATATAATTATATATTATATGTGTTATATAATTACATAGTATACACACACACACACACACACACACACACACACACACACGTACATATACACAAGCTTATAATCGGCTGATCCCGGACCCATGCATGAGACAAGGCATGCTCTTCTGTCTACCTGGGTGGGGAAAAGAGTGGCCTGCATGGCTGTGTCCTCTTCTGCATAGGCCAAGATCGTCCTCAAGGATCTCCTCAGGTACTCCTCATTAAAGTCTGGTGCTTTGCCCACCAAAGATGCCAGAGACATGGTTACTTGCATCTTTACTCTGGCAAAGTTCTGCAGCAGGAGAAAGACGAGATGGGACAAATAAGAGGCATGGGGCTAGGAGATCGTGGAAGGCATTGGAGCCAGACACCAATAACTCCCCAGTGTTTCTGTCACCCCGTCTCCATCATTTCCTTTTCCCTCAATGAAATGTGAGCTATACTTTACAAGATGCATACTGTTGCTTAAATGGTTTAAATGGATACTGCTGTGACATAAATCTGTCAGCTCCCTTTAAATTTTCATCGAGGACTGGATGGCCTCCATGCTGCAAGGCAGGAAGGTGCCTGCAAAGCCGGGTCTCCAAGATGTATGCTTTTGTGCCAAGATTCCTCTTCCGGGGACTTTACATAAACTGCAGACAGGAACAGGATCTCCATGGCCACGTTTTCTGAGCTTTTGGACTCTGGATAGGCAGAGACTCTCTGTTTCTCCCTCCTTTCTAGCCCTATGGAAAAATACAGCCATCCTGGGAGCCCCTGAGGAATGTCCTAAATATTTCAAATGGTTATGCCTAACATATTTTGCGTGGGGGGGGGGCTGCTTTTTTTCCCCAGGGGCGAATTTATCTTTTAATATCTCTTGAGCATATTCATTAACAGGACCACAAATGTGAGTTCCCAAAGAACATACCAAAATCTAGATAAACTAAAGTAAAGGGAGACGGTTCCCCAATAAAGCCGAATTCTGATGGCTGCCAAGCTGCAATTAAAAGCCAGTGTAGATGACACTGATCATTTCAAACCCTCTTCCGCAGGTCATTGTGGCACCACTCAGCAGAACTGGGAAACCAGACAAACGTTTCTGAATTCCTAACCTGCCTGCTATATTTCTTTCCACAGAAGCCAACTTCTAGCCTACATACATTCATTCCTTTTTTACACTGAAACACACAGATGGAAGCCACTGCATCATCGGTCTTCATGTTCGTTTCGGGTCACAAATTCAGCTCTGCTACCCATCTACGTCGTGGATTGTTTTCTTTCACGAGGGACACGAGTACACGGCAATCCCACCACCTCCCCCTCAACCAGGGCTTTGCACTGACTTCCTCTACTGACTCTGGGGCCCCCGGCCGGTCTGGGCTCTTACGCTGGTGGCTCCAAAGCTGAATCTCATGAGGAGGTAGAGGGTGGCACAGGCTTGGGTCCGCGTGACGTCCATGCTGCTGCTACAGTGATGTAGCACTCGCTGACACAGGTCTGCACACTGTTCCACCTCCTCCTCAAACAGCAGGTCCCCGAACTAGGAGAGACACAGGGGCCATGAGGCGTCACTCGGCACCTTCATATGCTTTCCGGGCCGGGTGCCTGTTGAAGGAGGCCGCGTCTGCCGGGACAAGCAGAAAGCCCAGAGGAGCTCACGCACTGCTCCAGAAAGATAACGAGCTCCTTGAGTCAGAAGATGAATTGAAGCGACGGAGTCGACTTCAGATTTAATTATGAACGGCACAACTAAGATCAGGGCTGCGTGATTCAATGGCATCGCGTGGGCCAGGTTGCGTTCGCGGGCAACGTCACAACGCTGAAGGAATTATCCTGAGTTTACGGGGCCCCCTGGAAATGACTGGCGACTAAGAAAGAGAAAATAATCCGCAGGGGAGAGCAGAGGAATTCTACTTTCTGAGTGTAAAAAAAAGGCCTGGCTCAGTCGGAAGAGCATGCCATTCTGGATCTCGGGGTCTCGAGTTCAAGCCCCACGCTGGGTGTACAGATTACTTAAATAAATAAGTAAACTTAAAAAAAAAATGGAAGAGATCCCATGAAGAAGTACTGAGGTTTTTCCAATACAGGGGGAGAAGATAAACTGCATTAGACCATTTTAGGTAAGGAAAATCTGTATTCTTCAGGCTACGAGCAATTTATTTCTAAATCTGTCATTTTAGGACATGACATCTTGCCAAGACTTACTGATGGGAGTCGTGTGTAGGATGCTAATCTCACTCAAACGCGGTATTAAAAAGGGGGAAGGTAAAAGTGCTCAATTGTTTTTGCTCTCATGTCTCCAGTGAGTGGACATGTCAAGTTTCTACAGTTTTGCCCACACTTCCAGGGTGAGAGCCACTGTTTTCTTCTCGATGGTGACTTCTCAACATTCTTAGGGGGACTTAAAACCTTTACCTCGACGTCGCTTCACGCCACACCATGTGGGCTTTGGTGCATCTGTAGGGAGGAGTGTGAAGCTGGACGAGGCTCTCCGCTCTTAATTAAGAGTCAGAAAACAAGCATCGCATGTTTACCTTGGCGATGAGAGCCCGGAGTGTTGCAAAGCAGTGAGTCAGGTAGGTGGTGCTCTGATCACAGCTCAGAGAATTCACCAGGACCCTTAGGACACCTCCCAGCAGGCTGTCTTTACAGTCCAGAGCCGAGCTTGCCTGGGGAAGTGGAAGAACAGCATCACTGAATCCCTGTGCGGTGCCAGTGAGTGGAGGGGTGAAGACACAAGGAGGCACTCTTGACGATTAGCACAGCGGTGCTCATGTTCCATCTCTCTTGATCTAACATGTTAAGGGTTTGGGAAGTGGCCACACACAGCAACTAATGCCATGACAGTTGAAGACCTATTTGCAAATGACTTTATTCCCAAACTCCCAAATCGGGGGCACCTGGGTGGCTGAGTCACTTAAGCATCTGACTTCCGCTCAGGTCATGATCTCGCGGTTCGTGAGTTCGAGCCCCGTGTCGGGCTCTGTGCTGACAGCTCACAGCCTGGAGCCTGCTTCGGATTCTGAGTCTCCCTCTCTCTCCGCCTTTCCCCTGCTTGCGCTCTCTCTCTCAAAAATAAATAAGCATTAAAAAAATAATAATAAAATCTCCCAAATAGTTTGGGACTTATGCCTACTTCTGGGCTGCTAAGTAAGTCATAAGGTACCCCTCCTCCCCGTCCTGGACAAAAGCTCTTGGAATGTTCTTTCTTTGTACAGAAGGTGCAGCTTTCTTTGCGGGTTTCCAAACACAATTGTGGGCCTCCAGGTAAAAAAGGGGCTGCTCGGGGGCAGCGGTGTCCTAAATAGAACAGCAAGACTACCACCACCCAAGATAATGGCAGATAAGTGTCATTTCCTTGAAAATTAAAAACAAACCAACCAACCACATTTGGAGGATTGGTGTTAAGTCTGTAGCACTCAAAGCAGTGCTGGATAAAGATATAATCAATATGATGCCAAGGACTTAAGATATCTTTCGTATCTTTTTGACTTTATTTTTGTGATATTTACATCACATACTTCCTGTCTTTATTTTTCCACAACAATTGCTTTGGTGTTAGAAGGCTTAACAGCGTTTCAACAATACTTCTTTTCCTAGCTACGAAAAACGGCCCCAGGCCTACTCAAATAAATGACGTCTCACTGGAAACACGGGGACTCACTTCTCAGGTTAACCAAAAACCCATTATCACATAGACTTCTTGAGAATTCTTGGAAACATTCACTTGGGAGATAAAATTAGGATGGCCAATTGTATTTCTGCAGAGTTCACAGTGACTCTATACTTTTCTGCAGCGGGGATGGCGAAGTCATCCTTCACCAATTTGTGCCCCGAGCAGACATCATTATGCAAATTTAGCATCTTTTTTTTTTTTTTTTTTTTTTAAATCTGGTCCTGTCATAATCTTAGCTCTCATACTAGACATCAACCATAATTCAACTGGAGTTGGCCCATCAACAAACAAACAAACAAATAAACAACAGTTCTATAAAGAACTGCTTATTAAAGTCCAGTAAACGTATTCCTGGTGAATAGATCAGATGTACGTTGTCCTCACCTGGATAATGTTTTCCTGCATATCCAGGATGATTAAATTTGCTTCTGTAGCCAGATTGCCACTGATCAAGGCTTCTTGATCTAACTCTGCCTTTGTTCTAAGGAAGAAAAAAAAAAAGGAGGTCAAATTAAAACGCATATCAAACCTGGCCATATTCCAATGATGGCAATCTATGCACTAAGGCGTAAAGAAATGTTCTGAGGAGTCCATCTGGGTGAAAACAAAGGAGCTGGCTACAGGTAAAAAGGAGTGAAGGGTGCTTTCCGAGATTAGGGCCTGCTTAAAAAGATTTTCTAGGTAAAGTCCCCAAGTCATCCACAGCCCCACTATTATGAATAATGATGACAATTACAGAAATAACCAAATGGGTAGAAAAGCTACTAGCAACTGGGCTAGCGAATCCGATTGCTCGGGACATTCTTGTATTTCATGCATGAGAGCCATCTCTAGATGTGAGTCAAGGGAAGCCTCCACCACAAGCCAGAGGGAGTGAGGCCAGGTGTGATGTGACCTTGGCAAACAACTTGACTGCTGGATTAGAAAAGAGTGGTGCTTCTGCACTGGGGCCGGGGAGAGTTAGTCTCTTGACTTCCCAAAGACCACCTTGGGGTGGCTCAGTCGAGTGCGGACCTTTTGTTTCTCCCCAGTGGGCAGCCAGGTTGCATTCCTGTGGATGTAACTGGTTATTACCCACTAGGGAATGGGAAATCGCCTGGTGCTGCTTCTCCACGAGGGTTCATTTTGAGGAACCAGAACGTTTTAGGCACTAGTTTATGAATTCTCCTAAAATCCAGGTGAAGCCGGAAAGGGTTATTCTGTATCATCTACATGTAGTGGCCAGGAAAGGGAAGTGCGAAGAATTAATTTACCCATGATGCTCCCGAGGCCAAAATGTTGCCACGGGAGTTGGGGCACGATGATGTGAGCTCCCAAGTCTTGGACCACGGTCACCAGATGTTCTTGAGTTCTCCTCACCCAGCAATGGGAGCAGTACCATTCCTTCCATACCCCCGAGGGCTCAGAATCAAGGTCTCCCCGGGGTTTAAATGTTTCCAAGCTTACGCTAGGCTCTCTGGTCTCAAACAACGAATTGTTTCTCATTGTACAAGTGATAATATTTGCGTAAGAAAAGTGAAATATAAAAGCTATTTAAAAAAAAACCATATTGGTAGGTTTAGACTTTGAGCAATGCTCTTCAACAGAGACATAATGAGGGACACAAATGTCATTTTCTATTTTGTAGTAGTCACACTAAAAAAAAAAAAGTAAAAAGAAATAGGTGGAATTAACTTAAAATATTGTATTTAATCCAATACAGAAAAAAAAATTGTCTGCGTGTGATCACTATAAAAATTACTAGTGAGATCTTTCACATTCTTTCATGGGCACTAAATCTTCCAAATCTGGCCTGTATTGTTCACTTATAGCATTAATGTGGCTACTGTATTGGACAATGCAGACCTAGGTCTGGTTTTCGTTTTGTTTTCAATTGTGCTAAAATACACATAATGTAAAATTTACCATCTTAACCATTTAAAAAAAAAAATTTTCATGTTTACTCATTTATGAGAGAGCACAAGCAGGGGAGGGGCAGAGACAGAGGGAGACACAGAGTCCGAAGCAGGCTCCAGGCTCCGAGCTGTCAGCACAGAGACTGATACGGGGCTCGAACTCACAAACCGTGAGATCATGACCTGAGCCGAAGTTGGAAGCTTAAACGACCGAGCCACCCAGACGCCCCGACCATCTTAACCATCTGTAAGTGTGCAGCTCATCGGTACTAAGTACGTTTATAATTTCATGCAACTACCACCACCACTAATGTAGTTTTTAGAAAGCCTACGAGCCAGGCCTTTAAAACACTAGTTCTCAAATTTGACTGCACAACAGCATCGCCTAGAGAGTTCTACCAAATACTGATTTCTGGGTAATACTGCTGGGAAGTCCTGAATTAACTGGCCTGGGGTCCATCTGGGAGCTAGGAGCTTTAAAAGCTCCCCTAGTGATTCTAATGTTGAAAATTACTGCTCTAAAAGAAAGAGAGCCCAAATAACTGAAAAATGATCTGAAAGAAAAAGGTGAAAGACACCACTGTTATAATTACACCAACTTTTCCAAATAGGTAAGGGGAGCAGTTACAATTTTACCATGGTTTCTCTTGAAAAAACAAACCCAAAAAACACCACATCGCCCCTGATGTTCTGAGGAGGTGAACCTGTAGCTCAACAAGGGGCGGCTCACCACGTAGCTCAGGGCTGGGAGCTGACCCAGAGGGTATGGAGAGGCTCCGCACAGAAAGGCTCAGTGTGGTGTTATTTCTGCAAGCAACTGGGGAAGGTTTCCCAAAACATCAATCTATGCAGCCCAGGAAAAGCACGTCTTCTTAGGCTCTTTTCCTAATCTCAGAGGGTAGCTGGCCTAAGCACCTAGGCCGTTCCATAGCACGTAACTACATGCACGTTTCTTTCATTGGGATTCTTTTGGGAGGCGAGGGGCTCATGGCCTGAACTAGAATTTGTGGATTCTCAGAACCAAATATCTTACAAACTAGTTCAGGGAACTTAGAGCAAGAATAAAATAGCCAAAGCAAATGGATATTACTAATGAGAGCAACAATTAGGCTTTGCCTGTAACAGATGTAATAAATAAGGGTTTATCTCCATAATGTTTTAAAATAAATTTGACTCTCAAAAGTCCTGTGTGTGGACCGGAGTGAATCATTCTCATGGTGATAACAAAGACAGTAACTCCTATTTACTTGGAAAACAACACTGTTATTCAAGTCTGCCCCACCCCCGGGGTGGTTGCTTCATACCCGTGGAGATTTGCTACCTCCACCCGGTCAAGTGGGTGGAGCGGTGTCTTCAAACATACAAAGTCTGGCTCAGTGGAGCCCGAGATGCACCGGGCTATATGCCGCAAAGAGGAACAGCAGACGTGAGCATTCTATTCAACATACTTGGTTTCATGTCCTTATATATCCAAATTTCTACACATATATATCTCATACATACACTGCAATCCAAGCAGAATTTTTCCATCCATTTTTTATGTTTTTTCTGATAATACCATACATTATTTATGTATATGTACATATATGTGCATATATGTATATACATGTGTGTATATAATATATATTTATATCACATATAATTTATGTATATTATGTTTATAACATTTATGTTTTTATAATTCTATTGATATTTATATATTAATAAATACATTATACTTAATTGTACATATAAATATATGATTAAATATATTAATATATAACCAATAAATATTAACATGTATAATCAACATATATTTATAATTATGCAATTATATGGCTATATAATAGTCATAATTATATTAATATTTATATGATACATTTACATAATTATATTAATATACATATATCTTACACATGGCCATCCTAGGAAATACAGGACAGTATAAGGAAGGAAACATCCATTACCTCAATACCCAAAGAGAATCACCCAAGGAAAACCACTGTGAATATTTTGGTAAATTTCCTTCTAGTCTTAAAATGCGTTTATCCTAAGGGTGCCTGAATGGCTCAGTTGGTTAAGCAGTGGACTGTTGATTTCGGCTCGGGTCATGATCTGGCGGTTTCTGAGATTGAGCCCCGTGTCAGGCTCTGAGTTGATGGTGGTGCAGAGCCTGCTCTTGATTCTCTCTCTTCCTCTCTCTCTGCCCCTCCCCTGCTTGTGCTCACTCTCGCTCAAAATAAATAAACTTTAAAAAAATCTATTTACTCTAGGTATTTAGAGACTTCAGATTCTACTCTAAAATCAAGTGTCTGTCCTGTTCTTGTTTACTTAACATTATATCATAAGCATTTCCCATATCATGAAGTTTTAATACCAGCCTAACACTGCCTTACATCGTTCCCTATTCTTGAGCATTTAGGATGTTTCCACTTAAAAAAAAAATTGAGTAATACAAAAAAATCTCTGACTACACATTTTGTACACGTTTCCGGAACAGCAAAACGAATTTGAATTATGTGGTCTCGGATGCCCTCTCTTCTCCCCATCAGCAGCTTTCGTCAAGCTATCTGAGATTGCTAAATATTGGTTTCCTTTAAATGCCTATCAATGTGATAAGGTTTTAAGAGCTGTAAATCATAAGTCCTTATATCTTTGATTATCCTGGGTCCCTGGAAGAACTGAATCTACACAGATAATGATGTTTCATTTTCTTACCCTTGGAAGGATGTAGTTGTTTCAGTAATACAAGTAGCCTGGGAAAAAGAACTTTGGGCTTTAGGTAAAAGTAGCACAAAGTTGCCGAGAGACTCACTTATCTTGCTTCTCATTAGCTTGCCGCCAATGTGTCTGCTCCTTCCTCCATCTCAAATTTTCATTTAGGCCTGGAAATCGGTCATTCCCTAGGAGTTCAGAAATGCACAAGAGGAATTTGATTAGCATGAAACCCTCGAAGATAACCAGAAGTTCCGTGACAAGCCCAACAGAGAGGACTGAGTACCGTGTCTCTGGTTAATGAGAGCCTGTGCCGGATGCCGGGGACAGGCCTCTGCCCAGGTCCCGGCTGCCTGCTCTCGGATGGACAGCCTACAGCTGTAGACCGCTTGCCTTTGTGGAGGGTTGGTGAGCGCATTTGTCATGAACAGAGGTTCCAGGGGAACTGGGATTCTCGGTGAATTACTGAAGCGTGTGGGTGTTAAATAAGGGCACCCAACCACCATTGGAAGAGCCGAGCTCCCCACAAGTTCTCAGCCACTGTGTCCCTTCGCATAGATTGAGCTGTCACTCTGCGTAACTTTGAGCACGGTGATGAAGACTGAGCATACCTGAGCACTTTCACTCTATTCTACAGCGATGAGCAGCCTTTTTGAGATCATTCCACAGGCAGGGTCCCTGGAGGACTGGAACACTCTGACACCCTCAGGGGGAAGTCAGCTGCAATCTAATAACACCCTGAATGATTCGGGGAGATGTTTAGAACCAGAATTATCCAGTGTCTTGACCGCGCTCTACAGAGACTTGTCAAAGGCCCCGATGGAGAGGGTTCAACCTTGAGAGAGACAACATGCCATCTATACTATGATTCGCATTCTTGGATGTGGCCTTTCCCAATGACAAGTGTTAAACAGAAGACACATTTGGGGACACTTCCAGGGTTCCTGTGACCTCAGGACAGGAGCTTTTCCCTGGAAGCACACAGCTAACATTCTATACACCAGGCACAGAATCCTAGAATCTGCTTGTCTTTATTATCCTAACAGCTTAAGAAAGTGCTAGTGTGTTTACTTGAGCTGTGAAGACAGTCTTCTTCACAAAGGGTGTAGAACTCGCTGACAGAAAGCAAGGAGGGGCAAGGCCAACATACCTGGAGCCCGGCAGCGTTTCATCATCTCCCCCCTGGCCCCTTCCCCGCGGAGCAAAGCCTCTTCCAGCCTGGCCTTGACATCCCTTGACTTCTGCAGGACTTGGGTGCTGACTTTGTCAGAACTCTGTTTTCCCTGGACAGGACAGAGGCAGAAGGACGTTTAGTGTGGTGAGATCTTTGTCCACAGGGAGAACCGTCAAAACACAACACTCCACGGCGAACAGCGGCCAGTTGGGACGTGCGTCATATGGAGATGCCGTTTGGGGGATCCTACGGCTGAAATCCTGTGAATGAGAAAGGGGTTCTCTCTGCAGAAGGCAGAAGTCCTTCCCCGGAGAAATGACCAGATGTAGAATGCAAAGAGGTCACGGATCTTAATACAGAAGAAAGAAAAACTCATGATGCGTCCATTCCCCAAGCAACAGGGGAGCAGTAGTAACAAGGTAGACCTGAACCTGGGAGCTAAGAGGCTGGTGACAGGCTGAACCACCGCACGCTCACCTTGTACTCAAAACACGAGACACAGATGAAAAGGAGATCCAAAATCCTGTTCAGTTGCATGGACGGCAGGTCGGCGATCCACTTCCGGATGAGGGTCTGGTCGGCGTTTTTCATGATCCACAGGAAGCAGATCATGAGGTTCCGGGTCGTGTCGGCATTCAGCATGTTGTATTGTTTGTAGGGCTGCAAGGAGGCAGATGGTGGGATGGACAAGGGAAGGAGTAGAGCAGTGGCAACCCCGAAAGCTTAGGGGATGCTGGTCTGTTAGAACACAGTCTTTGCAATTGTTCCCCGGCTGGGGAGCCGTTTCCAGGAACTGGTCCTTTCCTGGGCTAGGAAGCCGTGTTCCCCGAGCATACTCAGCAAAGGGGCTCACATGGGGCCATGTCTGAGCCAGACTTCTGGCCACGTACTGGGGGGGCCCTGTGGCTCAGGAGCAGTGTGGTCTGGTGGTCTGCCCCGCCTTGACCAGCACTCCCCCCCGCCCCTCCAACCGCCGCCGCCCCGTCTAAATGATACAAAGGGGCTTCTATCCTGCTAAGATTCCACGTATTTCTGCTTCAAGCTTGACACGGGAGCGCTGAACTCAGAGCAGAGAAAAAGACTAGCTAGGCTCCAGAAATATCCCAACTGTTCAAGTGTTAGCTTCTTTGTCAGGGTCCAAAGTACAATATCAAGGTCACGAAGGGCTCAGCAAATGAATCAAATCCCTAATTTCATGGGGTCCTCTGTGCTGGGACTTCAATCATAATCCATGATTTGCTGGGGATCGGAGGGCGGGGGACAGGGGAGCTCAGGCTATTTGCTTGAATACCTCTGCCCCAAGTGTTCTTTTTAGAGTGCTGAGCACACTTACTTTAACTCATCAAATCAAGACAAAGAACAATATGTGGCCGCAGTCTTGGTTCATGCAGTGTAGCTAATAATCCAGAGGAATGTGACATCGCGTGCTGCGAGTATGTGAGGGAAATGTTGGCTTGGGGATGAATGATAGGGCTTATGAAATTAGCTCAGTTTTTCTGAGTGTGGTGACAAGAAGAGATGAAAACCTTAGTGATGACTTCCCAGGGAAGATCCTCTAAGGGTGGACTTTGGGCATTTGGGCATTTGCCCCTGGAGGCAAATAACAACGTAAAAGGCAACACCACCTCCGGCAGCGAGCTTTGCTAATATGCACATTGGAAAGGTGGAGGAGGTCATACAACACGGTATTTCTCAAACCGCAAGACGATGGGTGACGTCAACTCTCAAATGTCCTTTCTGTTTCTTCTATCCCTGCCCTCCAGCCCTCCCGGGGGTGACCAGGGGGTCCAGCTTGCTAAAGTGCTGGAGGGAAGCGAGGAAAACCATCCAGCAAAGCAGCCTTAGGTCTATGTAGATGCCGCCTTCCCAGGAGGCAACTGAGCGGTGTTCTCTGTGGATGTATACCCCATGCTGAAATGCAAAGTTCAATTAAGCTGGACAAGGCGGCACTGTCACTGTCTGCCGAAGGAAGAGTCAGAGCTCATCAAGGGACAGAGACAGATCCCACTTCAAGTAAATCAGACACGGTATTCCTGGAGAAGCCCCTTTTAAGCCCAGACTCTGTGCAAAAGGACAGAACTATAGGACTCCGGGTTTAGGCTCCCTGGGGGCCCCAGAAAAGTTGAAGTCTTTTGCATGAGAAGCCCCCACCCCAAGCACCTGGCCCCCTTTGATCATTTTTTTGGAGGCAGAAATAGTGTGAAGAATAAACACAGAATAAACCCAGCTCCAGCCTCCCACCCGAGGGAGCTGTGGTTTGATCCTCTTTGCACTGATCTCAGATATCCCAAGTTCACCTCTTTCCCGGTGTTCTAAACCTTGAACTCAGGCACCATTGAGACTGCCCGAATTTGAACCATCTGCGACTGTGCTGCCTCATCGGCCCCATTTCCCTTCCCAACAGCTAGCTTTACGCGGAGGCCTTTCGGGACGGAGCAGAGGCAGACCTCTCACAGCCTGTTCTATTCTGGGTTCCAGTAGGCAAATATAAGGACACGCCCACCAGAAGACGGGAAAACACACAAAAAATAAACCAGAGAAATGTGCATCAACATACCAGGGAAGAAAGCATTGTTCCACTTGTCTTCAGATTAAAATTATTTCCAGCTATGGCCAGAGCCACATTCTGGTTAATTGCACCGGCTCCTTCTTGTTCTTCATCTGAGCCATTGGCACGATTTTTTCCACTGCGGGCATCTGCAGCTGTGGTGAAAACATCATCGCTCTTACCATACGATCTAAGAATTATGCCTCCTGGTACTTTATGCAAGGAGTTGAAAATTTATGCCCGCATAAAAATCTGCACATTTATAATTGCCAAAGCTTGGGAGCAAGCAAGAGATCCTTCAGTAGATGAATGGGTAAATAAACTGGGGTACATCTGAAGGAATATTATTCAGCACTAAAAAGAAATGAGCTATCAAGTCATGAAGAGTTGGAGGATCCTTAAGCCCATTCTCCTAAGTGAAAGAAGTCGATCTGAAAAGGCTACATGTTATATGATTCCAACTATATGACACTCTGGAAAAGGCAAAACGATAGAGACGGAAGAAAGTTCAGTGGTTGCAAGGGACTGGGGAAGCGGGATGGAACAGACTGGGCAGAGCACGGAGGGATTTTAGGGTAGAGAAACTACGCTGAATGACATCACAATGACGGATACATATCATTGTTATGTTTGTCCAGATCCATAGAATTTATAACCCCAAGAGTGAACGCTAATGTAAACCACGGACTTTGGGTAATTATGAGGAGTCTCTGTAGGCTCATCCGTTGTAACCAATTTACCCCTCTAGTAGGGGATGTTCATAATGGGGGAGGATGTGCATGTGGGGGCAGGGGGCGTATGGGAAGTCTCTGTGATTTCTGTTCAGTTTTGCTGGGGACGTAAAATTGTTATTTTAAAAGTCTTAAACAAACAAACTTTGGTGATGTCAAACCAAAAACACTATTTCCCTGTGTCCCCAACCCACTACCCACCAAGAGACTGATACTTATTCGTCACTGAAGTCAGTACAGTAATTTAAAGCCTGATGGTTAGCATTATTTATCTGCTGCCATCTCCAGGAAAAAGCAGGCAGGCTACTAAAAGAGACGAAATGCCCAGCCCGAGATTCGGCTAGAAATTGATTTTTCAAATTGTAAAAAGAAAACTCTCATAAGACTTTCCTGCGATATAACATTTAAAAAAATTTTTAAGGTTTTTATTTAAATTCCGGTTAGTGTAAAATTAGTCTCGGGTATGTAATAGAATATTTTTTACTCTATTCAAATATTTTAAATAATGACCAAATAGAAAGGAACCTATAATCACAGAACTAATCGGTTCCTTATAAAACAAAAGGCGAATACCACCAATTCAGCAACAATGGATTGAATTCCAAATGCCTGAAATGAATCTTAATTTATCATCCGTATATAATGTCGACATGCTTCTATTTATACGTAGGTCTAGATGTATGCAACGAAAAGGTTGGTTTTTAAGAACACCACCAAACCACACACAAAGTTTTTGCTTAAGCAGTTCTTTGAAAAGTGTGTTAAAATACTCACAACTGATTGATTCATTAAAAGGTCATATTTTGCTGGACTTGTCAACATCCTAAGTATTTGGACCTTCAGTTTTTCAGAAAAGTTAGCCTGCAAACAGTATTTCCTTCTGCTAAAATTCTGAAAACAGAACTCACATATTTTTAGAACTCAATTAAAAAAATCATGCCCTATCTGTGCTGAAAGGCAGCTGAGTTTTTAGACAAATGGTGAAATGAATAGCATGTGGCAATTATGTAAGATCTGATCCCACCAGGATTAATTTGAGGATGGTCTTACTTCTCTCACATACGCGATGGGTCAGGTTAGGAAAGATGGAGAGAAGGATACAAACACCTGCTACATAAAATGCTTCTATGGAAGTGCTCTCATTTCATCTTCATCACACCCCTAAGATACAGAATTGTCACCACACTGTCACAATTGAGGGAAAGGGGAGGGAACACCTTGAAAGGTGGAGGATTCAGAGGTCACACATAGCAATAAATGGGCTGGAACTTGAATTCACCTGCTTCTTTTTTACATTGTTTTATGTTTATTTAGTTTTGAGAGAGACAGAGAGAGAGAGAGCGAGCGCACAAGCAGGGGAGGGGCCCAGAGATACACATAGAACCCCAAGCAGGATCCAGGCTCTGAGCTGTCAGCACAGAGCCCGATGCGGGGCTGGAACTCCCAAACCGTGAGATCATGACCTGAGCCGAAGCAGCACTCTTAACCAACTGAGCCATCCAGGTGCCCCACAGCTGTTTCTTTCTTAAAAATTATATTCTTCATAGTGTATCTAAGGATTCCACATGTAACTGATGCACTATATTACCTCTAATAATGGAATACTTTCACTGTTTTCTCATTTGTCAGCTACATCATTACTGTAAAGGCCAAAGCACACATCCAGAAACCATTGAGATTTGAAAGGCTCAGGGGCGCCTGGGTGGCTTGGTCGGTTAAGCGTCCGACTTTGGCTCAGGTCATGATCTCACGGTCCGTGAGTTCGAGCCCCGCGTCGGGCTCTGTGCTGACCGCTCGGGGCCTGGAGCCTGTGTCGGATTCTGTGTCTCCCTCTCTCTCTGCCCCTCCCCTGTTCATGCTCTGTCTCTCTCTGTCTCAAAAATAAATAAACGCTAAAAAAAAAAAAAATTGAAAGGCTCAGAGACCAACTGCTGAAAAGCTCTGATCCAAAGCGACTGATTTAGAAAATTCTCATCAACAAGGAAACTTAGGAGAATGTATGTAAAAGTGGTTCCCTGCTTTGGGAACAAACAAGCCATAGGTCTGCTTTTCTTTTTTCTTTTCTTTTCTTTTCTTTTCTTTCTTTCTTTTCTTTTCTTTTCTTTCTTTTTAAGATTTTAGTGTTTTTTAAATGTTTATTTATTTATTTTTTTAAATTTTTTTTTCAACGTTATTATTTATTTTTGGGACAGAGAGAGACAGAGCATGAACAGGGGAGGGGCAGAGAGAGAGGGAGACACAGAATCGGAAACAGGCTCCAGGCTCTGAGCCACCAGCCCAGAGCCCGACGCGGGGCTCGAACTCACGGACCGCGAGATCGTGACCTGGCTGAAGTCGGACGCTTAACCGACTGCGCCACCCAGGCGCCCCTTAAATGTTTATTTTTTGAGAGAGAGAGTGTGTGTGCATGCACACGAGTGGGGGAGGGGCAGAAAGAGGGAGGCAGAATCTGAAGCAGGCCCAGGCTCTGTGGGGATTCTCTCTCTCCCTCTCTCTGCCCTTCCCCCACTAGTGCTCACTCTCTCTCTCCCTCAATATAAATCGGGCAAGCCTGAGGAGGGCTTGGTTCCATGATATGAACCAAAATCAAGAGCTCTTAACTGACTGAGCCACCCCGGCACTTTTTTCCTGTAACATTCTTAAGAGAAAAGAGAAGGAATACCTTTATTTCAAGGCATTAGAGCAGTGACCTCCCAAGGGAGTAATTCTGTGAGTATTTCACCCTTTGTGATGTATGTTCTATAAGGTTCATTATATACCAGCAGATGAATGAGTGAATGAATAAAAAAGTTAAAAAAATTTTTTTTTAACGTTTATTTTTGAGAGAGAGAGACAGAGCACGAGCAGGGGAGGGGCAGAGAGAGAGGGAGGCAGAATCCGAAGCAGGGTCCAGGCTCCGAGCTGGCAGTACAGAGCCTGAAGCGGGGCTCGAACCCACAGACTGTGAGATCATGCCCTGAGCTGAGGTCAGACACTTAAGCAACTGAGCCACCCAGGTGCCCCATGAATAAAAAATAGTTTCTAAATGAAAATAATACATAGGGCTATGGTCCTTTACAAAAAAAACTTATTGGAACCCCCCCAAAAAAACCCAAACCCCCAAAACAACTTTTAAACCTTTTAAACATAGGTTTAAAAGGTCTTGGGGTGCCTGGGTGGCTCAGTCGGTTAAGTGTCTGACGTCAGCTCAGGTCATGATGATCTCCGGGCTCATGAGTTCGAGCCCTGCGTCGGGCTCTGTGCTGACAGCTCACAGCCTGGAGCCTGCTTCAGATTCTGTGTCTCCCTCCTCTCTCTCTGCCCCTCCCCTGCTTGCGTTCTGTCTCTGTCTCTCAAAAATAAATAAACCTTAAAAAAAAAAAAAGAAAGAAAAGGTCTGGAGGGCACCGGTGTGGAAAATTGCTCACACAGGCATATTGGCACTAAAGCTCGTAAGAGAAACTTCGTGCCGCTGGGGCATGAGCAGGGGCCCTCTTCAATCCAAAGAAGGAAACAGAGGCATCCTCACCTGTAAAGTCATAGAGTTGCGGCAAAGCATCCAAAATGATGCCAACCAGAGGCAGGTAAAGGGCAGCGATTTTGACCTTCACCTCTGGTTTGACGCAGCGCGGGTCCAGGTCGTGAGAGCTCAGGAGGCTGTGGACGGCGCTGACGGCTTTCCTTTGCACTTTGCTGATCCTAATGGCGCAACACAGAAGGTCAGAGGTCATGGTGAAGGGAGATGGACCAAAACGCTCTCAAAAGGTAAGGAGGGACCAGAACAGCCCTGAGCATTGCGGTGACAATGGGACCAGAACAGCCCTGAGCATTGGGGTGACAATGGGAAAACCAAGCAAAACAGGGTAGACGTGTGTCTAGAATCGAGGGACAGACTGCCTGCATTCTGGTCCTGGGTCTGCTGCTAGCATCATGTGTCAAAGTCCATCATGTTGTAGTATCAGTACGTGATTCCTCTGTATTGTTGGGTAACATTCCACTGCATGGAGAGATCACATTTTAATTACCCATTCATCAATTGATGGACATGGGGATTATTTCCACTTTTTGGTTATTATGAATTATGGACACTGCTTTGAATATTTGTGTATAAGTTTCTGGGTGGACATAAGTTTACTTCTCTTGGATATGAATGTACTTCACACCTCAGAGTCGAATTACTGGATTTTATGGTAACTCTATGTGTAACCTTTAGAGGAACAACCAAACTGTTTTCAAGGGTGGCTACGCCATTTTACACCCCTACAAATAGTGTCTGAAGGTTCCATTTTCTCTCTGCCAACACGTGTTATTATTTATCTTTTTTATTATGGCCATCCTAGTGGGTATGAAGGTGCTATGGACTGAATGTTTGTGTCCTCCCAGAATTCCTATGTTGAAACCTAATCCCCAGAGTGATGGTCCTAGGAGGCGGGGCCTTTGGGAGATTACGTCATGAGGATGGAGCCCTCATGCGTGAGACTAGTGCCCTTAGAAAAGAGACCCCAGAGAGCTCCCTGGCCCCTTCTACCATGCGAGAATATAGCAAGAAAATGGCCATCTATGAACTAGGAAGTGGGTCCTCATCAGCCTCTGAATCTGCCAGCGTCTTGATGTTGGACTTCCTAGCCTCCGGAACTATGAGAAATAAATTTCTGTTGTTTATAAGCCACCTAGGCTACAGTATTTTTGTTATAGTTGACCCAAGCAACTAAGAGAGAAGGAGTCATGATCTGGCTTTGATGTGCATTTCCCTGATGGCCAACGATGTTGAGTATCTTTTCATGTGTTTGTTGGTCATACCTTCTTTGGAGAAATGTCTATTCTGATCCTTGCCCTTTGAAATATTGAGTTATTTGTCCTTCTGTTATGGAGTTGTAAGATTTAAAAATTACGTAACAGGTACAAATCCCTTATTAGATCTACATTTTGCAAATATTTTCCTCCCATTCTGTGCATTGCCTTTTCATTTCCTTGATGATGTCCTTTATGTCGCCCAAGTTCTCACTTTAGTGAAGTCTAGCTTAGCTATTTTTTTTTTTTCTTTTGTCGTGCCCACTTCTGGTGGCAGATCTACTTCTGGTGCCTGATCCTATTTCGTGGAGATTATCCATGTGATTTCATCTAAGAGGTTTGCAGCGTCAGCACTCACATTTAGGTCCGATCATTTTGAGTTAACCTCTGCACAGGGTATGACATGGAGGGCCCGACGTCATTCTTTTGCACGTGGATACCCACTGGTCCCAGCGCCGTCTGTCGGAAACATGACTCTTTCCCCCATTGAATTATTTGGGCACCCTTGTCAAAAACCAATCAACTATAAATGCGAAGATGTATTCCTGAACTCTTAATTCAATTGCACTGATCTGTATGTCTATCTTTGTGTCAGAACCACACAGTCTTGACTACTATTGTTTTGTGGTAGGTTTTGAAATCAGGAAATGTGAGTCCTTCAATTGTGTTCTTTTTCAAGATTGTTTGGGCTACACTGGGTCCCTTGAATTTCATATGAATTTTTAGGGTCGGCTTGTCAGTATCTGCAAAGAAGCCAGCTGGAATTCTGAGTGGGGTTACACTGAACTTGTAGATCAGTTCGGGGAGTAACGCCATCTTAACAACACTGAATCTTCTAATCCATGAATATGTCATGCCTCTCTGCTTTGTTTAGATCTTTTTATTTCTTTCTAAAGTGTCTTAGAGTTTTTGGCATACAGGTCTCGTACTTCTTTTGGTAAAAAATTTAGTCCTAAGATTTTATTATTTTTTGATGCCATTTTTAATGGAGTTGTTTTCTTAATTTCATTCCACATTGTTCATCACAAGTATATGGAAATATAATTGATTTTTGTATATTGATCTTGTACCTTGCAACCTTGCTGAACACATTTATTATGTTTAATAGGTTTTTAATGGCTTCCATAGGATTTTCTTTTTTTTTTTTTAAGTTTATTATTATTTTGACAGAGAAGGGGAGAGAGAGAGGGAGGGATGGAGAGAGAGGGAGAGAGAGAACCCCAAGCAAGCTCCATGCTGTTAGTGCAAGCTGGGCAAGGGCAGAGAGAGAATCCCAAGCAGGGCCCATGCTCCATGTGGGGCCAGACGCGGGGCTCAACACTGGGCTCAGTGTCACGTACCACGAGATCATGACCTGACCCGAAATCAAGAGTTGGACACTTAACCAACTGAGTCACCCAAGTGCCTCGTAGGATTTTCTATAAACAAATCATGGTATCTGTGGACAAAGATAGTTTTACTTCTTCCTTCCCAATATGGGCACCTTCATTTCACTGTCTTGCCTAATTGCCCCGGGTAGGGCTTTCGAAACAACAATGAATAAAATAGAAGTGGCAAGAGTGGTCATTCCTATCTTGTTCCTGGTCTTACAGGGAAAGCAATCAGCCTTTCACTAATAAGTATGATGCTAGCTGTGGGTTTTTCATAGATGCCCTTTACCAGGGTTGAGGAAATTCTGTTATATTCCTATATGATTTGTTGATTTTTTTTTTTTTCAGAAAAAGGTATTGGATTTTATCAAATGCTTTCTCTTCATCTATTGAGATGATTGACTGGGTTTTGACCCTTATTCCATGCATACAGTATATTATATCAATTGATTTTCAGATGTTAAACCAATCTTGTGTTCCCAGGGTAAATCATACTTAGCTACCGTGTATAATCCTTTTTATACATTGTTGAATTCAGGTTTTCAGTGTTTTGTTGAGGATAATCATATCTACAGTCATATCAGTCTTTTGTTTGCTTTTGGTATCAGGGTAATGCTGGCCTCATAGAATGAGTTGGAAAGTGTTCTCTCTCCTCAAGAGCATGTGAAGGACCTAGCACAGAGATGCTCGATAATTTCCACATGCTTGAGGAACATTGTGGATTGAATGATGTGTAGATATTTGTGGGCACCCCCAGGTAAAGGGGGCTCTAGGGAGACCCCTTAGAAACTGGAGCCGTGGCCCCTTTCAGAAGCCCAGATACTGAGACGTATCTGGGGCCCTTACCCTTGAGATGGGCAGGTTGTTGGTGAGTCTGTTAATTGTCTTGGCAGCAAAAGGCAGTACCAATCAAGAGGAAGTATTGTTAGACCATGAGATTTTTCTGAGGTTTCAGCCCACGTGGCAAAGTCACTAATAAGTATGTGACAGTATTTCTAAGGACTCTCCAGGGGAGCAACTGACAACCCAGAAATCAGGGATTATTTGTTGCTAAAGGAGAAACACTCTTAATTAGCTACCTTCGGGGGGGTAGAAAAGGTACCGTGTGTGTGTGTGTGTGTGTGTGTGTGTGTGTGTGTGTGTGTGTGTGTGTATCTGCAAACTAAGGTGATTTTCTTTGTGTTCAAACCTCATTCTCAGCACCTTATAGGTCAGGGCACTTTGTGTTGCTTTGAAAATTTATGTTAATTATAGGGTAGAAAGTTCTGCCGGGAAAATAGAGAAGAGTTTAGGTTGGGCGAAGAAGATGAGATTGAAGCTCTCGAAGGAGGCGCTCAGGACCTGAATTCCTGAAAAGAGGCAGGATTTAGAGTGAAGACCATTCAGTTTCCCACACTGGCCTCCCGGGAGGCAGGGACAGACATTCACTTGGGTAATATCGTTATGGACAAAGCACTTAGGATATGTTTGTGATTTTGCAGTTGCACAAGCTTGAAGGTGCTCCCTTCAAGTCACTGTTTCCTTCCTTAAATCACAAGCACTTAGAGAGAACTTGAAAAACTGCCCATTAGACAAAAATCCGTAACATCTAGCAATGCTGCCACTAATCAGCAGACTGTGTTCCAGAAACTCCTTTAGCATAGGAAGGAAGAAGGGAGGAGCAGTAGGAAGGGGTTTTCCAGAGAGGGCGATGGTGTGCTTTGGGAGGGTGGGCCCTGGGAGAGCACTCAGGAAACCAGGGCTCTACATTTGGTTTTGTAATGTAACTTTGGGCAAGTTCCTTCAATTCTTCGCACCTAACCTGAACATCGAAAGAGCTGAGCCCAAATTATTTTCCAGTCTTAACGATCTGAGTGCCTGAATGGCGACATTTACGGAGCGGGGGAGTTTTGGCTGTTTGGGGCACTGGTGTATCTCTGATCGACTCTACACGCCCCAGGGTAGGCATTTGCTAACTACTGAATGGGATGCATATTTTGGAAGGCAGTGTCTCCTTTTGTGCCATCGGGCGGACGGTGGTTTTCTAATCCTATAGCTTATGGAGCACAGGGAGAGAAGGAAAGGAGAAGGGGTGGTCTGTCTCCAGCCCTGTCCATAGACTTTTAAGACTAGATACTCCGACATGCCCCTGGGTGATCAGGCTTCTAAGAGGTGAAAGGATTTACAAGCCTTGGACCTGAGGCATCTCTTCCCTTGTGGGCAGGCCTCCCTGCAAGAAACTTAATCTGGACACTGGCTAACTGCCTTCCCATCAGCGGCCACTTCTTCAATGTCAACATTAAGCAAGCAGCATCTTGCTGCTGCCTCCGTGTGTACGCAGATCACCCGGGGCACGTCTCATAAATGTCTTTGTTCCTGAGGAGTTCACTAATCAAAGCATCCCCGGGAAGCCTGCTGTATTAGAATTGGGAAATTCTTCTCAATGAATCAGTGGCTGAAAAAAAGCCGTTTTGTGGCTTCTCTCTGTCCCTCAGGGCTTTCCACTTTCCTATCCAGCCCCATTTTCTCAACACGTGAATGTTTCTACTCTTCAGAACGGGTGAACGGTAGAGTTTTTCCGCCAAGTCGGAGAGGTTGGACGGCAAACTTGAGTAAGGAGGGGTTTTTTGTGTGTGGGTTTTTGGCTTCGTATTCCAATCGAAATGTCAGAAACATACCCTTCCCCCTCAGCATCGAGGGCGGCAGCCAGTTCAGTAAAGAGAAGTCCGGTGAGGAAATGCTGCTGGCGGTACTCGGGAGTCAGATCAAACATGCTGGCAATCTTCTGGTCCTGGAAACTGGAGCAGGAGCTTGAGTTCTGCACAAATGCAAGGAGCAGTTCTTTGAGTCACAAGAATGGTCTGGGGCCTCTGGGTGGCTCAGTCGGGTAAGCGCCTGACTCTCAATCTGGGCTCAGGTCATGATCTCACGGTTCGTGAGTTCGAGCCCCGCGTCGGGCTCTGTGCTGACAGTGCAGAGCCTGCTTGGGAATCCCTGTCTCTCTCCCTCCCCTCCTCTCCCCTTCTCCCCCACCTCTCTCTCTGCCCCCCCCACCTCACGTGCACACCGTCTCACGCTCTCGCTCTTTCTCTCTCAACACAAATAAATTAATTAAAAAAAATAAAAACAAACAAATGAACAAAATCGCAACAGCCAGCGTTTACGGAGCCATGCTGCCACGAGTCTTTGCAAGCATTGCCCAGTGCATTCCCCACCTGACGGATGAGGAAACGGAGCTGCCCGTAGAGTGGTCACTTTGCTTTTCCCTCCCACAAACAGGGAGCTGCCAATTGGGAAAGATGAGAATAAAGCAGCCAGGGTCTCTCACGAAACGACCAATACTCCGTTCCCCACCCCAGATCGAAAGTGAAGATTCAAGTCCCAGGACACCATGTGGACAGGGAACCGGCAACGGAATCCAACGCTGTGGCTTCGAGCAGGCAATTCCGTTGAGACTTACAAGTCCCAGGCAATTCCCGGGGGCGCACTTTCTACTGCACCAAGGGCATCTGACGTGTCCCTGGAAATCCTTTGCTGCCGGTGGGACTGGCCTGGCCACTGGCTGGGCTTACTAATTCCCCGGGGCGGTCAGAAGGGAAACGTGGCAGAAGACCCAGGGCAAAGTTAGCACATGGGGAATGGCTGCTGTAAGTCACGTCTCCCCCAGTTCATGATGAGATGGTGACGTTGTTAACAAGTGGCTCATAGCACTTGGCATAAATGGCTAAGTTTTCTTTTTTTTTTAATTAGTAAGACCAACCTTCACCTTTGTTGTTGGCATCAAGGAATACCCAACAGAAATAGAACGCAATATTGAGAAATCTTGTCTGCTGCTCTGAGCCACTGATTTGTCACCAATAAATGGAATGTGATTGTGAAACGGTATTTCCTTAAAGTTTTTTTCTAGAGGGCACTAGTCCCTTGACAAATCTATGGAGGGGGGAAGAAAGGTTTTTAGTAGTTAAATCACTTTGGGAATCAGTGCTTATTAAATATTTTTCTTCTCCACCCCTTGGGTATTTATAACTTACAGCAACAAGTTACAGACTCGTGGGTAGCCGACCGCAAAACAAACAAACAAAACCAAAACCAAAAACCTGTTAATACAGGGTCTCTAAAACTTCATTGACTCTGGAGCTCTGTATTTGCATAATGCTCCTTAACATCTGGTTGACCCTGGGGCCCACTGAACCTTACCTGTGAGATACTGTTCCACAAAGAAAGATTGGCCATGTCAGTCAAAGCCTTGTCTCTAAATATGACACAGGTGTTATTTATTTATTTATTTTTGGCTGATAGAGAGTAAGACTCACTAGAAAATACACTCCCTATAAAAAGAATGCTTGATCAGTTTATGACAAGGCCTTCTTAGTGCTTTAAGAACTAAATTATTGGAGTCTGATTCAAGATGGACTCAACTTGTGCTGAACTCCATTTCATAAGAGTATCAACAGAAAATTCTAGGATAGCTCAAAGATGTAATACCTATGTCAAAAACCGCTATTTGATCATTATGGAAGTATATAAAGGAATATGCCATTTCATAAATCTTAGGGTTCTGGAGTTTAGGAAAAGGAAAGTGAGCAGAGAAGACGGTCAGCCTCAAGTGGAAAGACAATTAATGCCAGACAAAGGAAGCTATGTGACTTTTCTATGAATTTCTGGATTTCCGTAGTGCGTACGGATTCCTCACTCTTCCTTATCCCAGCAGAGACCCTTGAGCCTAGGAAGGAACCAGTCATGCAGCTTGTAAATGATCAGTTACATGGTACAACTTTGGGTACCATACTTATGTGTCTCTGGATCGAGCAATCCGGTGTGAACAGCTCCATTTTTCTTTTCATTAACAAGACCAACCTTTATAGGAATAAATGACTAGTTCAATGAAATAGCTTGAGGAATTCTTTCAGGGATTACCTGGGAAGAGATGGAGAGGCAGGGGGACGCTGGCGCAGTATCGGCATTCATAAAGAAGAGGTTCAGATTGAGGTAATGCTCGTGGCTGCAGAGGATTCTCAGAAACTCCAGCCTCATGGAAATGAGCATCGGAAGGTTGTTGAGCTTGGCCGACAGCTGGGAGGAAAAACGAAACCAGCAAAGATGGGTTTATGACAAGGTAAATGGAGTTGAAGTTGGCAGAGGCAAAAACCTCCCTTCTCTCCGGATTGAGACAGTCAACTTAATAAAAATTCACGGGACTTGGGTGCCTGGGTGGCTCAGTCGGTTAAGCGACCAACTTCGGCTCAGGTCACGATCTTGCGGTTCGTGAGTTTGAGCCCCGTGTCGGGCTCTGTGCTGATGGCTCAGAGCCTGGAGCCTGCTTCGGATTCTGTGTCTTCCTCCCTCTCTGCCCCTCCCCTGCTCATGCTCCCCTCTGCCAAAAGTAAATACACATTTAAAAAATTAAAAAAAATTAATGGGACAGTGCAACAGAGGGAAAGTTGTGTATCACAGGGAGGCCCACTGAGTTTTCATGCATACTCTTCCCCTTAATAATTCTAGCCTGGCAGCTGTCCAAAATGTGGATTCTTGACCTGACCCCCACACTTGTCAAATCTATAACACCGTGGCAAACCTGTGTTGCAAATAATCTGGATGTACGTCTTCTGTGTAACATAACATCATTCATTTCACAAAAAGGCCACTTTGTCTAAAGAACTAAATGAAAGGAGTTGACCCCATATGGGGCCGCACAAAACCCCTGGAATATGACTGGATGACTCTCATGCCACTACTGTTCTTTTGTAGTTTCTCATTAAAGACCCCAATGGGGAGTTCTCAGACCCGTTCCCCACATAAAGGCATCCTATTATTGAAGAAAGGATGTAGCCCCTGCAAAAAAAAGCTGAGGAATTTGCCCCAAAGTAAGAGAGGAGGAAGTGGAGGAGAAAGAAGAAGCTGGGACGTTTCTGAGGAAGTCTTCCCTTAAACAGACAAACCATGAAAAGCACAGCTAATGAGGATCGTCAACAATACTGTCATAACACCATATGGTGACAGGAGACCGCGCTTGTGGTGAGCACTGCCTAACGTAGAGAATTGTTGGATCAATATGTTGTATACCTGAAACTAATATAACACTCCACGTTAATTTTATCTCAACCGAAAAAATTAAGATGAAAACAACACCAACGAGCCATGAAATAAGCAATGAAAAGCTGACACCAGGGACAATATGGAAGAGATCCCTTGCTTCCCTCAGGGAGAGGGACCAGTGAGGACCCAGACTCCATGGGCTGTGACTCAGAGGCAGCTTCTCTGAAGACAAAGTAGGGAAAGGATGGACCTGATAGACCTTGAGCCTCTCCATATGTATCACCATCAACACCCTCGGACCCCCACACGGGAAACCAAGCATCTCATCCGTGTGCACGGACATGCCTTCTCTTCTTGCACTTTCAGAGTGGTTTCATAAATGGTATCATTTAAGGAGCAACATATTTTCAACCATTTTAGGAGAAGCCATTGGGCGGTGGGTCATCCATTTTGCCTATAGGATCAATCGGTCTGTAGCTAGACATTTACTGGAAACAAAGGGATACCATTACGGATTACGTAAAAAATAAAGCATGACTTTTGTGTGAACCAAAGTTACCAGAACCTACACTCTTTGTCACTGTGTCTTGCTGGCTGACTTTGCACCCGTGGATTCACCAGTAAACTGGACTGATTAGAACTTGATCTTATGCCCCTCACTGGTCACTCACCAAGAGTTGTTGAGTCAAACTAGTCAGAGCTTGAAAGCATAAGATATTTGTCCTTGAAAGAAGCCCGCAGTATAGGTATCTTAAAAACCTCCCTTGAGATTTCATTAAAGACAGAAATTTCAAAAATAATTTTGGTGATATTTAGAAAATAGCAAGGTGCCTTTCCAGAAACATCTTCCCCAAAGGTCAGGACCCGCAGTGGTAGCCTCAGTGGCACTACCCAAGGATGGGTGTTAAGTTAGTGGTACATTGAAAGTGACATCAAGGGAGTGAAAAACTAGATTTGTCTATCGTTAGTGACTATTAATAAAAGGCTAAGATCATACCCATTGTCACAAGGTCTATAAATGGCAGAAAACGTGATAGGATGTTTGAATCAGGCTATGTAAAATGACAAAACCAGAGGACTTTGGAAGAATAAAAACTTGCCTCAGGTATGATATTCATACTGTACCTACATAGCTGGGGTCAATGGAGTAAATCACCATTGACTGCGTCAGTGACCACTTTAGGCCTCAGGGCCACATTAATTGTACTAAGCAACACCCACAGATATCACTGGCAAACAGAGCACAGAGTGAAAATGTTAAAGCCTGGATAAATCTAATCCAACTCTGTCTTTTGGCCAATAAGGAAGCCACTCATGTAAAAGTTAAGCTCCCCAGATCGCAGAGGAATTTAACGGCACCGCTGGGATAAGAACACCGGCCTATAGATTCTGACTCGAAGGCTCTCTGGCAGCTGAGACAGAAAAGAGGAGGAAAAAGAGGGTAAATGAGAAGCACGCCTTACCTTAAAAGCGAAGGAAAAGACGGAAAAGAGAAAGAGAGAAGAAAGGAAAGCACAAGAGAAAATCATAAAGTGCGTTTGCAGGGCGGGCACACGTCTCCTTTGGAGCGCCTCCTTTGCCTTCTGGTAATGAAAGCTGCCCACGTGTCACAGAGATTCTCTCTTTCACCAAACTCGAGTCAGGCTCCTCTGAGCTCTTTTGCAAATAGGCCTGCCCTTGGACATGTCGTAGAGAGCTCGATTTCAGCAAAGATCCTCCTGAGTCAGTTTAGCCAGAGTCTCCCAGCCTCAGTATCTGACCACCTTGATATCTCACTGACTTCCCCAACCCTCGTCCCTCACCAGCCCCCTGGCCTGCCTTCACCCAGAATCCTGTCAGGTTGGTTTAGCCAGAATCCCCCTCACTCCTGATATTCCTGCTTATTAATCCCCCCCCCCACTAGTCCCCCTACTCTGCTCCCTGGCTCTAAATTCCCACTTTTCCTTATTGTATTTAGAGTTGAGCCCCATCTCCTGTACTGTAAAATCCCATTGCAATGGTCCCCACACTTATACAGATGGTCCTGAATAAAAGTCTGCCTTAGTGTTTCACAAGAGTCATGAAAAAATCTTTCTTAACTCAGCAGCTAACCTCGGGTGTACCATGGTATTCTAGTATCTGCTTTGTATATGTCCAACTTTAAGTTTTGAAAAAAGGGATTAGCTTATATTTACAAGTCATCCAGCGACCTGTTTTGAAAACCAGATTAATTTATATTGGCAATTCCTCTGATGGCCCATAACCCTAAACATGGGGGTGGCAGAGAGGAATGGCGTCGTCCTTCACCCCTCCGTGCTGGTGGAACCTGGAACGGAAGATCCATGTAGGGTCAGGAGACTGGGCTGCACAAGATGTCGGTGCTCTGAGCATTTTGCGGTTTCCTTAGGATTCTTTTTTTACAGGCGGGTTTCCTTATTAGGAGTTCCTTCAGAAAAGTCATGGTCTGTTTTCGGGAGTTGGGGAAGATCCTTTTATATTGCAAATGAGGAAGTGAGCCCCAGAAAAGATGAGTGAATTACCCAGCATCATGAAGAGATTAACCACAGAAAGCAAAGCCTGATAGAACAGAGTGATGAGTCCGCTGTAGCCTGGAGTCAGGCAAGACTGGGTTTACCAACCACGGTCTTTCCAACCAACAAGTTATACGACGCAGCTTTCTCATTTGCAAAATGTAGAGGACACCTTGCAAGGATTAAAGATACTAGTTCTATCAGATGCTCAGCACGGTGCCTGGTTCACAGGAAGAAGGCAGCCGTGGTGACGGTGCTGGTGCTGGTGGAGGGGGTGGGTGGCGATGGGAGTCACAGGTGGCGACAGTGCTGGTGGGTAGTGGTCACAGTGGCAGTGACAGCGGTCGTGGTGGGTAGAGGAGGAATGCGGAAGGAAAGGAAAAGCCACAACAGCAACCACTTGCAGGACACCTGCTGGGACAATTTAGGGGGACAGCGAACAAAAGAAGAATCCTCCTTAAACGTCTGAGGAGAGGGCTGTGGTAAGACGCTCCTGGGGCATGAGATATTTGCTTTGTGCTCAGTGAGGTCTGGGCTCTTTGGCAGATTCCATCAGGGTTCTTTAAAGTCCGAATTCCAGGGGCGCCTGGGTGGCTCAGTCGGTTGAGCGTCCGACTTCAGCTCAGGTCACGATCTCACGGTTCGTGAGTTCGACCCCGCGTCGGGCTCTGGGCTGATGGCTCAGAGCCTGGAGCCTGCTTCCGATTCTGTGTCTCCCTCTCTCTCTGCCCCTCCCCCGTTCATGCTCTGTCTCTCTCTGTCTCGAAAATAAATAAACATTTAAAAAAAAAATTAAAAAAAAATAAAGTCCGAATTCCACAGCCACATTTTAATGAATTACCCTTATATGTGAAAAGAGACCCCATGCTTTGAATTCTAGACCTGGTCTAAGAGCGAATGCCATGGTCACATGATTTCTGTTAAATGTTGCAGCGAAGAAGACCATAGCACCAACAGCCCTCGAGTCTCACACCCGACCTTGTTGGCCCCTTCGGGTTGGCAAATGCGCCAGGAGTCCGTGCAGACCAGTGTGTCTAGTGAAGCCCGGAAGACAAATGACCAGAAAGCCCACAATGCACGGGAGTCAAGCTGTCTAACCTGGCAAGGAACATACCATGGCAGTGACCACAGCACTGGAGGAGAAGGAGCCAGAAACAACACGGCTAGGTCTGTGGGACACTCACCTGGTTGCAATAGTGTTTGATGAGGTTAAATACGAAGCCACGATCCATGAGCGAAAGAAGGTCGTACAAGAAGAAAGCCAGGCTGATGTTCATCTTTTCTGCCTGCTCGTTTTCCTTAAAAACAAACCAACACGTGAATCATTTTGCGGTAAGCCCCGATCATGACCGAGCGCCTGGTAGGGAGGCTGGGACACACAGGTCCTACCGTGTCCCTGGGGGAGACACTGACACTGGGCAAAGCTGGTGACCCGGCAAAATTGTGGCAAAATACAAGTTAGCCCTTAACGGGTGCCGGGAGTGTTGGGCTGAATCAAGCAATTCTTTATTCACTGTTAATATTTAGGTACATTTCCTTTGATTCCTTTTTTTCCCTACATGTGTATGTACACAATTGAGCTCAGTCTCTATAGACAATGTTGGGCCTTGCATTTTTTTCGTTCGACATTGTACCACGAACCTTTCCCTGCATTTTTAACATTTCTTCAAAACTAGTTTTTAAGGGTTGTCTCGTATTTCTCCACGTGGCTCTGCCATAAATTATTTGATTCTTGTAACTCTTGTCTTGGTAAAACGAACTTGAAACATACCCACAGTCTTCAGTGAGACAAGTTGTTAATTTATAAGGGTTGTCGAGAAAATCTCATCAGGATAAAGAATTGGTTTTTACCTCAGGAATGTTTTTTTTTCCTCCAATTAGGCAACATTCCCAGCCCAAGAGAGGTCAGAGTTACACACGGTAGAGTGACCTCTTGCATGAAATGAGACGAGGGCTTTTGTTGTGGTTACTTCTCGGTGCTCATATTTTTGACATCTTACAGCACTTCAGAGTAAGTGGGGATTCACTTTGTCACATTTACGTCCTTTTATTCTCAGAATGAGAAATCAGCGTTCTCTGCCTCTAGTGAAAATGCGATTTGAAAATAGTTTCCTTTGGTTATGATGGGCACGTTGCAAACTCAGGCCAAGCTGAGCAGACACTGGGATGGACAGAAACCTGACACAGAGGAGTTTCCACAGTATCTTTGAGTGGTAAGTTCTCCGGCTCCAGCCGTCCCGCACAGGGGCCACTCCTGGGCAGTTGACGTAACTGTCTGACTATTCTGGGCTTGGAATCATCGGTCCTGGCCTCGCTGCTGGCTGTGTGGCTTTTGGAAAATCTTTCAGTCTCACTGAGGCTCCTCGTCCGTGTCTGACAACACGGAGACTCCACTGCTGGGCTCAGAAAGTCTGCCATGAGAAATAACCAAACGGAAATCTTCTCCTGAGCACTTCCTACTATATAAATCCTTAATAACGATAAAGGTATTAATGATGACCACTGCTGCCTCAAATTTTAGAGCTGCCTTCTAAAATTGTTCTACTTCCGGGGGCACCTGGGTGGCCTAGTTGGTTGAGCGTCCGACTTCGGCTCAGGTCATGGTCTTGCAGTTCGTGGGTTCGAGTCCCGCGTTGGGCTCTGTGCTAACGAACAGCTCAGAGCCTGGAGCCTGCCTCAGATTGTGTATCTCTCTCTCTCTCTATCGCCCCCCTCCCCACCCTGCACGCATGTTTTGCCTCTCTCTGTCTCTCAAAAATAAACAAATGTTAAAAAAAAAAAACTTTAGGGGCGCCTGGGTGGCGCAGTCGGTTAAGCGTCCAACTTCAGCCAGGTCACGATCTCGCGGTCCGTGAGTTCGAGCCCCGCGTCAGGCTCTGGGCTGATGGCTCAGAGCCTGGAGCCTGTTTCCGATTCTGTGTCTCCCTCTCTCTCTGCCCCTTCCCCGTTCATGCTCTGTCTCTCTCTGTCCCAAAAATAAATAAACGTTGAAAAAAAAATTAAAAAAAAAAACTTTAAAATTGTTCTACCTCGTTTTATTTATTTTTAAACTTTCTATTTTGGACTAATTCCAAATACAAAGAACTGCTATATGCTCTTTAATTGATTTATCAATACTTCACATTCTGCTATATTAGCTTTATCATTCTCTTCATATATATATATATGTATATATATATACATATATATACATATATATATATATAAAACAATTTTTTTCAGCGTTCTTTGAGAGTAGGCTATAAAAATCATGCCCATTATGCCATAATACTTCAAGAGGTATTTTCTAAGAACTAGAATATTCTGCCCATATCTATCCCCCCAGTACCACTCCAGGGTCCCATCCAGTATAACTATACTGAGTTGTCATATTTAGTCACATTGAAATTACTGTCTTAAGATGACGCTTTTCCCTGCTGATGAAAATACAAGATGCTCAAGGTAAAAGATTGAGAGAATAAAGAATAAAAGGCCCAGTTACCTTCTGAGGTTTCACTAGAAGGGCTGCAGTCTCCGAGGTGACCACATTCACAATAGTCGTTATGTCATCTTTGAAACGGTCGGAAAAGCGAGTCCTCCGAAAATTGTCGCGTTTGTCCATGTTATGTACATACTGGGCCATGCTTTTCACCTGCAGAGGGGGTGGGGGAAATGTCAACACAGAAACAGGTGACCTGCTTCTACGCTGTGGAAAAGGGGGAAGGACTCGAAGGAAGGCTCCGTAACGGCGGACTTTCCAACTCTTGATCTGCACTGGTGGTTGCCCAATCAGACTCTGGACAAAAAATGCTCCTGGTGCACAGAAGGCTACCATGGTGGCAGGAGGTGGGAAGGATGTCCTCTTCTTGACCCCAAGTCAAGGGGCTTCCTTCTCGCAGCTCACCAAGCCAGGGAACTTCATTCTTTAGCTGCAATGCTAGAAGACTCCCCTGCTCTCGACCGCCTACGGGAAGGCAGACACAGATTGGGCTCCCGTGGCCACTCGGGATGATGGATCTCAACACATTACACAAGAGGAACTGTGTATGATACTGTCTTTGAGGTGAACTGAAGTCACCTCTGTCCCCAAAACTACAATAAGGAGAAGAAGGAAGAGATGATCCCCTTGGGTTTCAAGTTGAAACCGGGAGTAGAGTTTTCTAGAAACAATTCTATATTACGCTAGGCAGAAACTTAGCCACTATTTGGAATGGTGCCTCTAAGATAAGTTATGTTTTGAGTTCAATAAGGCTAGCTGGTTTTATACATCTTTTTTAAAAAATACTTAATCGTATACTTAAAAATGTGTATTAAGAATGTGTGTTCTGATAAAAACCTGTGTGTCTGCTGGTGATTGCCTGTATTATGATAGCACAATACCAGCACCACATCCACCACAATTTAAAATGAAGTTCATGGGGCCCCTGAGTGGCTCAGTCGGCTGGGCGTCCGACGTCAGCTCAGGTCATGATCTCAGTTTGTGAGTTCGAGCCCCACATCGGGCTCTGTGCTGACAGCTCGGAGCCTGGAACCTGCTTCGGCTTCTGTGCCTCCCTCTCTCTCTGCCCCTCCCCTGCTCATGCTCTGTCTCTCTCTGTCTCAAAAGTAAATAAACATTAAAAAACATTTGTAAAAAATGACGGATCATGATTTGTTTTTTGCACTTCTTCCCAAGGCCTGGAGATTCGTGGGTCAATACAGGCCCCCTTGACACCCCCAGAAGTCGTGTCTGGTCCTCGTTGGAAGTTGCTTAGGGCTAGCGGGGACATTCTGATGGGCAAGGCTGGGCGTTCTTACCCTAGGATGCCTACCCTCGGAGGTCATTTCCGTGAATGTGCCCAGGCTAGTCAGAGAGTCGTTGTGAAAAAGAAATGGCCCCGGGAGTTAACCGCCCACATCTGCCTGAAGATGACGCCCTGGGTCAGAGCTGGAAGAAGGGGGGACAAAGACAGTTGTATGGGAAAATGTGTTCCAGTCCCAAGGGCCACAGGGGAGGACTCTCAGGCACTACCAGCAGATTTCTGTTTCTAAGAATGCAGGACCAACAACTTTCATTAGCACCGAGACGAGCAGAGATAAAAAAACAAAGAGAAGGTAAAGTAAGAAGAGAATAAGAGACAGGCTGTGTGTGTTTTATGTTTTCAGATAATACCAGGGCCAGCTTGAGGAAGCCCTACAGACTTAAAATCCTAGAGCCCGGCGTAAGAACCATGGGTTCTCTTCCCTGCAGGGTCCTGCTTGGTTCAGGGCACACGGAGGTGTCTGTACCCCCAGAGTCTCACACACTTGGTGGGAGGGAGGACCAGAATGAGAGGTAGGCACTGGACCTCATTCTTGTCTGATAGCCGCATCTCTCCCACTTTGCTCCTAACAAAGGACCTGGGAAGACAAGGCCTCTTTGTCTGAGCTGCCCTGATCCTGATTTTCTTCTGGCTAACTCACCCTGGGGCACCGGGCTTTTAGAACTCACTGTTATATCCGGTTCCTGCCTGCGGGGCTTGGCCACCCTACAACCGGTAAATAATTCTCACGATTCGTACTTTCAACTGATGGCCTCTTTCCAGACTGTAAGTAACTTGCCAGCTACTGTGTCCTTGGGCTCTGCACAGAACATCCACTGGAAACGCCAGTGGATGCTCGGTCTGTTATTTGCAGGTGGGGTAAGGCAGGAAAATACGATCCCCCATAGTGATCTTCATGACCCATGCACAGCAGGGGTGCCTCTGAAGAACCCGCTGGTGCAAAACTTCATGTTGTGAGTAAACTAGGTCACCCATTGACCTGTGGGTCCCCAAAGTCTGGCCCAGCGGTTTCTCAAGGGTCACAGGGATTTGTTCATTAGCAAGCGTGAGACTGGCCCCAGGCTTGTGTTCAACACTCGGCTGCCACAGTGGCTGTTCGTTAGCGCTCGGGCATTAACGCAACTGAAGGGTGTTAAATGGCCCGCGTTGTTGGCCGAGTCTGAGGAGACGGTCCTTTCTTTCTCCTCAGGCTTCTTAGGAAAAAAAACAGTTTTGGTTTTTAAATAGCTTCCTGAGCATCCATGAGGCAAATGCACACGCAATGCATGCTGGACTGGATGTCCTGTCTGAGTCTGGGATCCGTTTCCTTGCAAAGTTCTGGCAAAGTTTCCATTTGCCTCCACTCCGGCACCTACATCCATTGCTTGGTGTTCTGCGTCAGTCTCTGAACCTTGGCAAGCTGATCTCTACGGACTACGTCTCTCAGGCCTCCTTGTCCTTGGGCTTCTGCTTGGAGTTGGCTAATGGGAGGGGACCAGGAGGGAATCAGTGAGGGAGAGGACACGGAGGTCCTGTTATATGTCCACTCTGCTGACCTCATCGGGGCCGCGGCAAGCTTCTGCTCGTGGGGACATTTCTGTAGGAATCCAGCTCCTGCCATGGGGACCCTCTGCTCTGTCTCAGCTTTGTCTTAAGTCCCAGTTGCACTGTTCCCGGCCCTTGATCCTTTAGAGACAGATAAAGACTCCTCCCTCCGTGCCTTGCCAACCCCATGTGCTCACACCTGGCCCAGTCGCTTTGATGAGTGCTTCCCTGTGAGGCCTTCTGAGAGATGCCAAGGCCGTCCTACTGGGACCCTGGCACACTTTGGTTACAACACCCAGAGCCCCAGGTAAGAGCAGCGTCTTGGGTGATCTGTCTGTGGACCAACCGCTTCCATTGGCTCAGATCGGCAGGAGATTTCTTCCCAACTCCCTCCTCTGTTTAGCATCAGGGACTCCTAGAGGGAAGGAGGGCTAGCAACTTTAGCTTCCGCTTCCTCTCCCAGGGCCACAGAGTCCTAGTCCATAAATGTGCAAGATCAAAAGCAATTTTCATCTTTTCCATGGTTCTCTGGAACCGTGGCTCCCTGCAGTTCTCCATAGCTCCCTGCAGTTAAGGGCAGTAAAGGGGTACAGACGAAGCCTTTGGCTGACCCGCAGAGCCCTCCTTATGGCCACCACAGTTCCTGCAACCCCATCTATAGACTGGGGGTGAGAGCAAACTCTGGCCTCCAGGCTGTTCGAGGACTAAATGAGACAATGCTTAAAATGGTGCCCGGCGCATAGCTGGGAAGATGCACACTACATTTGGGATGGGATTATTTTTCCCTCCTCAGGGATGCCAGCAGTTACAGGATTAGAGGAAGGACAGTCATTGTGACACCTTCCGAGAATACAGACGGAGCTCTAAGATGCCAGGTGGAGCCACTGGGCCCTCAAAAGGCTGAGTCCATTCTGGCCGGGCATGGGAGAAGCAGTGTATTCAAGGTGACTTCTGAGTATAAAAGTGTCGCATGTGATTAATACATTAGGCTAAGGAAGCGTTTTGTAACTTTGAGCTTCCAAGGAGAGGCAAAGTGGCAAGAGGACTGACGTTGTACGAGAGCCCTTGAGTCTCTGGCCCTCGGGGGCTGAGCGGGCTGGGCAAACCCTGCTTGCTTCAGTCTTCGTGTCCTGTGTGTGCAATGGGGATGACTCCCCAGGGTACTTCTCACACACAGGTCTTTACTGGGGTTTCAAGGACGTATTAAGGAGCCCTTAGGGCTGCTACTGGAACCCTGACATAGCAGAGTTTGAGAACCTCATCAGAGTTTTGGCTCTCCGGTCTCGCAATTGTGCTTATAATATGTAACTACTAAATAATATCTAAGAATGACTAGGTGACTTGTGTGTGTACATACGTGTGCGTGTGTATGCGTAAATGACGTGAGATATTTTTTAACGGGGATACCTTGGGACTTGGTTTGTTTGAGATTCCACCACATCAGATTTCGTTTTTGCTACCCGACTTTTCACGTGCCATCTGATAGATGAATTCGGTTTAAGATTATCTGCATGAATTGTGTACAGATGGACGATGACCCGAGTGAATCTCCTTCACGTGGAGAAACTTGACGGCGAGTGGGGTGAGTACAGGGACGTACAGGAATGGCATGTTGGTGTTGATGCTTCTCATGCCTCAAGAGGGTTTCAAGGCCAGTTCATTTGCTGCCAGAGCACAGAGCTCGTGTCTCAGGGCTGACGTTGTTGCTACAAGACTTGGAGGCTGTGGCCGCCCACCTTAATGAACCTGGCTTTTAGAACGGGAAATTGTGGTGGGTACAAAGACCCTCGGCTCTGTCGACGCTTCGCGGGGCAGGGATGGTGTGGACTAGTGGATCTTCAGGGGTGCTCACAAGTCCCCCAGGGAGACAGGTTAATGCGCACTCCTGGGGTCCTCCTCTCCTTACCTCATTCAGTAGTCCTAGGGAGGGTCTCTAAAATCCGCTTCATTTTTACGAAACACGCCCCGGGAGATTCTGTTGTAAGAATTCCAGACTGTGCCTTCAAAAGATGCCTCTCTAGCAAACACCCTTCCCCAGCTAGGGGTCGGGACTCGGTGAAAAGCGCGAAGATTTGAATCCTGGATGTTTTTGTGGCACGGGCTGACTTCCTTTTAACCCGACTGCACATCTCTTCTCACTTCCTCCCCAGGATGACTTTTATTTTTGTTTCCTCTGACCCCTTGTTGTCTAATATCTATCCTATTATTCAGTCCTGTTCCCTTTCTCTTAGGCTTGAACTTACATAGATAAACTAGAGCTCAGGGGGAAATCCTACCCTCTCTCTCTTAAAACAAAAATTACTGACTTAATGTCACAGCGGAAAGAACCCAGTGACTATAAAGCTAACTCTATCACTAAATCCTAATCCACTCCTAACCCTAATCCCCGAGATTGTCTGTATATACATTTTTATGTACAATTGACTCTTGAGCAACATGGGTTTGAACGGCGAGGGTCCGCTTACATGCAGATTTTTTTTTTTTTGATAAGTACAGTACAGTCCTGTAAATGTATTTCCTCTTCTTCATGATTGCTTAACATTTTTTCTTTTCTCCAGCCTACTTTATTGTATGAATACAGTATATGACACACATAACGTATAAAACATGCACTGACTGTTTATGTTACTGGTAAGGCTTCCCGTCAAGAGGAGGCTCTTAGTTAAGTCGTGGGGGGAGTCAAAGTTATATCTGAATTTTCATCTTGCGGGGGATGGTGTTCCTCTCCCCTACGGTGTTCACGAGTCAGCTGTGGTTGGTATCTACGCTTGTATCCCTTTTTCATTTAACGTCATATCAAAATTTATCTCCATTTATCAACATTGATAAAACGGATATTCTTAGTTGCTTTCTTCTCCTTTCCAGTAATGATTCAAAAACTGGGTATTAGTATTGTTCTTTTCATGCGAAAATGAAGGACTACAGCTGTGCCTTCTGCCCTTCTAGTAGAGATCTGATAGAAGTTGGAGGGTAAACAGATTTGCAAGTTTCATTTTTTTTCTTTCCCTAATAAATATCAGTTGGTGCTTGTCTAGTACCAAGCAGTGTGCTGGGGCTACAGAGAGGATCATAAAGACAGACCCAAATCCTAGCAGTTGAATAAGCAAGACGGAAAGACAAATATAAATTGGGATGATTGCTGGAATGGAAATAAACAGGGTGTTTGAAGAACAGCAGAGAGGAAGACATATTACAGCATAAGCGGGTCAGAAAGGCCTCTCAGGGGTGGTGACGTTTAAGCTGAACCCCGAAGAGAAGAACCCAAAATGTGCGTGCCTGGGCGGGGGCAGGGGATGGGAGGTAGGGAGGGGAGGGAGAATCTGCGAAAGGCTTTGAGGCTGGAAAGGCCACGGCATCTTACAAGAACCAAACTGGGAACGACGTGGCTGAATGAAGAGAGGAGGATAGTATGAGCCCAGGTGAGAGACGGAGGGAAACATAATCGTATAAGGGCTTCATAAGCCACGATAAAATTTGTGCTTTATTTCTGGTATGCTGGAAATTGGTGAAGGGTTTTCAAGAGGAGGGCGACACGACCTGTTTAGAATCGGCAGCCCCCGTGCGAAATGACCCGGCCAGCACAAAAACGAACACGCGCAAGGAGAAAGGAATTGTAAGAAGCACCCGGCAGACGATGGCAGCTCAGCCAGGTGTGGGGCGGTGAGGATGGCAAGAAGCTACGGCGGGAGGGACATTCTCAAGGTGGCATTGGCAAGCATGGGTAGGAAGACGGGCAGAGGAGTGAGGCAGAGTTGGATTTTAGGGAACGATCCCATATTTTCAGCAGGAGCAACTCAGGGGAAAAAACGTCAGTCCCCAACCTGGGCAACTGCGCTGCCTTTCTGCAACGTGTTTCTCACGCCCTACAGGGTAGACACACAAACACGCAAGGATCTCACCAGAAGCTCGAAGAAGAACCAGGCGTACTTGAAGACGGTTTCTCTCACCATCCCGGTACTGACCACCATCTGCAGGGCAAGCTCCTCGTGGAAATGCTGGACGAGAACCAGAGAAACCAGTCTGAGATGGCAAGGGCCTTCCACACTGACACCTCTTCTCTCTAGTGGCTTGTTAGTTACTGACGCACATGTCCTAGGTGTCCCAGACCGTAGCTGGATGGCAAGGTCAGCGCTCAGGTAACCTGACACGGAGAATCTTCTAGGCAGGTGGGAGGAGGCTGGTGGTGGTATCACGGAAGAGGGCTAGGTCTGAAGGAATGGCCTTTGCCTGGGAGTGACCCTGCAGGTGGGGCTGAGACTGTTACTTTCCTCTCGGCCCGTGGAGCAAATTATCTGTGTGACCACGTGCAAGCCATTCCTCTCTTGGCTCTCAGTTTTCTCATCTATAAATCTGTTGGTTGGTGGCAATGGTGGTCAAACTGGAATGCGTGTGTGTGTGTGTGGAGGGATTGTTGAGACGCGAAGACTGCTGGGTCCGCCCTCAGGGTTTTGGATTTGGATTTGGATCTTGTAAGTCTGGGGCCAGACCTGAGAATTTGTATTTCTAACAGGTTCCCAGGTGACGCTGGTGCTGTTGGTCCAGGGACCTCAATTCGAGAACTGTTGCCTAGGTGGTATCTAAACTCTCTTCCAGGGGTGCCTGGGTGGCTCAGTCAGTTAAGCACCTGACTCTGGCTCAGGTCAGGATCTTGTGGTTCATGGGTTCAGGCCCTGCGTCGGGCTCTGTGCTGACAGCTCAGAGCTTGGGGCCTGCTTTGGATTCTATGTTTCGCTCTCTGCCCCTCCCCTACTCGCTCTCTCTCTCTCTCTCTCTCTCTCAAAAATAAAATAAACATTAAAAAAAATTAAGCTCTGTTCCAGATAAGACAATTCTTGTTTTTATAATCGCACTATGGCATTGTAGGAAACACGATGGGTTGGGCTTATGAGCAGATCTTCTGCATTAAACAGCGGGGAACTCAGTATTTCTCCACTCCTACGTCCCAGGGTCAGATGCTGGAAGTTCTCGGCTTTGCTCTATGTCTACACTTCCTTTCGCGTTATCTAACTGCTCAACAGCAAACGTAGCAGGTGGTGACTGTGGCATCTTTGTACATTTCCCATTCCCTGGTTTATCTGACTACTTACTAACGCTTTGACAACAGCTTTGCTTGGGAGGAAGTTCAAGAATAAAGGTAAGGCCACCAATTCATCTCAGTTTTCCTGAGACTTGGTCTGGAAACAGAAAAGTCCTGCATCCCAGGGAACCCTTGGTCCTGGGCAAACAGAGATGGGCGGCCACCTTAACTAATGGCAAAAAATGGCATCTGCCTACTTTCGTTGGATTTTGCTAATCTGGTGATCATAAAACCGAACATAAATATAGATGAACTATTTTTTATTGTTCTGTGGGTGAGAGCTAAACTATTTGAGGGGTGCCTGGGTGGCTCAGTTGATTAAGCATCAGACTCTTGGTTTCAGCTCAGGTCTTGATCTCAGGGTCTTGAGTTTAAGCCCCACACTGGGCTCCATGCTGGGTGTGGTTGATGGGGGGGGTGGGAGGGAGGGGAGGGTGGGTGATGGGTATTGAGGAGGGCACCTTTTGGGATGAGCACTGGGTGTTGTATGAAAACCAATTTGACAATAAATTTCATATATTGAAAAATAAATAAAATAAAATAAAATAAGAAAACAACAACAACAACAAAAAAAAAACGATTTGAGCATCCTAATACCACATGCAAGGGTACCAGCAAAATGGCAGTTAAGTCTTCAATCCCTAAAACAAAAAATGATTATAGCAAAGGTTGCCCTTGACAAACCTTTACAGCACCCACCCTGAACAGTGTGCAAGGAACCCAATTTACTATCTCACGGACATTAACATTTGAGAGTTAGTAAGCTAAAGGGAGACTCATGGAAAAACCCATGTGCAGATGGCTGGGTATTCTGTTTATATCCTTAGCCGGTTAATGGCGATGGGTGCAAAATGCTTAGATGTTTCAGCTTGTCAGGAGGCCCCCCCTTCATTCTTCCAGGTGAGTCAAATCTTTATAATCTTAACACACGGAAAGAAGGCATTTGTCTGCTGTTAGGAGACTGCCAGGAAGCTCACCCCCTTGAGAGCGCCAGGAGGCGGAAGGTTAATGAAGCAGGTGGTCTAAGTGTGCCTATGATGTAAGTTGGCTACGCCCGGATCTTGCCCCAGTAGGAAAGACACGCTCCGCTAGCTTCAAAGGTAACCTCTGGAAAATAGGTCAGTTTGACTGCCAGAGTCTTATGGCAAGAAGAGATTAGAGGATAAGCTGCTTCTTAAAGTAATTTATGTTGCTTACCAGGCAACATTATTACAAGAACACCTTGCTCCTGACGTTACAGGAGACAGCCAAGCAGCTAAATCCTTTTTTGCTGAGCTACCGAAGAAACACTGTCTCAGCTGCCCTCTGAAATGAAAAGATTGGCTTCTGGTCATTGAAACCAGCAGGAACAAAGTCAAAAGAAGGCAAGTGCAAAACCAAACGCGATGGCCTGCCTTAAGAAAGCCTGGCTGCGGGCAAACCATGGCTTAAAAAAAATTTTTTTTTTCAACATTTATTTATTTTTGGGACAGAGAGAGACAGAGCATGAACGGGGGAGGGGCAGAGAGAGAGGGAGACACAGAATCGGAAACAGGCTCCAGGCTCTGAGCCATCAGCCCAGAGCCCGACGCGGGGCTCGAACTCACGGACCGCGAGATCACGAGATCCCGCGAGATCGCGAGATCGTGACCTGGCTGAAGTCGGACGCTTAACCGACTGCGCCACCCAGGCGCCCCAAACCATGGCTTTTAAAAAGAGGGACTTTGTAACCAGTCACTGCAAAGCCCCAAGCTAAGTTTCAGAGTAGGTGCAAAAGTTATTGTCAGCACCTGGCCCCATCTTTTTCACTTCTTTGAAAAGTAACTCCTGGTACCTCTCCCCAGACATAGGGTGCCTGGACTACTGAAAAGTCTGCACCCCCAGGCGCAGGCAGCACCCCCACCCCGCCACGCTTGATCTTTCCCTCACTTGGTCCAAAGTGAGCTGAGCGGAGGCTCCTCCCCTCCTTGCATGTTTCATAAACATTCCCCGTGGCGTCAGCTGTTGCAAACGGCTTACTGTGTTATCCTTCCAATCAGCATACTTAGATTTTAATAAGGGTCTTGAAAGACACTCAAGGGCTTAAGTAACTACCATAAAGGAGCAATTCTTGGGTGCCTGGCAGAGGAGAAATCCTAAGAAAGACACCCCCACCCCTTAGACCACACAGGCCGTGACTGGGGCGGGAGAATTTTTTTTTTAAATAGGATGTTCTGGCGAGCAGTTTGTAAAGTCTCTGAACTCATAAGTAAACCTGATTAGAATGAATTAAGTTTATTCGTTATTTGAGAGAGACAGAGACAGTATGAGTGGGGGAGACGGTAGAGAGCGAGGAAGAGAAAGAATCCCAGGCAAGCTCCATGCTGTAGGCTCAGAGCCTGAAGCGGGGCTTCATTTCATGAACCGTGAGATCATGACCTGAGCCAAAATCAAGAGTCGGTGCTCAAGTGACTGAGCCACCCAGGCACTCCCGATTACGAAGAGTTTTGGGGCACCTGGGTGGCTCAGTCGTTTAAGCGTCTGACTCTGGCTCAGTTCATGATCTCGCAGTGTGTGAGTTCAAGTCCCACGTTGGGCTCTGTGCTGACAGCTCGGAGCCTGGAGCCTGCTTCCGATTCTGTGTCTCTCTCTCTCTCTGCCCTTCCCTTTGCTTGCGCTCTGTGTCTCTCTCTCTCTCTCGAAATTAAATAGACATTAAAAAGATTTTTATTTATTTTTTAATTTTTTTTTTCAGCGTTTATTTATTTTGGGGACAGAGAGAGACAGAGCATGAACGGGGAAGGGGCAGAGAGAGAGGGAGACACAGAATGGGAAGCAGGCTCCAGGCTCTGAGCCATCAGCCCAGAGCCCGACACGGGGCTTGAACTCACGGACCGCGAGATCGTGACCTGGCTGAAGTCGGACTCTTAACCGACTGCGCCACCCAGGCACCCCTAAAAAGATTTTTAAAAATGAATGAATTTTGAGGAAGCATTTCCTGTCACTTGATCTAGTATTGAAATAACTGATACCTAATTATTGCCATTCACTTTTGTTGAGAACGAACTGTCCTCGGCTTACCTGCTACTGAAAAAGAAACTAATGCAGTGCTTCTAAAACCGTGTCTCTGGATGAGCGTCACCTGGGAACTTGTTAGAAATGCAAATTCTTGGGCTCCACTTCAGATCTATTGGATCAGAAACTCTGGGAGTAGGGTGCGGCCATCAGTATTAACAAACCCTTCGGCAGGGCACCTGGGTGGCTCAGCGTATTGAGGGTCTGACTTCGGCTCAGGTCATGATCTCGCAGTTCGTGAGTTAGAGCCCCGCGTCGGCTCTGTGCTGACAGCTCAGAGCCTGGACCCTGTCTCTTTGCCCCTCCCCTGCTTGCGCTCTACCCAACCCCCTCCCCCCCCAAAAATAAAAAACAAAAAAAAAAAAACCCCTCCAGGTACTTCAGAATGCATGGAAATTTGGAGAACCACTCACTGAATAGGAAACCAATTGGTCAAAAAATGGAGGATGAGGGACAGAGCCACAAAAGTGTGTGTGTGTCAGGAGGGCGAGAACGAGGAAGGAGAGCACTTTGATGGTGTCTATTATAAATCATAGTGAGAGGACACGGGCAGATCGTACTCACACTGCCCGGCTCTGTACCTTTTTGCTGGCTGGCCTTGGGGCTGTGGTCGAACTGGGAACATCGTTGTTGCCAGAGCCATAGTAAGACATTCGGTTGCAGTTACGATCAGCAATCTGGAAAACACAAACCATGATGTATCTGTCCACTGACACTGGTTCACTGCACAGATGAGCCTGCGGTCGGGGAATCACAACCTCAGAACTCATTTCCAATACATTTCTGCCTTTTTTTTCTCTGGCTACAAAGGAAAGACAATTGGCATAAATATAAAACAGAGCAAAGAATGTAAGGTCACATTTAATTTTATTGCTCCTGAGATAATCACTGTTAGCAGTTTAGTGTGTAGAGTGACCCATAGTTAAAACCTCGTTAAGAACATGGGCTGCCAGGGGCGCCTGGGTGGCGCAGTTGGTTAAGCGTCCGACTTCAGCCAGGTCACGATCTCGCGATCTGTGAGTTCGAGCCCCGCATCAGGCTCTGAGCTGATGGCTCAGAGCCTGGAGCCTGTTTCCGATTCTGTGTCTCCCTCTCTCTCTGCCCCTCCCCTGTTCATGCTCTGTCTCTGTCCCAAAAAATAAATAAACGTTGAGAAAAAAAAATTAAAAAAAAAAAAAGAACACGGGCTGCCGAAGTCCCTTCCATGTTGTGACTTTATTGGGAGGGCGTGAAAAATAAAGTGTGGGAACAGCGCCTCTCTGTGGGCTAGTATGGTACTGTCGTGGGCTCTTACAACACTGTATTTTAAAAATTGTCAAAAACCACTGTGGACAAAACGTTCTCCCCTTGCTACAACACGATTAGAAAATTCTTAACCCAATCCACATAGAAATTTAATAATTTCATTTTTATTAAGGACACCAGAATGATCAAGGCTGTCCTTGATAGCTGCAGGCTATTTCCCAGCCCTTCCCCCCAGGGGCCATCAGAAAATGCTAATGCTTAAAGGGACCTTAAATATGAGGTTGGACCATGGTGTGCTGGCAAAGGTAACAACCGGCTTCTGAGAGGGAGGAGCTGGTGTGCAGCATTTGCCTATTTCTGTGCTGTAAATGCTTTCATCATGGCAGATTTCGGGTTAACATAACGTCACTGAACAGAGCGTTGGGAAGAGATGTGTCCTAGCAAATCATTCTGTTGTATATCCTCCATACAAATACAATAGACACAAATGACCTCAAGAACACAGATAAGAGTAAAACGTCGTAAAATAGCGAGGAAGGGCGTTTGAGTACCACCTTTCTAAAGTGGAATAATTTTGGATTTATGGACAAGTTGCAAAGGTAGTACAGAGTTCTTGTGTACCCTTCTTTGCCCAGTTCCTCTCGATGTTAGTATCTTACATAACTATGATACCTTTGTCAAAACTGAGAAATTAACATGGGCTCATAACTAGCAACAAAACCACAGATTCAGATTTTACCAGTCTTTCCGCTAACGTAGAGTTTCAGTTTTAACATGCAATCCAAGATACCATATTACATTTAGATTATTTTTTAGTTAATACAGCTTATTTAATTGTTAGTTTATATAATTCCATTTTTGACAGTGTCTGTGGTTAACATCTGGCTCAGAACATTTCAGAAATTTGACCAATCAGCTCTCAGAAGCCTTGGGTTGATTCTGGAAGTCAAAAAAGGTAGAACAGAAACAATTTCATATGGTGCACACTCTAGATTGTTAGAATCTTTGGTAGTGGATCTCTAGGTAGTTCTTAAATTCATCCATGGTTCAGAAACTCCACAGAGACAAGGAAAAGGAGGCCCAGGACAGGATCAGACTTGCCCCTGACCCCTCAGCTGGGGGGGTGATAGAGTCGAGACCCAATTCTGGTCTCCAAATCATTCTTCTCACAACACACTGTCTCCAGTGGGCGGATTTTGTAAGAGAAATTATGTCAACACCTAGGAGTTTGATTTGTCATAATCAGGGGAAATGAAATTACTCTAAAAGCTTATCCATAAATCCATAGATAACTGGGGAAAAAAACTCAGATGGCAGCTTTATGGAAAAACAAACAACAAGACTGAATTATACACTCAGGAGTGTGAATTTCATGATTCTATCACAATTTTGAAAAAAATGTTCAGGTGAGACACATTCTACAAAATATCTGACCAGGTCTCCTCAAAACTGTCAAGGTCATCAAAACCAAGGGAAGTCTACAAAATTGTCCCAGCCAAGAGGTGACTGAGGAGACAGGACTACAAAATATACTGTGGTATCCCAGATGGGATCCTGGAACAGAAAAGTGGCATTAGGGAAAAACGGATGAAATCTGAATAAGATATGAAACTTTAGTTAATAAAAATAATAATGGATCAACAATAGTTAATTGTGACAAATGTACCATCCTAATGTAAAATGTTAATAAAAGAGAGACTAGGTAAGGAGTATACAAAAACTTTCTGTACTATATTCACAACAATTCTATAAATTTTCGAGTGTTACAAAATAAAACATTGTGCCAAGAAAAAGCAAAGAATTCATGGTAGGAAAACAGGATAGCCCAAGTCATCAACCCTCTCAGGATCTTGGTTTTTGTTTATAAAACCTGGCTTCGCTCTTTGGAACTATTATATGGGGAAATCAACTTATGGATGTGAATGAATATTTAAAAACAACAATGGCAACACTACCATTCTAGTCATCTGAAAAGCAATCAAAGTTACATTTGCTTCTTTGCAAACAGAATCCATGGACCCCATGCGGCTCAGCTATCCCCTAAAGATTTCCCACCAGTGGCAACTAACTGAGCAGATCTTCAAATGCCAGGCTTGCCTCTGCCCGTTGGCAGAATGGTCTCGATCACTTCCAAAGCCGAAGCCCTGAGAGCATCGGGCCAGCAGAGCAGGGGCAACGGTCCCGGTCGATTTCGTGCCGTTTTGCCAAGTTTCGGTGAAAAACGAAAAGAGCTCGCATCACCTTTCAGGGTTTGACACCTTCCCTACCTTTGACGACATGATGTTCTTTACCTCCTCGTCTGCTGCACAGTGTGGCCCCGCGAGGTCTGGATTACTACTGCTCATCACCCGTGCCTGCAGCAGCTTTGAACTCACGGCGGCAGCTGACGTGCGTCCAAAGGTATGGTAGCGAGGGTCAGGGAGGCCAGTGGGGGCCCCTGCACCCCGCCAGGTACCGACATGTCAACAGAAAGGGGATCAGAGTCACTTACTGTGCTTGAAAGGGGAAGGGAGGGAGTGGAACGAAAACCTACCCGATTAGATCTTGGAATTAGGGTCTTATATCAAATGCTGGGGGAGGTCCAAGGGGCAGTTGATAAGGTGGGAGGCAGCAGGGAGCTGGGAACACACACCTCATCCAAAGGCAGAGGCGGCTACTGAGCCAACCCCATGGCTACTGGAGCTTCTGATGGTTCTAGACAAGCTAGAAATGTGGACTTCTAAACTTATTAATATTTACATTAAGACAGCTTTAAAAGTCCCGCGAGGTGTTCTGAGATCTGAGAATCCAAGGAATCCTCTGAGCCTCATATCAGTTTTCACCGTGATGTGTACGTCTTCAAAAGTGATTATGTGAGTCTATGAGATATTACCAGTTCTGTAAAAGCTCAATCGAGGGGCACCTGGGTGGCTCAGGGAGTTAAGCGTCCGACTTCGGTGTAGGTCAAGATCTCATGGTTTGCGAGTTCAAGCCCCGCATCGGAATCTCTGCTGTCACCTCAGAGCCTGCTTCGGATTCTGTCTCCCTCTCTCTCTCTGCGCCTACCCTGCTCACTCTCTCTCTTTCTCAAAAATAAATAGACATTAAAAAAAAAAACTTACACAAAAAACCTCAGTCGAGATTACAGGTTTACTTGCAATGAGGCTGCGTGGACTAATAAAAACGGCAAGTTTCTTTGCTAGGTAGGACCTGGAGGTTTGTAAACTTGGTAATGCTACTTTTCATATCCTGCTGTCTAGAAGCACGGGCGATTCTTACCTCTGTAACTAATTGGGAAGACTGGAGAAAGGCACCATTGTTATTTCAAAAGTTTAGTTTGGGGGAATTGAGGACAGGGATTTCTTTTCTTCATAATGAGACGTTTAGGAAGCAGTGCTCACCACGACAGTCAGACATGTGTTGTGTCCCTGGTCATTATCATCCTAGCGTCCTACATTCCTGTTGTCATTGAGCCATCTTTGAAAAGAAAAGATCCTCGCCTGCATCAGAAATTACCCACCGGGTAAAGACCAGTGAGAGTCATCCCACCGGCGGAAAAAAAGAAGTGCCTACGGTATACAAAGAGGGAGCGAGGCAGGGAGGAAGCAAGAGGGAAAACTCTAGAAATAAACTTCTCAATTCAGCATTCACGTTCCGTTTTGTATCACTGATACAAAAATAAGTGACAAATGAACAAAATGGGTTTTACCTGGAAAAAAAGTTTCCGTGGAAGAGGTGATGTTGGGCATTTTCTTATATTTTTAATTACGTGGCGGTGGGGTGGGGGTGGGGAGGGGCCTGCCCACCAGATGCCCACACCGGGGGCAACGCTACCTGACTTGGGCGAGTCCCTGGGCGGCTCCGGCAGGCGGAAGACGTAGTGCACGTACGAGGCCAGCAAGCAGTTCCTCCCGTGCTGGTCCTTGGCCAGGTCCTTGCTGTTGTGCAGACTGTTGGCGATGGCCACGACGGACTCAAAGGCAAACTGGGAGAAGTTGGCTGAGGAACCGAGAGAAAAACGGGTGGCCTCATCATCAGTCGTTAATGAATCCAGGTGGAATGTTCTCTAGGGCTGGGTCCTCAATGGATCAGACGTAGAATGTTCTCCGGGGCTGTGCCAAGGAGTCGTCGCTGCCGACCAGCCGAACCAGGCAGGTCACCATGCGGGCCGGGGCAGAGTGAGCGGTTTCAGGGCCACCCTCCGCCCCGGCTGTGCTTACTGGGAACGACTTGCACATTTCCTTCTCCATCTCCCCCTGTGGCCAGGACTTGAGACGGGGTCTACTGTGGCTCTTCACAACAAAGACTTGAGACCGTCTAGACCCCCTTCCCCCTCTCAACCGTGCTGTGACCTGGTGTTACTCAGCGGGACCCGCACTGACATGAGCACTATCACCCGGGAGCCAGTTAGACATGCAGACTCTCGGGCCCCGCCCCGGACCTCCGGAGTCAGAATCCGCATTTAACAAGATGCCCAGGTGATTCTCAGGTGCGCTCGGGTCTGAGATGTGCTGTTGCAGCACGCAGATTCTTGGGGCCACAGATTAAACTAAAAAGGGAGATGTGGGGCGCCTGGGGGGCTCAGTCGGTTGAGCGTCCGACTTCGGCTCAGGTCAGGATCTCGCGGCCCGTGGGTTCGAGCCCCGCGTCGGGCTCTGTGCTGACAGCTCAGAGCTTGGAGCCTATTTCGGATTCTGTGTCTCTCTCTTTCTCTGACCCTCCCCTGCTCATGCTCTCTCTCTCTCTGTCTCAAAAATAAATAAACGTAGGGGCGCCTGGGTGGCGCAGTCGGTGAAGCGTCCGACTTCAGCCAGGTCACGATCTCGCGGTCCGTGAATTCGAGCCCCGCGTCGGGCTCTGGGCTGATGGCTCGGAGCCTGGAGCCTGTTTCCGATTCTGTGTCTCCCTCTCTCTCTGCCCCTCCCCCGTTCATGCTCTGTCTCTCTCTGTCCCAAAAATAAATAAACGTCGAAAAAAAAATTAAAAAATAAATAAACGTCAAAAAAAATTTTTTTTAATAAAAATAAAAAAATAAATAAAAAGGGAGATGTGTCGTGCTGTCCTCCGTAGTGGACCCGCCCAAATGATTGATGACTGTGTACAGTCTTGTTCAGGAGCCCCAAGCCCTCCACGGTTTGGCCCCACCCTAGGTATCCAGTCTTGTACCTTTTCTGCTCAAATTCAACTCCCTTTAAAATTTTTTTTTCAACGTTTTTATTTATTTTGGGGACAGAGAGAGACAGAGCATGAACGGGGGAGGGGCAGAGAGAGGGAGACACAGAATCGGAAACAGGCTCCAGGCTCCGAGCCATCAGCCCAGAGCCTGACGCGGGGCTCGAACTCACGGAGCGCGAGATCGTGACCTGGCTGAAGTCAGACGCTCAACCGACTGCGCCACCCAGGCGCCCCTCAACTCCCTTTAAAATGAGGTAGCTGTTCAGTCCCCACCGTGTGTCTTGCTCTGTCTCAGCTCTGCCATTTTTCTCATGCTGTTGTCCTCACCTGGAAAGTGCTCTCTGCTCGCACCGGCAAAATCCCAGCAGCCCTTCAATGATGGGCACAATCCCCCCTCCTCCACGAAGGCTCTGACACCACCCAGTACAGGGTTTCAGTGACACCGACACATAAAGTTCTTTGGCCGTTCCTGGGGGAACTGTGTCTCTCTGAGGAGGCATCCAGCCTCCCGGCATTCACCGGGGTGAAGTGCATTTCTCCTTTCTTGTCTCCCCACCGTGCCTTCCATAGTGCCTGACAGATGGGTTCTGAATAAATGCTGTACCTTAAGTGCCTCCAACTATTTGGTCCCCCAGGACAGGCAGCAACTTGCTACAAAGCTCAAAACAGGTGAATGAACACTCTGTCTAGCGAACAAGTCTATGTTAAATAGCTGGAACATACGGGGAACCTGGGTGGCTCTTGTCGGTTAAGTGTCTGACTCTTGATTTCGGCTCAACTCATCATCTCACGGTTTGTGAGTTCCAGCCCCGCGTGAGGCACTGAGCTGATGGCGTGGAGCCTGCTTAGGATTCTGTTCCCCTCTTTCTGCCCCTCCCTCTCTCAAAATAAATAAAAATAAACTTAAAAACACTAGCTGAAACAGACAAAGCAGGGTGCAGGTATGTGGGGGCATGGGAAGAAATCTGGGAGGGGGGTGAGCTTGCCAGTTTGCAGGAATCTATCCGGAGAGGCAACAGCTCCACGAACGACACGCTGGCCTGCCTGTGACAAGGATGTCTAACCTGTGGATGCACGAAAGAAGCATCCCAGGACACGATGCACCCGAGGGATTCTTCCCGGCTCTGCAGGCTACCTGGCATGTTCTAGACTATGCGTTCATGGCCCCTCCCCGCCAGCTCACTCATGTGCCACGGCCCAACTGTGTTACTTACTTCTCTTCTGACACTCCCAGGAAAGGGTCTTCCGATACTGTTTTCTGAACCTCTTTTTTTCTAAACCAGACATTCGGTTTTCTGCCTTTGTCTTGCGCATCTTGCTTGCACATTTTGGCCTTTTCCCCTCCGCCCCTCCTTCAAAGCCATCTCAAATACCGTCTTCTTCCTGGGACCCTCCTTCATCCTCCCAGATGGATGTTTTCACCACCCCTGCTCCGGTATTTAGCGTATGTGTCCCTATGAGGACTTCTGTCGGTCCTGCTGCTCTTTGCCATGTCCCATACGCTCTTGACTGTTCCTGCAAAGCCTACAACACCTAGCAGAGGACTGGAGCATGGGTGGGACCCAAAAGACATCCGCTGGACTGGAGGGCACAAGACCACATTAGTCCAGCTGAAAACAGCCTGAACAAAGGTGCCTCACAGCTGCTGGTCTCCTGCAGGAGTCGGGGGAACCGCCGGACCCAGGTCATACCTGACAATGTCCCCAGAGGAAGTCTTACACATCGTACTTAGTGCTAACGTGTTCAAAGTAAGCATTTAAAATATACTGTAAGACAGAAAAACCACTGAGTGGTTGCTGGGGACTGAGGGGAAGGGTGAATGGGGAGTGGCTATGGATGGGTAGGGGCTTCCTAAATTTAGGGCTGATGAAAATGTTCTGGAATTAGATACCAGTGACAGTTGGGCAACTATGTGAATGTGCTAAAAATCAGTGAATTGTGGGGCTCCTGGGTGGCTCAGTCAGTTGAACGTCTGACTAGTGATTTCAGCTCAGGTCACGATCTCACGGTTCGTGAGTTGGAGCCCCGTGACGGGCTCCTTGCTGACGGTGTGGAGGCTGCTTGGGATTCTCTCTCTTTGCCCCACCCCTGCACGCTCTCTCTCTTTCTCCCGCTCTATTTTTCTAAATAAATACATAAACTTAAAAAAAAAAAACAAATGAGGGGCACCTGGGTGGCTCAGTCGGTTAAGCGGCCGACTTCACCTCAGGTCATGATCTCGGGGTCCGTGAGTTCGAGCCCCGCGTCGGGCTCTGTGCTGACAGCTCAGAGCCTGGAGCCTGTTTCAGATTCTGTGTCTCCCTCTCTCTTACCCTCCCCCGTTCATGCTCTCTCTCTGTCTCAAAAATAAATAAATGTTAAAAAAAAAACCAAATGAATTGTATGTTTTAGTGAATTTTAAGATATGCATATTACATCTCCACAAAAAAGCGATCACGTTGAATTTCAATTTAGAGAGTTCCTTTCCTCCCATTTAATAGGAACTGTCTGACTTCTTGAAACCCTATTTCTTTGTTGGTCAAGAAAACAAATATCTCAGAGGTAAAATAAATCCATCAATTACAAGAAATGGAACTTGAAAGATTGCCTCCGATCATTCAGTACATACGTCGTTAAAAGCTGAAATTTTAAGCATCCTACATTAATGTGCATTTTTTTTTTTTTAACATCCAGGAAGTCTCAAAAAAAAAAAATCAGTGGACTTGGCTTCCCTGGACTCACGTCATCATTGGAAAGGAAGATAGCACCGCCCCTGTTCTCAGGATTTCCGGGAAGTCTTGGTTCCCACAACAAGGAGCCGCCCCCCTCCCCCGGCCCCGCAGGCCTCCCACCTGTCTGGCCGGCGATGACCATGGGCTGCACGGAGAGCTGGAAGAGCTTGTCCAGCACCAGGTGCAGGAACAGCACCAGCGGCTCCAAGCGGGAGGAGTTCAGGCAGATGAGGCTGAGCTTCAGCTCGTGCTCCAGTGACGTCTCGCTGATCTTCTGGTCCAGCACGCGGATGGGGAAGGTCACCTGGCTCTCCAGGGAGTGGCACAGGGTGAAGAACCTCTCCAGGTGGTTGTCCTAGGGGGGCAGACGGCACACGCTGCACGGGGCTCACCCCTCCGTGCTCACCAGGGGGTGCACAGACACACACAGCTCCAAGCCTCTCATCCCGCGTTCCAGACCAGGAGTTCTAAGACAAGGCTGTTTCACACTGAGGGTATGAACTCCTCTGTGCCATGGTATGAACAAAACAATCGCTTCTTTAAATTTTTTTTTATGTTTTATCTTACATTTGAGAGAAAGAGAGAGAAAGAGAGAGAGAGAGAGAGAGAGAGAGAGAGAGAGAGAAAGCATGAGCAGGGGAGGGTCAGAGAGAGGGAGACACAGAATCCAGAGCAGGCTCCAGGCTCTGAGCTGTCAGCACAGAGCCGGACGCGGGGCTGGAACTCGTGAACAGTGAGATCACGACCTGAGCCAAAGTCGGATGCTCAACCGGCTGAGCCACCCAGGTGCCCCAAAACAATCTCCTGATAACTATTAACTGAAGAAAACATGCTTTGGACTCTGGCATGGTTTGTAAGCAGAGGCAAGGACACCAGGTTAGACACGTTGCCAAACAGGGGGTCTGAGCACACGTAAAGTGCAGGCGGGGGCCAGAAAAGGAGGGCATGTCGAACTGGCATGGGGGAAAACTGGAGAGATGGCAGGATGACAGAGGGAAATGAGACAGCAGAAGAAAACGTTGCAAATGGGACCCCTTCGCACAACATCTCAGCCCGCAGGCAGCCGGGCAGGTCCTGGGTTCCTTCATCTAGGGGCTCCATATTTTTATGAGGTCTTCCTCATTTAAACCACAAATAAAACCTGAACAGGCCTGGAAGTCTCCACAAAGAACCAAAGGTCGTTTTTGTTCTGCCCATGCACAAAGACGGTCACTGATGTTTTACTGGACCCTGTCCTTACAGTTTTCTCTGCTGTACCCCTAGCTTCCTTCTGGCTGATCTGAAGTGGGCCTTGAGGTTCCTTACCTGGGTGTGAACCGAGGAAACAGCTTGCACTTCAATATTAAATACTCCCTTATGTCCTTCAGCCCATTTAATGGGAGGGTTCTGTAAAGGGACTTTCTGTGTTAAAGAAAAAAAAAAAAAAAAGATTAGCAATTCAGTCCCCTTTTCTGATCACCGACAAGCCGAGTGAAGCAACGTGACCCTGTAGATGTCACGGTTCTACAAATATACCCCCCCCCCGGAAGCCTAATCTGAGTGGTCCAGGAGTTAGGAGCCCTGAGTTCAAGTTCAGTTCTTCACAGAATTAGTTACTGTTACTTTGACAAGTCAAATAAACTCCCATTTTCTTATGCTGAAAGGAGGGATCAGAAGTGAGTGATGTGGGGCGCCTGAGTGGCTCAGTGAGTTAAGCATCTGACTTCGGCTCAGGTCATGATCTCGCGTTCATGAGTTCCAGCCCCGCGTCAGGCTCTGTGCTGAGAGCTCAGAGCCTGGAACCTGCTTCGGATTCCGTGTCTCCCTCTCTCTCTGCTCCTCCCCCGCTTGTGCTCTCTTTCTCTCTCTCAAAAATAAATAAACATTACAAAAAATTGTTAAAAAAAAAAAAAAAAAAAGAAGTGAGTGCTGGGTCTTAAACTCCCATCCAGCAGTGATAATCCTGGATTCCAGGGAGTAATACTGCAGCGATTTCCCCATTAGTCAGGGATGTCAAGACCAAGTGTAGAGTATCTTACAAGACATGAAATTTTAATGCTTTCAAGTGCCCGCAGTTCCTTTCCCTTTTAACACTGTGTTTCCAAATAGCAGTCCTGGTAGGCTCCCGCTTTAATTACTCAAAAGGACTCTTTTATATACCATTTATAGATCAGCAGTTGTTCAGTCCTTGGGGACTTGCCTTAAATTCCCACCAGAATTGTCATCCTCTAGAGACACCACCACACAGCGCTGAGTGAGCACCGCCCAGCCTGGCCCAGCCACGTGAGTGTGGGCATCTCCCGCCTTCTAATGGAAGGAGGCTTGCTGTATCTACAAGGGGAGGATGTGTGCATGGGGTGCGGACCCTTGGAAGTCCTCAGACAGACTCACAAATGGGGGCTCAAAGCTGGATCCAGCCCACAGACAAGTTCTGTTCGGCCCAGTGTTGGAAACTTTTCTTTTTTTTTAATGCTTATTCATTTCTGAGATAGAGAGAGAGAGGGACAGAGTGTGAGCAGGGGGCGGGGACACAGAGACAGGGAGACACGGAATCCTAAGTGAGGCTCCAGGCTCTGAGCTGTCGGCACAGAGCACGACGCGGGGCTCGAACTCAAGAACCGCGAGATCATGACCTGAGCTGAAGTCGGATGCTTCACTGCCTGAGCCACCCAGGCGTCACAAGAGCCCTTATCTTTTAAGATAATTGTAAAATATTTATAAATGAAATGATATAACGTCTGGGATTTGCTTCAAAGTAATACTGACTAATGCAAACCTGCGCCAGGCAGACAAGGGCACGAGAGCTGGTGCAGGGCCAGTGCCTCTGTGGTGACCACGGAGAGGCCACTGGGCTCCCTTAAAAGGGTGGACTGCAGCACTGTGCATGCGCAAGAGGTGGCACAGGAAACAGGAGGAAGCAAAGACTACCGACATTGGCATCTCGGGAGCAATAAAGGTATCCAACTGCAGACAGCGACAAGGGACCCAGAGGAGGAGAACCCGGCAACAGTTAGTGTGGGAACCTGCTAAAAGGATCTGTGCTGAGAGCAGCTGTTGTCGCGGAAGGGCTCTATCTGCCTTGCGCTTTACAATACGTTATTCTGTGAGTCCCTTTGTCGTGGCGAATGCAAGGCGGTGCTTCCTTGGGTGCAAGGTGCATTTGCCAGACATTCAGAACTGGGGATGCCTCAGTGAAGGGGGTTCCACGTCCACATCTGCTCCCATCCTATCAGAGCAACGTGCTCTCAGAACATGCAACACGCTGAGAGACGGCCGTCCTCCAAAACATGCTGAGCATCCTCAGTCACATCTAAGGGAATGAGAAGTGCCTCTGGGCAGGTGGTCCAAGACCATGGCCAGCCAGGAAAGGGCTCCTGGCTAACTTGGCGGTTACCTCTGCAGAATGCATGGAATAGTTGGGGGGCAGCTTTTCCAAGGCAACTGGGAGACAGTAGGATCCCGTTTGAAGGCGTTCATTTAAGAGAATTGGCAGCCACTGAAATAGATGATGTAAAGAATAAAGTGGTATTTATTACAGCACATAATTCTGGCAATTTATCTAGCTCACAATAATCAAATGCAACTAAATGATGATTAGATATTGACCAGGCCTCTTTGTGGCAGTAATTTCAGTCAAGTTCTTTGCATTTTAAATTCCCCGAGAGCTCCGAAGATAGTAATATCCATGATTTACTGCTTTCGGAGCCAAAGGAGTAGCATTTTTCTTTATAGCCAGTGTTTGTGAGTGTCTGAACAAGATCAATGTTTATCTTACCTTTTATATACACATATATATATATATATATATATATATATGTTTTTAAAGAAACAACTTTCTTCCCCTTGGGGAAAAAAGAGCTAGTTTTATATGTGGAGCATATATGTTAAACCTGGAAATAATGGACAACGCAATGCTTTTTTCTAAGTGAGCGTTCTTCCAGAATCTAGCATCCCCTAGCTCTCCCTTCCAGAAATATGTCATCTGCTACATCAAGTCATGTTTGCTTTTTGCTATCATCTGGCTTGGCGTATTTTGCTACTTCTAGCAGGAAAAAAAGCAAGTGAGTAGAATTTAGTTGCTGATCTCTGCAGGGACCTTGAGTCCCTCAACCGCAGGGTGAATCAGCAAGTTGAAAACGACTCACCGAATATCCCAGAAGACTTTCCACGGAGGCTCCTTGCTTCTGCTGACAGCTGATATGATAGAAGGTGAACAGGAGGTGGTGATGTACTGTGAGCTTAGCAGGAAGCTTAATTTTCACTTCTTCATAGAAGTCAGGAGACCTGTTTCAAAAGCACATTACACACAAACAACTTTTAGCAAGAATGATGACTTCTCTGACTATAAATTGTAAGGCCACAGTCCTTTTGCTCCTCAGAATTTGCCTGCTTGGTGTGTGGCCTTTTATTTTTTTAAATGTAATTTATTGTCAAGTTAGCTAACATACAGCACAGAGGGTGTGCTCTTGGTTTCGGGGGTAGATTCCTGTGATTCATCGCTTAGATACAACACCCAGTGCTTGTCCCACCGAGTGCCCTCCTCAATGCCCATCACCAACTCTCCCCTCTCCTCCACCCCCCGGCCCAAAACCTCAGTTTGTTCTCTGTATTCAAGAGTCTCTTATGGTTTGCCTCCCTCCCTCTCCGTTTGAAACTATTTTTCCCCTTCCCTTCTCCCATGGTCTTCTGTTAAGTTTTTCAAGTTCTACATATGAGTGAAAGTTCTACATATGAGATCTGTTTTTCTCTGACTGCCTTATCTCACTCAGCATAGTACCCTCCAGTTCCATGCATGTTGCTGCAAATGGCAGGATTTCATTCTTTCTCACTGCCAAGTAGTATTCCATTGTATATATAAACTACATCTTTATCCACTCGTCAGTTGATGGACATTTAGGGTAGTTCTCAATTAAAAATGAACTACCCTACGTCCCAGAAATAGCACTACTAGGAACTTATCCAAAGGATACAGGAGTGCTGAAGCATAGGGGCACATGGACCCCAATGTTTACAGCAGCACTTTCAACAATAGCCAAATTACAGTGTTTTGTTTTTTACTCTACATCATTCTGCTCCCAAGCTGGAGATCCTTGGACCAACCTTATGCCCCCGGATATACTTTGCCTACCTAACACCGCTCACAAACTAAAGGTTCTGTCGGGGTCGGGGGGTGGGGGGGAAGATCTCTGCACACACAATGGAAAAGTTCAACTTCATCTGAAAACGGGATAACGCTCAGAGTCTTGCTGTGACCTCCTTTTCTATCTCCACCCCAAGAACAGGGACTGGCATGTGGCTGGCACTCATCAAAGGAATTTGGATTAGCAAATGAATGATGTTAGGAAGGAAAAGGAACCTGATTTTAGTGAATCACAAAGTCCCAGATACTTTACTAAGGGCTTCATGTATATTATTCAGTTCATTGTCAGCCCAACCCAGGAAAGTGCGTTCAGAGAAATGCTTAAATGGGCCAAGGTTATCAAGCCAGGATCAAACCCAAGTCCATCTGACTCTGTAAGGTGGACTATTCATCTCCTCTTCGTGTGAACTGTGAGTAACGGTTTAGACGTTATTCTGTGACTCAGTTTACCCACAGAATAATGAGTGTTCCATTTCTCTTGGCCAACTTAAATCTCCTTAAAGTTGACAATGGGGCAGGTGTGGAGTGATAGTTAGAAGACAAGTAGACAGAGAAAGGAGAGCTGGTTTTGTTTCTGGCCCCCTGCAGTACCTCAGAGCAAGGTAGGAAATTTATTTCTTTATTTAACACCATAAAACTTCTCATTATCATACTAGGACAGAAGGCTCCAGAAAAGGCCAAACAACATTCGGTTCTTAAAGATATTTTCTTCTCCCAGTCTTAGGTAATGGCAAAAAATGTGCATCTCTGACACAGAATCATGGAACTGACATATATTTGCTTGGTCCCTCAGTCCCCCAAATTATAAAACTTTTGGGAGGAATCATCTAAGGGGTTCAGAAAAGCCAGGAGCTAATGAGACAACCATGACGTAGGTTTACAACTCTGAAACGTACTTACTTATTATGGTATGTAACGGCTGTGTAAACTTCCTGGAGAAACTCCGGGCCATTAGATTTTCCAAAGATGATCTGTTCGCCAAAACAGAAAAGACCAAATGAGCGGTGATATTTGGGTTCATCAAATCAACTGTCATCGGCCCAGGGGATGCTCTGGTCTCACAGAGCTGCATTTTGTAAATTAAGGGTGCTGAGTTTACAACTGATCCAACTGCGCACGTACCAATGGGGAACTGGTTACGAAGGGTATATTAGTGACCAAGGGCCACAGGGCTGTGAGCCTGGAAGGCCAGCACTTTCTCCACTCCGCCTCACTGTCTGTATGTCTGTACTCCAGGGCAGAGCCACAGAGTGCTGCCCCAGCGACTCTGGCCCGGGCTCTTTTCCCTCCAGAGACATGGGCCTGGTCGCTTGGGTGATCAGGGCCTTCACTGGCCTGTCCACATGTTCGTGCTATTTAAAAAAAGACACCTCTTCTGGCCTGACTCAGCCCTAAAGGCACATGATTTGACTCATCTTTGGGCAAAGAAAACAAGAGCCCTTTTTACTAGGTGCAAAAATGACAGGTCCCGGGGCCTGGGGAGTAGAGAACAGGCTGGGCCTGGCCCCCACTTGTCCCCTACGAGAAATTTCTGTGCAGCTGTACCCGGCTGCCCTGGGAGCCTTGCCAGGGGCCAGAGCAGAGAGAACCAGGGGCATTTCCTTGAGTATTTACTTGAGCATTTCCTTCCCACCACTGTTGCAAGAAGATACCTTTGGGTAGGTGAGTAAGCCAACAGGAAGATGGTTAAAGAAAAAAAAAAAAAGTAGATACTTCTAGAATGGATTCACTGGAAAAAAATTACTTCAGTAGAAAGGTGTATTAACTGGATTCTGGGACTTGCATTAAATAACAACAGCTAACTTCCCATCTTATTAGAAGATAGTAGAAATAATACAATACAAATTCTGGCCTTTTGGGTTCCCTAGAGAACACTGTTATTATATATTTATTATTTGATTTAAATTCTGCTTCGAGATGAAGCTCCATTCCCGAAATGGGTTGAGATGGTGTGTGTCTATCATGACTAGGCAATATATATCTCCAGATGTGGTCTGGGGCTCAGGCAGAGTGTATCTCAATGCACATCTGGAAATAGAGCAAACATGGCTGATGCAGTGGGCCCGTCTCTCCAACTCTTATACCAGCACGGGGTGGTTTGGAAAGATTTCGTGGTATTTTTCAGTCCTCTCAAACGAGCTGCGTTTCCAAATTTCACAGACCACTTGGAAATAAGTTAGGGAAGAGACTTTCAATTTAGACTGGCCCCGTTTCCCCATCAGCACACTGGGACCCGTGTCAGACTAGCCACAAAGGCCTTTGCGCACGCTGAGAGGTGTTGGTTGGCCTGAAGAGACGGACTCTGTGTGCTGCTGGGCTTTGGGTGTTGTCGGTGGGAAGGTCAGCACACCCCGGGGTGAGGCACGTATACGTGTCCCTCTTACCGGCATAGCATTGTTCGCATCCTCTCCAGACATAAACTGGATCTTTATTGTAATGTTCCGGGCAGATGCTAGTTTATTAGCAAAGTTCAGCCTCTGCGGGTAGACGTAGAGAAGGTTTCTGGAAAAGAAAAGGTAAAGAACCAGCGCATCAGGTCATGAGCATGATTTTGCCAAGTTCTTCAGGGAGTACTAAAGCCTATGCTCATGAGGTAATTATTCTGATGGAGTCTCTTCCTTTCTGAAGTGAATGATTTGGGGAGGAGTGAGGTATTATTGACTCTTCCTCTTCAGATGCAGTCATCGATGATAACCAGCACTGTTCTCTGCTTTGCTACATGGAAAGATGTGTCTGCGGCAGCTCAGAAAGTCCCACCATCTGAGGGTATGGAAATCTGCCTAGAGGGAGTATGTCTGATACGAAGAGAGCAAAAAAGGTTCAGCTCATCTTCAACGAAACTCATGACCACATCTCATTTCTTTTTTCTTCCTTTTTTTCCCTTTCTAATCTGTATGCTGTGGTTTCAATTTTTTCTTGGCATTGAATTCTGGATATGTTTAGCTTTCTTTTCATATATATATATTTTTAAGTTTGTTTGTTTGTTTGCTTGTTTGTTTAGAGAAGGGGAGGAGCAGAGAAAAAGAGAGAGAGAGAAATTCCAAGCGGGCTCCGCACTGTCAGCGTGGAGCCTGACGCGGGGTCTGAACTCACGAACTGTGAGATGATGACCTTCACTGAAACCAAGAGCTGGTCACCCCTCTTTTCCTACCTAAGATGACTGTTCAAACCTCCAGCCCACAAGTTATATGACAATCACACAACAACAACATGAAAAATATATCCATCCATCAAACAACTATGCGACAGCTACTAGGCTAACATTATTACTAGTATACTCCACTAAAAGGTAAACTCTGGGAAGGCAGAGATTTTTATCTGATGTTTTTATCTACTACTGAATCTCCAGCATATAATACTGCCTAGGACATAGAGGTGCTATGTAAATATTTGTGGAATAAAGGAACAAATGTGTATATTTTTGAAGAATCATATATCCTTGACTCAAAGAAATAATGATACTAACGATTATAGAGCACTTATCTTGAGTCAAGCAGTGTTCCAAATACTTGGTGTTTGTTAAACTGTTCAAGTCTCATAATTATCCTCTAAGTAGGTACTATTGTCATGGCATCATCCCCATGTCACAAATAAGGAAAAGATGAGATACAGAGGTGTTAAATCACTTGCCCTAAATCATATAGGTAGGAGATGTCAGTCGGGAACTGAAGTCAGGGAGCCTGGCTCCAGAGCTGGGCTCTTAACTAAGCTGTATTCCCTCTGACAAGACTCCCACAGAAATGACCAGAATGGTCTTTCCATCCTGTGTTATTCATGACATCTCTCGGTGACAAGCGTGCCTCATTTTCTGGGTCTTATTAACAGATGAGTGTCAACAGTACACAGGGCTCATTCAATTAGTGTCACCTTCTTTGGGCAAACGTCTTGTCCTTCTCACACTTGGTCCACTGTTCTAACTCCTAGGTAACACAGTCTCCTCACACAGATACATGCTTGTCCCAAAGGCTTTCAAGAGGACAAAACTACCCTTGTGTGAACCAGACACAGGAGAGGAGTGATCAAGAGAGAGAGGACCAGGTGACCAGATTTTTCCTTTGTGAATAGTAGGTTCTTATAATACTTTATAAAGATTTGCCTGTTAATTGATATAAGGGTTTCTTAACCTCACCGTTACTGACATTTGGGACTGAAAACTTCTTGTTGTGGGATGGTCCTGTGCAATGTAGGACATTCAGCACAATCCCTGGCTTCTACCCATTAGATACTAGGAGTGTCTCCCCCCTACTCAGTTGCGACAATCAAAAATGTCTCTGGAAATTGCTAAATGTTCACCCGAGGGGTCCAAATCACCCCCATTTGAGAACTACTTATCTACACATGTGATTTTGTGTGGTAAAGATCTGTTCAACTATACCCAGAAGATTTCCCATATTTTTTTTTTAATGTTCATTTATTTATTTTGAGAAAGAGAGGGCACACATGAGCAGAGCAGGGCAGTGAGAGACAGGGACAGATTATCCGAAGCGGGCTCTGCACTGACCGAACAGAGCGTGACACAGGGCTTGAACCCACGAGCCGCAAGATCATGACCTGAGCTGAAGTCAGATGCTCAACCAACTGAGCCACCCAGGTGCCCCAGATTTCCCACCTTTAATAGATATAGTCAATGCCGTTCACTGGGTCCATGTTCAAATGTAAAGTATGCTCTATTGGAAAAGGGAAAAGTCAATACTCAAGTACGAGGCAGAAGATGAAAATTTTAAATCTGTTTAATTTATGAAGTCTGCGGTAGTGAGGGACTGGAAAATCAAAAGGGAAGGACTAAGCTGGCATTGACTCTCGTCTTGCATCCATAACCCCTTCGTTGTAATAGCCAGATTTATCCTGCAGTCACGTGTGTGTGAAAGTGGTCATTTTGGACCAGCGTTGCATAAATGCCCAGATTTACCCCATGGCTCTTCCTTGCTACGACACTGTCAGCGGGGGACAACACTCATAGCCACAGCCCTGGACAAGACCAAATGGATGGGCTGAGTGAACCCGCTCCTGAAGGACCTGGCTGACAGCCCCACCTCAGTGATTTGGTACCAGACGTGTAAATAAAAAGCGAGCCATGTGACAAAGTTAATGCTCCAGGGAGAGCCCCCTGAACTATCAGGAATGGATGCAGTGATCCTCAGAATCCCTGGTCTGGTCAGGCAAGAGGAAGTGAAAAGCTTTCTGAATGTGTTGTGATGGGGGTAGCCCTCAGAGCTGAGAAAATACGAGAATGCCGGGGCTAGAGCTGGGCCTTTAATAAAAAAATCATATTCTCAACCTAGCTTCACTTTCGTAACGAAATTTCGGGGTTTGACATTTCTGTTCCGTCATATGTTTCATGCAACTTATCATTGTTGAAAGCGACGATGCTTTATTTCATTGAGTGTCGTAAAACCTTCAGTCTTACACCAGCTATCAAGCAAGGTTAATTCCGTTAGCCTGCTGGTCGCCGAAGGCTGAACACAACACAGCAGTGCCCCACCTGTTCCACAGAACCCTAGCGCTTTGCAAAACGTTAGCAAGTATGTGGGGAAGTGGAGGAGCTGGGTGACCAGATGCTGCTGGGAAAGACTGGGAGAGACCAAGATACACAGGTTAATGTGCACCGTGAATTTGCTGTCAGAGGAAAAGAGGCCGTTCCTCTCCCTCAATGTTTTGACCGCAGAACTCATTTCATTGATCTGTTCTTTCATGGTATGTTTCACATGCGTAATGTTCTGAGAAATCACCTGGGAAAACACTGAAATGAACTTATCTGGGGACAGAGGAGCATCCCACATCGAGGGAGGAAAAACGCATCACGATTCTCTGCTCAAAGAGGTTGCAAGGTGATGAGGGACAACTCTCAGGTGCTCAGGGAAGAAAATGCTACTTGGAGCTATCAAGAACACACAGGCGCTCTCTGCTTCGGCAAGCGCAAAGGTCAGGGAGGTCTTACTTTACCCTCGACTCTCTGTATTGGGCAATTTTCTGGAAGCACAACGGGGGTGACACGGTGCTGGTGACAGATCTTAACTGCTGTGTCTCGTGACCTCTCTAGGGCACTCTGTATCTTGCACTGTACTTCTGATGCCCTGGCATGGCAGCGGCTGGCGCACACACTTCCCCCTGCCTGCTGGCCTTTGTTTCCAGCTCTTTCTAGCTGCCGTCCTGTCCTCTTGTTGATCTCTTGTGATCTCAGGATCACAAGTGGCTGTAAACGGTTCACTGCAGTGACCGCTTCCTATACTTCAGTGAAAAAGAATATAATTGCAAGGCAAGAATGTCATCACAAGGAAATTGATTAAATTTAGCAAACGGGCATAATATTCAACAAGCTTCAAAAGCCAGGAAAGTGTCGATGCCTTCCTCCGAAACGTAGGTGTCAGGCTATGATACAGTGAAGGGATGGATGTAGAATTTGGGGGGTGAGAGCTGGGAGCCACCCAGTCCAAGCCCCAACTTTTGAACATGAGAAAACAGAGGCCCTGGGGGGGGGGGGTCGAGGAAGAGTTCACCCTCTGAGTTAGCCACAGAGCAGATCCAAGATCAAGTTCAGTGCTGTTCTGAACATAGCCCGTGCCTGTCTCAGTGGCACCTCCCAAACCTTGCCCTGTCGAACGGAGGGAGCCCAACCGCGAGGCTGTTAGGAATGGACACGGACGTCATACTGAGGATGGGATGCCGTTCAAAGTTGGGTGTGGGCACATGGGTAGGGGTGCAGACCCCCCTCTGCTCACTCTTGCTCCCCTTTGCTACCACCGCTCCATCTGCACAGCGAATGCTGCCTGAGCGGTAGCCTCAAGAGTGGTTAACGGCATTGGCTCTGGAGCCAGAGAGCTGACCTTGGGCAAGTTATGTAGGCTTTCCAAAGGGAGGCTAATAATCACACCTCCCTCGCAGGGCGGTGGTGGGCATTCACGAGTAAGAATGCACTAAGGACAGCTGTGACGATGACGAGGCTTTCCTGCACACAGCTACTAAGTCTGACACACGCCACAACCTACACTCTCCGCTGCAAACCACTCTCATGTCTCGGCCGGGCCACTGTGATGCTTCCAATTCATCTCTTGGCGTCTACGCTTGTCCCTTATCATCTACTCCCTGTATATTGGTCAGGAGGACCTTTCCAAATGTAAACTAGATTACGGCAGGCTCCTGCGAGGGTTTCCCAAGCTTCGCATCGTGCTCCCTAGGTGATCGGCCCTCGGCAATCTCTCTGACCTTACTGCTCATTACTTTCCCACACTGGCCTTTTTCTTGAGGGCCTAGAACATTCTAAACTGATTCTTACGTCAGGGCTTTCGCACCTGCTCTTCCCCTTGCCGAGAAGAGCTTCTTCCAGTTCTCCACATGACCAGTCCCTTCTCATCTCCTGGGTTTCGGCTCACACGTCACATCATCCAAGAGATCTTTCCTATCATCCTTTGGAGTTGGCCCACTCCACTCCCTCTCTCACACCAACTCTCTCTCTTTCATAATCACGATTATGAAAGTTACATGGTTACGACGATATGTATCCATTGTTTCAATCTTGGAGAGCTGAAAAGTAATAAAAAGTATACAGAATAAAATATCAACTACCCAATATCCCACTGCCTTGAGGAAAATCACTGTTCAGAGTAGCGTATTTCCTCCTGCCTTTATTTCCTCTGTACGTTCAACATTTTTATCATACTGTATAGACAGAGCTTTTTGTTTTTGTATCACTGAATGTTCAGTTATGACCATTTTCCCAATACACATGGCTTTGATGGCTACCTGATTTTTCGTGTTATGAATGCGCCATAATTTGCACCAGTCTCCAAAAATAAACATTTAGGCTATTTCCTTTGTCTCAACGATTAGGCTCTGATGAATCCTTTATCTATCTTGCCCCTTTGCAATGTAGTGTCCTTTTGGAAAAATCTCTTTAGGTTCTATAAAGTTCAGTTTCTTCATTGTTGAATTAATTGGATAAAAAAAACCCCACCAATCTACCTTTATTTATGCTGTGGTTGAAGACATAATGAGCGAAAGTTTGTAAAAATGCTTTGAAGTAGGTGGGTCAAAGGGTCTGTGTAAATCACGACCATCGTCACTCAGATTGGATAAGCAGGTAAGCTGTCCTCACACTCTTCTCCCGTATCTCAGTACAGGGGCACTGCCTACCTGACCCACTTGTCCTTCAATTTTGCACATTGCTTCCACAGGGGTGCTGGACCCTTGTTCTCAAACATCATCACTTACGGGTGCTCAGGGTCCTGCTCCATACTAAATGCGCTTTCCACAGGACACACAGGTGGAGGGAAACTTCAAGAGAATTTAGTTCAACATCCCTTTTTGCAAGCTGGAACCTGATTCCAGGGAGGTTAAATGGTTTTGCCTAAACATTTTTTTTTTAAGGAAGATGTGTCTCCCAAGGATCATTTTATTTCTTACCTCCACAATGCTAAGTAATGTGTTTTGTTAAATATGCATGCTTTTAAAGAAATGAATATATGAAAAGCAATAATGTTATCTCTTGGGAGGGAAGATCTATCTGCAGGGTGGGTGATTCACAGAGTCTAAACCAGGTAAGGGTGATTAACAAGAAACTGACAAATGCGCTTGTATTTTTATAAGTGATAAATTATATGCCTCATATAAGCTGGAGAAAAACCCTAAGAGTTATGTTATCTAATGATTCTTGAGAAGGTAGCCTATAACCAAAATAGGCATCACTGGTTATGGCCGAGCGATTTTGAAAGCTGCTTTAGTAAGTGTGGGTCCAGCGTATGTGCATTTAGTACAATCCAATCTTCCTCAGCGCAGACAAAACGGTTTTCTTTGGTTCTATACATCACGACATTTAACTGAACACCCGGTATCCATCAACAGCCTTCTTCCCAGAGCCACATCCGATGGCTTCTTTTGATGACAAACTGTTTTGGAAACTTTGAATTTTTTCCACTGATTCAATGATTTTTAAGCTGCTGTAATTGAGCAGCTCCAGGAAGTCAGAAGTTAAACTCGCAGAATTTGATCATTCTTAGATCCAACTGGCGACCACACTCTCCCTGCTCCTCACTGCCTTGGGACTGTCTTCTATTACCTTTCCTGAAAACAGCTTAGCACAGGGGACCTAGAAATCCTGCAAAGCCATAATGCAAAGAACACCGGTGTGCGCCCTACTCAGTTTAGCATATTCTCTCTCCAGGGTGAGAAAACTAAGAGAAGAACCTGTTATTCCAACGATGACATCTGTGTTCTCTCCCAGAGGCTTCTCTAGCTTGGAGTGCAGCTCAAGGAGCAGGCGAGCTACAGCAAAGAGAACATCGGGCACTTGTCAAAATGGACATGTTGAACCGCTCTCTAGTGGAGCTGCTAATGCAAAAGGGCCAGCAGGAGAGAGAGCCGGGCAGCTCGGCAAGAGGAACGAAGGCGTCCACCTGCTGGTGGCTGAGCTCCAGCACCGGCTGGTTCCAGGTGTGAGGCATGGAGAGAGGCGACAAGAAGCTAAAGTTGCTGGAGTGGGAGAGGAAGGAGGCTGCAATTTTCACGGGGGGGGGGGGGGTGTTCGGCTGACAACAGTGGTGGACGGTGTTGTGGTGAGCTTTAGCGGGCAACCACCAACACTCTTCAGGGCTGAGGCCTCAGTATATGTTACTTAGGGAACCGGTCCATCTCTCCAGGTTTCTCTCTCCATCTTTCAACGTCTCTCTGTCTCTATCTTCAATCTGTGTGCGTGTACCTCTTTTTTTTTTTAGCTTCCCCTTGCTTTCTCTCTTTCTCCATGTCTATGATAAACCTTCTCCCTGCCTCCTCACAGCCCCTCAGCAAAGGACAAAATGCTCTTTATGAGGGAGCTCTCCTCCAGTTCCAACTGGCATCTATTTCCTTCCACATGTGCAGCAATGATGACTTCATGCCAAGGACTGGGACTGGCTTGTGGGCATGGCCACTTTCCCCTCAGGATGACAGGCGGGAGCCCAAGATTGAGGAACATCTTAGGGTTTCATGAAAATGTCTGAGGCCTCCAACATTATTAGCTCCAAAATATGAAAAGTAAAATCTCAAAATCACAATTAATGACTTTCTTCATTTTACTATTTTTTAAATGCATTTAAGTAATCTCTACCTCCAGCATGGGGCTCAAACTCACGACCCAGAGATCAAGAGTTGCACACTCTTCTGACTAAGCCAGCCAGGTGCTGCATGATTCTAAAACTCAATGCTTACTTGGGGGTGCCTGGGTGGCTCAGTTGCTTAAGCGACTTCAATTCAGGTCATGATCTCGTGGTTTGTGGGTTCAAGTCCCGCATTGGGCTCTGTGCTGACAGCTCAGAGCCTGGAGCCTGCTCCGGATTCTGTGTCTCCCTCTCTCTCTGCCCCTCCCCTGCTCACACTCTGTGTCTCTCTCAAAAATAAATAAACATTAAAAAAAATTGCAAAGAAAAAGAAAAGCTGAGTGGAGGCATCGTAGTGAGATCAGCTTTGTTAAAATAAAATCAACTGCTTAGTACGTATAACATTTTGTCAGTTCATCAATGGCAACTCTACTGAGTTTAACCTAGAGGTGAAAACATTTTCCCATACTTTGCAGACTGTTTATATATGAGAGGGGGGATGGACAGAGAGAGAGAGACAGAGGATCCCAAGCAGGCTCCACACTGACAGCAGAGAGCCCGATGTGGGGCTCAGGCTCATGAACCACAAGATCACGACCTGAGCTAAAGCTGGACCCTTAACTGACTGAGCCACCCAGGCACCCCGATCTCAGTATGTTTTAAATAACACGTGGTCAGGTGCTTCTGGTTTAGGGAGACCTTAAAAGGATCTTGGCTACGGATATGCAGTAGAGGGAGAATAAAATGCCAGCAAAATCAGCTTGGCTATTTTATTAGCGCTCCTAAAGCTTGTGACCTATGTGTTGGCTTCCCAGAGGACCACTAGCAATACAGGCTGAAGTAGATGGGGTGGTAAATTAGTACCCGGCTCTCCTGATACAACACACTGAAACATACTGCATAAAAAGCTCTCTGGTTTCCTCCATAACCATGCTCACCCTACTTTGGTAATTTCAAAGTATTTCTTTTTCTTTTCTTGTGTTTAAAAACTTCCTTTCTGAGGTGCCTGGGTGGCTCAGTCGGTTAAGCGTCTGACTTCAGCTCAGGTCACGATCTCACAGTTTGTGAGTTTGAGCTCCCGCATCGGGCTTTGCACTGGTGGTGTGGAGCCTGCTTGGGAGCCTGACTCACTCTCACTCTCACTCTCTCTCTCTCTCACTCTCACTCTCTCTCTGCCCCTTCCCTAGTTGTGCGCTTTCTCTCTTTCAAAATAAATAAATAAACTTAAGAAATAACTCTAGCCCTTTTTGCAAAGACAGAGCCAAAGAATCGATGAACTATTTGCTGACGTGGAAATACAGCAAAACCGCCTGCATAAACGAGATGCCCTCATTTGAAAACTACGGGGAAAGGTTGGTGGCTCTCACTCCTTTTAGTAATGTGTTAGCAACTGACTTTGATTCTAACAGGACGAAATTCAAGTGCCTATTAATATCGGTGATCTTAAAGTTGTCTGCGACTTACTCAAACCTTCCAAAGGAAATTGCGAATCTAGATACATTCTTTTAAGGTGGTCGTGCCAGATGAGCAGCTGTGGTTTTATTTATCATTCACATTTCACTGCCAGGAAAATATGTCTTAAATGTAATAATAAAAACAGCTAACAGTATTTGACCCAACTTCACCTTAGCAGATGATAAAACAGAGGCACAGGGAGGATGTGTAATTTGCCCGAGGTAACAGTTGGCAAAAGGCACAGTGGGATTCAGATCCAGGTGCCCTGAGGCCAGACCCAGTGCACATAACCATCACTATTTCTAAGAACAGCAGCAAATGTCTCTTCGGTCCACAGACTGACCAGAACTTTATTAGAACGTAGTCTTCTAATTTATTATTTACAAGGGCAGAAGGATGTTCGCCCAAACGGTAAGTTTTTTTTTTTTTTTTCAAGGCATGAAATAATAGTTAGCTTTGGAGGGTGGGTCCTGTCCCTCGCTATTGGAGGTTTTGATGTTTGAAATACATCAAGAGCAAATTGGAGTCAGAAATGTGAGAGCTCAATATTTGCTATAGCCCAGAATTACCTAGGAAACCTGCAAACCTAACGTTTTAAGCGGCGGCATGCTTTGTAAATACGTGCTTATGAGGGAGCTAAGGCTCTGCGACTCAAAGGACGTCCTGGGAGGAGCAAAGTGCCCGCATCGGCACCACCCGGGAGCCAGTTAGGACGTCACAGACCTGCTGAATCAGAACCTGCATTTTAACAACACCCCAGATGATTCAAACGCACATTCAAGTTCGAGCAGCACGGATCCAAGACAACTGGTGTGTTTTTCATTTGTCAGAAATATGAATCCTGTAGTTCATCATGTTTCCCTTTGTTGTTGTTGTGTTTTTTGCTTGGCTGCCAGGAAGCAAGAGGTCAAATGTGCAGCTAACTTTTTAAGGGACTGCCGAAGACATTAAGATATGTCCTGGTATTAACCTTACCCAGATTTACATTGATTGCCCTCTCCTTATTTTCCTTCTACTCAGAACTTTTATCCTTGTTATACAGCCCCCTTAAGCTGCCCCAAATTATTTTTACAATGAGGTTTATAAATAAATGCATAAAAATGAGGCATTTTCCATGTCCTGTCTTGACATTCTACGGTCTCACGCCATGACCTGCGTTTGTTTCTGTGTCTAATACTTAAGGTTAAATTTTTTTTTTTTCAACGTTTATTTATTTTTGGGACAGAGAGAGACAGAGCATGAACGGGCGAGGGGCAGAGAGAGAGGGAGACACAGAATCGGAAACAGGCTCCAGGCTCTGAGCCATCAGCCCAGAGCCCGACACGGGGCTCGAACTCACGGACCGCGAGATCGTGACCTGGCTGAAGTCGGACGCTTAACCGACTGCGCCACCCAGGCGCCCCAACTTAAGGTTAGATCGAAGCACAAATTTACAAAGGGATCCATGGAAGGTGGAAAGGAAAACCCTCACGTGTAGGATGTAGGGCACGCTCCAGCTTCAGAATTCAGAGAGAGAGAAAGGGACTGTCAAAGGCTCTGTCCTGGGGCCCCAGTCAGAGCCCACACGAGGCCGCCTGTCCTGGGAAACCGCACAGGATTCGAAGGAGGCGCTGGGGATGGCGTCACAAGCTTGTCCCTCAGTAATCGCTGAGCTCAGGAGGCCAGGCTGCAAAGTTTTGTATACGTGCTGGGACCGCATTCTGAACTTTGGGGACCCCTACCCCCCAGCCCTACAAAAAGCAAATGCAGTTAAGAGGCCAGAGACACAATGTTACCCAATTGTTTAGAAACACTGCAATAAATGACCCAACATTCTCTATGGTCCTGTTATGCTTAAAAAAAAAAAAAAGTGCTCAAAAACAGAAAACAAGAGAGGGAAAAACAAAGCAAAACAACAGTAAACTCCAATAACTCTTATCATAGCACTTTTCAAGATGGGGATGGGGTAAGGAACGTCCATGTTTTCTCAACTGATGAACTACAGTTTGAGCACCACATATGGTGTCTTTATACAGAACTTTTATTACATTGTCTTTCAACATGAACTAGACACAGCTCCTATGACATTTGTAGAGCACCTTTCCTATTACATCAATCCTATTCCTTATTTTTATGATTCACAAAGTTCCTCTTAAGTGAGAGTTTGGAAAACCAGCACTCTTAATAAATAAAGCAGGACTTCAAGCTGGGGCCAAAAGAATGCCACCTTTTAGACACATGTGAATGCACGTGAGCTCTTAAACAGTTACTTGTTTAAGAAAAGTCAACTAGGGGCGCCTGGGTGGCCCAGTCGGTTGAGCATCCAACTTCGGCTCAGGTCATGATCTCGTGGTCCGTGAGCTCGAGCCCCGCGTCGGGCTCTGTGCTGACAGCTCAGAGCCTGGAGTCTGCTTCTGTGTCTCCCTCTCTCTCTCTGCCCCTCCCCCACTCATGCTCTGTCTCTCTCTCTCTCTCTCCCTCTGTCAAAAATAAACACACTTAAAAAAAAAAAGAAGGGGCGCCTGGGTGGCACAGTCGGTTAAGCGTCCGACTTCAGCCAGGTCACAATCTCGCGGTCCGTGAGTTCGAGCCCCGCGTCAGGCTC